>NW_027332030.1:1007305-1355221 GCF_048418815.1 Hemitrygon akajei | reverse complement strand
GGCTGTTGTTCAAGATGACAATATAGAGAAAAAGAATTGTTTTGGTTTAGGGTTTGAGAGGCCACCTGTCTGGGTTACTATGGGGACGAATCGAAGTAAAGGTCGAAAAAGTGGATTTGATGGACTGTTTGGGAACTTTCTGAATGTAAACATGGTCTTTCTAAGCTTAATGTTAGTGCTGAGTGTGGTAAATATTAAATTGGCACCTAGTCAGGGTGAAGTCAATTTAACAGTTCAGCTGACGAATAAGCTTGTGGCTGCTGAGGACCCGCCTACAGATTCTGAAGTTTATCCCGCCTGCGCAGTCACCAGAAGCATGGTGAAAAGGGCTGCTGGAAAAGGCACTGAGGTATCTGCAGCAGACGTGGATTTAGCTGAGACGTTTTTACCGACCCTGTAGCGGAAGGGGTTAGAGGATGAGAAGAAAGAGAATAGTGGAGCTGAGTAAGGGAGAGGAGGTGGATTTACCATTAGCGAGGAAGGAACTTATAAAGGAGCAGAGACGTGATGAGGAGCTTGTGGCATTGAAGGAGACAGCTCTCTCTGAAGCGGGATTTAAGAAGGGACCAGTGGGCTACGATATGAAGGAGGGAGTATTAATGAGAAAGTGGAGGCCGACCACCGTGCCGGTAGATGAGGAATGGGCGGTGGTACACCAGGTGGTGGTTCCGAAGGTTCATCGGAACGAAATATTGAACCTGGCCAAACAAGATACCCCTAAGTGGACACTTTGGAGTAAGGGAAACGGTACATAGGGTTAAGAGGGACACGATTGAGGAGACCCTGGGGTTCAGCCCATTAGAGATTGTTTTCGGTCACAAGCCCAAGGGACCTCTGGCCTTACTTAAAGTTAAATGGTCTAACCCGACAGTGCTTGTCAATGTGATTGACTATGTTTTGAAATTCCGAGAGAGGCTCGGCAGAATATGTGACATTGCCGAGGAAAATTTGCGAGACTCCCACATTAAAATGAAGCAGTGGTATGATAGACGAGCACGAGAACACGGATTTCAAATGGGCGATAAGGTCTTGGTTCTGTTCCCATTAGTGACCAACCCCCTACAGGCGAACTTCCAGGTCCGTACAAGGTAATTAAGAAAATACACTCTCCGAACTATGTTATTGAAACCCCTGACAGGAGGAAGCCGAGCCAGTTGATACACGTTGATGTGCTGAAAGGTTATCGTGATTCAAACACTGCGCCAGTCGGTGCTGTCACGAAAACAAATGAGGCTGTAAGGATTGATAATGAGGGGCCCGAACACCTTGAATAGATAAACATAGTGCCCACCAGACTAGAGAACTCTGTTATTTTGGCCAATTTTGCTGATAAGCTCAGTCATTTGAAGCCTGGACAGAGGGAACAGCTGACAAAGCTAATTGACCGGTATGCAGATTTATGCCCACACGTTCCGTGGAGATGCGAGGGAACAACACATGATGTTATTGTTACTTCAGCCCAGCCTATTAAGCAGCCCCCCCTATCGGATGAATTTGGAAAAGATCAAGCTCGTGGAAAAAGAAATTGAACATATGCAAGCTGCTGGTATTATCCAGGAATCTTCCTCAGCGTGGGCATCTCCATGTGTGATTGTCCCGAAGCCTGATGGGAGTGTAAGGTTCTGTACAGATTACAGGAAGGTGAATGCCATCACAAATATTGATGCTTACCCTATCCCAAGGGTGAATGATTGCATTGATAAAGTGGGTAAAGCGAGATACATCACCAAGATTGACTTGCTAGACGGATACTGGTGTGTTCCTTTAACTGACAGGGCTCGATAAATTTCAGCATTTGTCGCTCCATCAGGGTTATATGAGTATAATATCTTTCCTTCTGGAACGAAAAAAGCTCCAGGGACATTTTAGAGAATGATTGACTCAGTGATTAAAGGATTAAAGAACACAGGGGCTTACATCGACGATTTAGTGGTTTGGAGTGATACGTACGACGAGCACATTGAGGCTGTGGAGGAGTTGTTTACACGAATATCTGCAGCCAATCTCACAGTGAACCTCGCCAAAAGTGAGTTCGGCCATGCCACGGTCACGAACCTGGGGTATGTGGTAGGACAGGGGCAGCTGGCTCCTGTGCAGGCGAAAATACAGGCTATTTCTGAAGTTCCCGTTCCGACTGATGAGAGTGAACTGAGAAGGTTTTCTGGGAATGGTGGGGTACTGTCGGAAGTTTTGTAAGAACTTTGCGGATATTGCCCTCCCTCTTACAAAGCTCTTGCAGAAGGATGAGAAGTTTGTTTGAAGCTATATTTCCCAAGAAGCCTTTGAGAGGCTGAGAACTATACTATGTTACCTCCCTGAGTTAAAAGCACCTGACTTCGAAACCCTTCTCCCTGGCAACCGACGCAAGTGACGAGGCTGCAGGGGCAGTACTACTGCAGAGAACTGAGGACGAAATTGAACACCCAGTGGCTTATTTCTCTAGGAAGTTCAATGTGCATCAGAGGTATTATTCCCCTGTAGAAAAAGAATTACAATCACTTGTTCTGGAGTAACAGCATTTTGAGGTTTACATTTGTCCGGCACAGAAGCAAGTGATAGTTTATACTGATCACAACCCATTGGTATTTTTGACTAACAAGAAGAATAAAAATAGACAGTTATTAAGTTGGAGTCTGGTCTTATAAGATTTTGATATTAAAATACAGCATGTAAAGGGAACTGACACTGTAATTGCGGATTGTTTATCTAGATGTTAGATTTGAAATTATATCTGTGTTACTTTGTTGGTTAATGACTGCATCCATATTATATTAGATTCTGTAATGTGCCCTACTATTGAATTCCCCCCCCCCCCCCGGTAAAAATACTTTTAAGGGTGGGGGTGTTATGTGTGATGAGAAAACCAGTTGGAGATGGGGTCCAGAGTTGACCCCCCTGTGAACTATGCTGCTAACGAGAGAGAGATGAGGGGGGCAGGAGGCATCCTGTTGCAGATGGGAGAGAGAGAGAGAGAGAGAGAGAGAGAGAGAGAGAGAGACGAGAGAGAGAGAGAAGAGAGAGAGAGAGAGAGAGAGGGAGAGAGAGAGAGAGAGAGAGAGAGAGAGAAGGATTAAAATGGATGATTTAGTATTATGGCTTCTTCGCTGATTGTTGACTTTAACGCCAAGGACATTTGGCCTGTTTGTGTGGATCCCTGCTGACACAGCAGAGTGATGCCAGGTGCCTGCTGAGACAGGGGGAAGTGGCCAGTTTGATGGACATGGACATGGTCAGTTGATGGATTGCTCATACCTCATCAGGAGAGATAAAAGACGGGTCTGCTGAGACACCGGGAGACACGCCACGAGACACTGCAAAAGTGTTGTGCACCCACAGGAATGTGGGGGCTTGGAGGACCGAAACTGGAGATCGGTCACAAAGCTCACAGTGTGACGGCAGGACCGATGGGGGCCTGTGTGTGTGTCCACTCACGCCACAGTGACGAATCCACCATGGAAGAACGGGCCCAGCCGAGAACTGAGGGGTCATAACCGAATGACCACATCAGTACAACGGAACAAGAAGAAAAAGGAAGGTTTGCCTGCTGCAGCTGCTCACGTCTCTCTCTCTCTCTCCAACGTCACAGCAACAACTACCTCGACTTAAACTGAACTGAACTCTGCATTATCTTAAAACTATTCATTTACCCCTAGACTACGATAGAGCATGTTTTTTTTCCTTATTTCTACGCTTCTGTATTTATCATTGCTAACCTGTTTTATATGTATATTTGCATTTTTGATACTGTATTGCTTAGTTTACTAATAATCACCTTTAGTTTCAGTACCACCAGACTCCAACGTATCATTCCATTTCTGCTGGTTTGGTAACCCGGTCACGGGGTACGTGACAGTATACTCACTTTGCCCTGTTTTCTGTCCTTGCTCGTATGAAGGTGGTTTACCTACTTATGCAAGCACTTCTCTGACAATCGATGTGTAACAGCCTAAAGTAACATTGTATGGAAAAAACAAGATAACACTGATGCAGACATGTTTTATACATTTAACAAGGTGTTTTATTAACGCAATAGAGTTAGTCAGTCTTTCAATGTTCGTCGTCACCCGGGTCAATCTGTCCGTGAACTCCCTGTCAGATGCTGCCGTACGCTCCAGTATTTGTTTTTTTTTTAAGTTTTAAGTTCTCCTGCGAGTGAGCCAACTGCTGTCCGTCGTTTCAAGTTTTTTCTATCTGTAACTACACAAACGCTCACTTCAACGGCGAGATTCGACACGAAACATGTCGCTTGTTTTCGGTAGATTTGTCCTGCGCAGCAGGAGGAGATTCGCCGAAATCTCTGTTTCAGTGTGGATGGAGATATTTTCAAAAACGCATAGTGTGGACGCCTATTGTTTTTACGCAAAAATCGATGTTTCCAAAATTATCCGGTGTAGTGTGGATGTAGCCCAAGAGTTAGCAACGTTATGCATAGATAGAGGTAGAAATAAAGTTGTCAATCTCATTCAAGCTCAGGTGGCAGGAGTTACAGTCTTACGATGGTACGTCAGGAAGTTCCATTCACTCCGCAGAACTGAGACGAGAGAGAGAGGTATTTGTAATCCGAATAGACAGGTGTCGCTGATCTTCCCGTTGCTCTCCGAATCCTTCAGGTGAGCCAAATGTTGACTTCACTAAGGGTACCGCCTTCAGGTGGTAAAGCGACTGACCCAGGCAAGGGTTAAATACACCGGTAGTTCCCACACTGTGACAGCCACTGGTCCAGTTCCGCGACGTACGAAGTATCCCCAACAGTGATTTGCCTTCTTCAGTGAACTATCACGCCCAGACAAAGGTAAACACGCAAGTGGTATTCACAATGGCTTCCGCCTCAACAGAGAACCCATCCTGTGGATTAACGGTGTGACGATCACACTTCCGTATTCGAACGGAATCGAACTCACCCCTCACGGGCTACTTGGAGGGAGAGTCCAAACAGAGATCTCTTTGTCACTAGGTTTTCTCTGTTTCAAACCTTCCTCTCCTGCAAATGTCTTCCAGCTGCAGCGCTTATGAGGGTCATTTATCAACACTCTGGATCGATCTCTACTCACCCCTTTTAAACTCCTGAAAGTTTAAACCAGCCACCCCACGCACTGGTGTCTTTCATTGACTGAAGCCATCTCGACTCTGACTGTGTCCTTGTATATTGCAACTCTACAAATCTCTGGTGTGACCGCACTTAGAGTATTGTGTTCAATTCTGGTCACCTCATTATAGGAAGGATGTGGAAGCTATGGAGAGCGTGCGGAGGAGATTTACCAGGATGTTGCCTGGTTTGGAGAACAAGTCACATGAAGCAAGATTAGCAGAGCTGGGACTTTTCTCTTTGGAGTGTAGAAGAATGAAAGGGGATTTGACAGAGGTCTAAAAGATTATGAGAGACATAGAAAGGGTGGATAGTCAGTCCCTGTTTCCCAGGGCACCAGGAGCAAACACCAGAGGGCATCGGTACACATCAGGGGTAAGTTTTTTACACAGAGGGTTGTGAGTGCCTGGAATGACTTGCCAGGGATGTTGGTGGAGGTTAAAACATTAGGGGAATTTAAGAGCCTCTTGGACAGGCATATGGATGAAAGGAAAATGGATTTAATGATTTAATTTATTTTTATTTATTTATGTTCCTTTATTCTCTTTCGGGAAAACCCTTATCCGTGAAGGTTCGGAGATAACTGGAAGGATTTTTTTCTCTCTCTTTTTAAAAATTTTATCCTCAATTGGACTGCCCAATCTTTCTTTTTCTTTATTTCTTTCGTTCTTTTTTTTTTGGTTTCAGTTTAGTTAGTGGGGTTTTTGTTCCCTTTATCCCATAGCTTCCACATCCTTCCTATAATGATGTGACCAGAATTGAACACAATAAAATTTCCCGTTTTTTTATGATTGCTATGAGGAGGTGTAGTTGTTTTTTTGACTGTTGTATATATAACAGCGTACATTTTACCTGTCTGATTTTGACATTATATACGTTCTGATTTTTATTGCTGTTTATATGTCTTTTATATTATCTGTTTGCTAAACTCCGCCTCTGATTTGTATATTCTTTATTTGAAGATCAATAAAAAGATTGAAAAATGAAATGAAATGAAAAATGGAGGGTTACGGGATAGTGTGGGTTTAGTACTATTTTTTAAGGATTAAATGGGTCGGCACAACATGGAGGGCTGAAGGGCCTGTACTGTGCTGTAGTGTTCTATTCAAAACAAGCCGCAGGGAAAATCATTCATTGTCCATCAGATAACTCCACCTCCCTCACCATAGTAAACAAGTCTTTCTCCCCCCCCCCCACCTCCCTTCCAATTTCTCCCTCTTTCTCTCTCTCCCCCCCCCCCCGTTCCTATCTCCTCTTCCTTCCGACTTTCTGGCTCTCTCTCTCTCCCCCTCCCTCTCTCTCTCCATCGCCCACCCTCGTCTCTTATCTCTCTGTACCCCCGACCCCTCTCTTTCTGCATCCATCTCTGCTCTCACCCACTCTCTATCCTCCCTCTCTGTCTCTCTTCCCTTTTCAATTCCTCTCCCACTCCCTGTCCCTCCTCCCGCACCCTTTCCACACACACACTCCTTCGCTTCCCCCTTCACTCGCTGCTTTCCCTGTTCAGTTTTTCTCCCCTCTCTCTCACTTCCACTGACCCTTTCAAACTTATCTCCCTCGCTCTTTGTCTCTCCCCGTCTCTCTTTCTCTCACTCTCCTCCTCCCCCACCCCCGTCTCTTCTCAATTTATCACTCTCTCTTTCTTTACGGCAGACCATCGCCTGCCTGGTTGCGAATGTGATCTGCGCCATTGCCTGCACTCCCGCCGTCATCCTGTACTCGCTGAACGTCCGCATCTTCCCCTGCATCGGGTACTGCTACACCGGATGCCGGATGGTGAGTGTTCCGCCCGCCCCCAAACACACACACACACACATGCTAGCGAGCCAGCCCTCATCCACATACTCCACCTCGCACCCACGGCCTTACCCCTTTCCCGCTGCGCTACCTTGCTCCCATCGCGGTAGAGCTCCCTCTCTCCACGCCAAGCCTCCTCCGAACCCTCCCTCCCCTCTGTTGTAGCGGCCTCTCTCTCCTCTCCTCCCCCCTCCCTCGACCACTTCCTCCGGCAGTTCCTCCCACAGACGGACCACCCGTATCCCTCTAAAACTTTCCTATCCGTCTCCCTGTCCGAGTGTCGTTAATGTACCTACCTCGACCACTTCCTCCGGCAGCTCCTTCCACAGACGGACCACCCTCTGGGTCAAAATGTTTCCCCTCGGGTCCCCTATTAAATCTCTATAATCTGTGGCCTCTGGTTCAAGATTCCCCGACCCTGGGGAAAAGTCTGTTCACATTCACCCTATCCGTTCCCCCTCGTGGTTTTCACACCTCTGTAAGTCCCCCCTACGCTCCAGGGAATGAAGTCCCTTCCTAGATAGATAGATAGATAGATAGATAGATAGATAGATAGATAGATAGATAGATAGATAGATAGATAGATAGATAGATAGATAGATACTTTATTCATCCCCATGGGGAAATTCAACTTTTTTTTCCAATGTCCCATACACTTGTTGTCGCAAAACTAATTACATACAATACTTAACTCAGTAAAAAATATGATATGCATCTAAATCACTATCTCAAAAAGCATTAATAATAGCTTTTAAAAAGTTCTTAAGTCCTGGCGGTTGAATTGTAAAGCCTAATGGTCCTGCCCGACCTCTCTCCGTAACTCAGCCCCTCGAGTCCCGGCGACACCCTCGTAAATCCCCGTGAGCTCCTGCCTCCGGTACACGGTGCCCTGTCCGACAATGGCGGGCATGCCAAACACCGCCTTCACCGCCCCGTCTGCCTGTGACCCCACTTCCAGGGAACCACAAATCTAGGAAAATCCAGGAATCTAGGAATAATGGGCATAGTTCCCTGAAGGTGGAATCTCATGTGGATTGGTTGGTGAAGAAATCTTTTGGTATGTTGGCCTTTGTAAATCAGTGTATTGAGTATAGGTGTTGGGATGTAATGTTAAAATTGTACAAGGCATTGGTAAGGCCAAATTTGGAGTATTGTGTACAGTTCTGGCCACCAAATCATAGGAAAGATGTCAACAAAATAGAAAGTGTACAGAGGAGACTTACTAGAATGTTACCTGGGTTTCAGCACCTACGTTACAGGGAAAGGTTGAACAAGTTAGGTCTTTATTCTTTGGAGCGTAGAAGGTTGAGGGGGGACTTCATAGAGGTATTTAAAATTATGAGGAGGATAGATAGAGTTGGAGTGAATAGGCTTTTTCCATTGAGAGTAGGGGAGATTCAAACAAGAGGACATGTTGAGAGTTAAGGGGCAAAAGTTTAGGGGCAACACGAGGGGGAACTTCTTTACTCAGAGAGTGGTAGCTGTGTTGAACGAGGTTCCAGTAGAAGTGGTACAGGCAGGTTCGGTATTGTCATTTAAAGTAAAATTGGATAGGTATATGGACAGGGAAGGAATGGAGGGTTATGGGCTGAGTGCGGGCAGGTGGGACTAGGTGAGTGTAAGCATTCGGCACGGACTAGAAAGACCGAGATGGCCTGTTTCCGTGCTGTAATTGTTATATGGTTATAAACCAAAACTTGGCGCGTTCCATTAATCGAAGGCTAAAGTTCTCCGTCTCTCACCCCTCTGCCTGTCCATGTCTCACTCTCTCTGTCTCTGCCCCCCTCTGTTTTCCACCTTTCGCTCCCTTCCCTGTCCGACCTGACTTGAAGAGACGAATGTAACGGAACTTCGTTTGCGCTTCTGCCTGCGAGTGGCAGGTTTTCCTTTACAGGACGAGGTGCGTAGATTGAAGGCGGATGGGAAGTAGTGACAGTCAAGCTGATTAGAAATGCGGGGGAGTGAGTTCCCTGTAAGGATGAGGATCAAAACCAGGTAAGTAGATTGAAGGAAGATCGTAAGTAATGATTGTAAAGTTGATGAGTGAAATGCGGGGAGAGTTTTCTATGTGAAGGTAAAGAAGAAAACGTGAACGAAGCACCCGAAGGTTGAACGAGTAAAGGAATCCCTGGGAGATCCGCTGGTGTTTCCCTGCTGATGCGGTCTGGTTGGAAAGAGGATATCATAGATATGTATTCCTTTTACCAGTGGCTTGTTGGTTGGACAAAAGGATGGTGGCCCTCTGGGGGTCTATTTAGTTAAAGACAATCAAACATTTTAAACAGGAAGCTGGTAGCAGAGACGGAGATCCTACGTTGGATTATAATTATATAATATGGTGTTATTATTTATGCATTTTAATTTGTTTATTGGTGCCTGGCTCATCGGAGGATGTTGTCCTTGCTTTGATAAGTGTTTGTGTGTTGTGTGCGCTGCTGTGCTTTACACCCTGGGTCGGAGAAACGTTGTCTCTTTTGTCGGTGTGCGTGTGTGTAGTTAAATGACAGTAAACTTGACGAGTTGAATAAGTGCTGGAAGTAGCAAAGGACACCATCCTACGAAACAGAAAAAATAATAGACCGACTGTCCAAACAAAAGAAAGGGGAGGCGTCTATCCTCACCTAGGCAGCCTGAGCCCAGGCCCGGATCACGTCTGGACAAAGTTTTCATGTCAACAGAAGCTATACGACAAAATCAAACACCCCGACCCCGCCTGATAACGCTCAGGCGACCGAAGCGGAGGGACAGGAGGGGACAAACGGCAAGACAAAGTACTATGCAAGAAAAGATGAGCCCATTTTTAGGGTCGCTTCTGAACCGTCGAGGGGTCTCAAAAAAAAAAAGGACACGTCAATGATTCGCGTACCGGAACAGGAAACGGGGAGAAATAAAAATAAGCGAATTCAGAACTCGATCCTGTTACATAACATCCAAAAAAGAAATTTATGAATGGCACCACCTCGATAACTGGGCTATAGACCCCGTCTGAAGTTCGGGCTATGGGACAAATTTGTGAAATGTATAACTCCTTGCCTGGAAATGTTGAGATGTTCTGAAAAGTGGTGTGCGGAACCCACTTGGCCTGAAGTACAAAGCGCGTTTGAATTCCCCAGAGGAATAGAGGGGGAAACGATAATGATGGATATTCCGTTACCATGGGGACGTGGTTAAAGGGGACCATGTTCGTCTGCCCGTGTGGGACAATCCGTCAGCATAGTGATTTTGGAGAGGGAACCAGGTGCAGGCAAATATCAGGAGACAATATATCTGACTTCATTTCCCGTTTCCCTGACACATGATAGAATAGACTTGCAGAGCAACTCTGCGCTGCCGTACACAGAATTGGAAATACACCTGGACTAAGATGTCAACCAACGACAGTTTATCCTGACAGGCCGACCTCTGATGCATTTCCAACGCACCGCCCGATACACTGAAACATCTCAGCCGAGCGATCACCAGAATCTCCTTTCCATGACTAACAGAGCAGAAACTCTTTCTGTAACTGAACACATCTATTATGGTCCAAAGGACAAAGTGACAGAAGGGTTTTTGAGTGAATATCAGAATGAGCGATTTAAACTACCAAACGTAACCCCTCATGTCACCACAGCCATCAAACCCCCTGCAACTCCTGAACTACTCGGACCCGCGCTTCAGACTTTACAGGAGTTAAACCGCACACAGTGTATAACTCCGCCTAATACTAACGCTACTCAACAACTTCATTCCGCTCAGGCTGGTTGTGTAATGTTTCCTTCTTCATCATTAAAACAAAGATTGTTTGCTGTTTGCTCCCCCCGCTTTGCCTGAGTATGTCGTAGTCTTGTTGCTTTCGCAGGCACCTCCCTCTCGGTGGGCGATAAACAAACATCACGAGGGACTTGTACATTCCGCCCCACCACACGAAGACCGATGCTATCTTACCCTCTACACGGCTACATGATTTGTCACTGGAGGCAATGGAAAGCATGATTCCTGTCAGAAAGCACTTTTCGATCAGGAAGGGCTTGTAGTAGTCTGCAGTCCTTGTAAATCCCTTATGTTACCAGTTCCGAAACCAGGTCGTTATAATGAGTGACTTTTTTTTTGCAATGCTAAAGGGCGATTAGCAAGACAGCATGTCAGGGATTTACTAATAGCAATTTAACCGAATGACAAGGCGCCGCTGACAACCCATTGTATAGTGCTCTGCACAATTACCAGCAGTTGTAAGAGGCATGCCTGGGTGTCTAACATCTGTCGCCGACACTACAATTAAAAAACATAAAACACAGAAACCTACAGCCCATTACAGGCCATTCGGCCAGCAATGTTGTGCCCACTATGTGACCTGATCTAGGAACTGCTTGTATTTCCCTAGGGTATAAACCTCTACTTTTCAAAGTTCCATGTACCTATCTAAGAGGCTTTTAAAGACCCTATTGTATTCGCTTCCATCACCACCTCCGGCAGTGTATTCCACGCACACAACACTCTCTGTGTGAAAACTGAACAGTGACATTCCCTCGGTACCTATTTCCAAGCACCTTAAAAGCATACCCCGCGTGTTAGCCATTTTGTCCCTGGGAAAAAAAGCCTCGGGTTATCCACACGATCAATGCCGCTCATCATCTTATACATATAATTATAGTAGAAACGTCCGATCCTATTCAATGGGATCTCCCTGATGAAGTGTGTCGGCCCGGAACATTGACTGTTTACTCTTTTGCATAGATTCTGCCCGGCTTGCTGAGCTCCTTAGGATTGTGTGGGTATTACTTTGATTTACAGCGTCTGCAGATGTTCCCCAGTTTGCGATTAGACTTGGACAACAGTCAACAACATTGGAAACTGCGCTGCCTACACGAGGCAAAATTAACCCCAGGTCATTACCAACTCCGGAATGCGATGGTCTTGTCATTTAATCTTGCCAGGCAATTATGTTGTAGTCTTTAAGCTACTCAATCTGATTGGGAGTTAAATTGGACAAGGCTAGAATGACGTCGCTTGGGATTCCCGCTGCTTTGGTGTTCACGGTGGCCGGAGATGGAACACAATCCTTACGTATCACTGGAAACATTATTTATGATAAAACATTGAGTTAGTATTAACTGGCGCGAGGTGCATAAATCTATTCAGCGCTCGAAAAGATATCTGTCATGTCGACTGTTACTTCCGTCAGCACCGAGCGAGGAGAATCACCGGTGTTGTATAACACTGATCGGTGGCAGGACAGACATCAGTGCGACGGAAGTGGAAATGCGAAAGAGTCAGTATCGTTCCAAAGAAAGCGGTACAACATCTTTCAAAGTAATTTTAATTCATATTTCCAGTATCATTCATTTATTTTTCATACATCGATACAACTTCCAGATAGAGCTTAGTTAATTGGAGAGAGAAAAAAAATAAACAAATAACTTTTTATCGTAGCTCTGGAAGTTGATTAAATTTCAGTGTACATTGATGATCGATATAAATATATGTTCCTGCAATGAGATTTCCTTTGCTCAGTACGCGACCGGACGGAAGGTGTGGTCAGACAGAAACAGAGAACAGAGGGAAAGAAAGAGACTGTGACGGGGCCTCGGGATGTGAACAGAGATAAAGCCGGAGAGATGCGGGAACAACGAGGGAGCAGGTCGGAGATGGAGATGGGGTTGACAAAGAAGGAAAATAACGCACACACACTCTGTTCCAGTCCGATCATGTTTCCCTCACGGTGAAACTCACTAGTCCACGATGATATTAGATTTTGTTCAGATCGGGACCGGACGTGTGGACGGAGAGAAACAGCGAATAGAGGAAACAGATTTTCACGGGACCTCAGGATGTGAACGGAGATAAATTGGCAGATATGAAAGGACAAAGCGGAACAGTCCGGAGATGGAAAAGCAGTTGGATAAGAAAAGAAACACACACACACACACACACACACACACACACACACACACACACACACACACACACACACACACACACACACACACACACACACACACACACACACACACACACACACACACACACACACACACACCTCCGCTATGTTTCAGTCTGATCACGTTCCCCTTGCCGGGGTGGGGGAAGGAGTGAGGGAGGACAACGTGAGGGATATTGGGAGTAAAACACCGTGAGCGTCACTGAAAAGGACGAATCAGAAACAACGGAGAGAATAGAGAAAAGGGAGAGGATTCCTCCTAACTGGACCAACACAGAGTAAAACGCTGTCAGATGTTATGGAGTTTATTACAATAAAAGAAGAGGGACCTGACTATATAGACCCTCCATCGGGGTGAATTACAGCTGAGGTGACCGCTACATATTCCATATTCGATGAAGGACACATTTCACCTGTACGGGGTAAACAGCGAGTGAAATATATCATCACAAAACGCATGCGTATTTCACAGCGCTCAGTTGTTACCCGTGGTTCTACATATCGGCAAGTGGATAGATTATGGAGGAAACATGGTGTTTGACTGAAATCTCCCTCAGAAAGAAACAAATCGCTCTATGATTTAAGGAATTTGGTTAAGAGTTTCAGCGGGTATTTCACCGCGTTCATCAGCTCCTCTCTGAACTTGCTCTGAGTCACGGCGTAAATACATGTGTTGGTGCAGGAGCTGAGGATCTGCAGCATCATCGCCGTGGATTCTGCGATATAAATGGGATCCGTGGCCGAGTAACGAGGGCTGTTTGCAATCCGTATGTAAATATCAAATACTACCCGTGTTAACCACAGAAATATAAAACTACCGGTTATACTGAATAGTAAAACCACCGATTTCCTTCGGTTCTCCATCTCCGGGTCCTTGTCATTCTTTCCGATACTGCGGCCCCGGAAACCCATCCGGACTTTATTGGCGGAAAAAATCCGTCTAACTGTCAGAGCATTGAACAATAAAATCAGAACAAACGGGAGACAAGGCAGGAAAATACGATGAATCATCTCAAGTGCGGCCCACGAGGGAGACGTATAGAAACTCTCTTTGGTCACACAACCATAGAAAACGCCATTACTTATTAACCAAGGATCCAATGTAAAGTAGAAAGGGATACTTTCTAAACAGCCCAGAACACTCACTGTCCCGATAACCACAGACGCCGTTCTTTCGGTGCAATATTTTGTTTTCAGCTTTTCACAACAAATGGCCACAAATCTGTCACAGGTGAACGCGACTGTCAGCCAGACAGAGACCCCGGTGCTTGCTAAAAGCAGGCAACGAACAACCCTGCAAACGGGAGTTCTATAGAGGAAGGAAGACCTAAAGTATATGAAAACAGTCCACTTCAGCAGAGGGTCAGAGATAACGACCAGGAGATCGGCCGCTGCCATTCCCAGCAGGTAGTGAGTGATGCATTTGGAGAGACCGCACTTTCCTCGGGACAGGATAACAATCGCCACCAGGTTAACTGCAAGAGGGCGAGAAAGAAGCAGAGAAATTACTGACTTGTCAGGTAATACAGGAAAAATTATAATAGTCTTAGACTTGATCTTGTACTTTTTCCCCCTGCTACAAATGGTGGAATCCGGACATATGAAGCCACTGAGAGTGTGAAATATCGGCATGACGGAGAACTTTCCGCCAGTTCTGTAAATGGGTTAAATTGACAGCTGTCTTAATGCCCCCTTGTCCGCAGTAAATATCACTGGCTCTGACCGGCAGAGGAATGAAATGAAATCCACATCTGCAGAGTCCCATTCGCGTCGTTCCGTCACTCAGTCACGCAATTCACAGTCGATTTATACGGACAGAACAGAAGGTCGGCTGGCTCCCACGGATACAGTATAGCCCGGTGTCCTCCTGTGCAGACATTTCCATTCACAATTATTACATGATATCGAGCCAGCAGAGAGGATTTCAGTCAAAGGCAGCATCTCGGCTCCAATATGGAGCGCTGCCTGCTACGAAAGCAATGGGATTAATATTGTCAGCGCCTTCCGCCCATCACTGAAATGCGGGGACTGGGCAGGTGGCTGTGGAAACAAGTAGCGAGAGTAACACTTCAGAACATCGGAATTAACTCTCAGTTTCCGCCGGTTGCAGGTTTGACAGCGGCTTACCGGGAATCCCATCGGCTGAAATAACAGGGTAATAAATGTCTTCAATCCGCCAGATTACTGGATATCCCATTTGAGTGACGCAGTGAACGCGATTGCTCCGAATTCCACAGCTCGGCAAGACACTCTGGGCTGACGTACTGCAACAGGCTCTGATTTATTCAGGGGATCGATCTCCAGTGACAAGGTTCCACATTTGAGGGTTGTTATTGAACAAACAAATTACATCACCGGCGGTGTCTCAGGTGCAAATACTGTTGGCATGGAGCAGGAACACGTCAGTATCACTGGCATTACCTCAGTCAGATCCCTCTGTAATACGACCAAAATGTGCAATGAGACCAGTAAATGAGCAGTGAGCGGCTTCATTTGCAACATTCCACAGTTGAAATAGCAGCGGTCACGCCGGCTCACATTTTCCAACCTGAAACTTTAATTATGATTCTCTTTCCACAAGCATCCCGGAATCGATGTTTCCAGATATAAAACATACCGGCTGTGTACAGAGACACCCTGTCCAGTTCCCCATCAGTCACCAAACCCACCCCACCCCGTCCCACTATGTGCCACCAGATATAAAACATACCGGCTGTGTACAGAGACACCCTGTCCAGTTCCCCATCAGTCACCAAACCCACCCCACCCCGTCCCACTATGTGCCATCAGATATAAAACATACCCGCTGTGTACAGAGACACCCTGTCCAGTTCCCCATCAGTCACCAAACCC
This sequence comes from Hemitrygon akajei, assembly GCF_048418815.1. NCBI lineage: Eukaryota > Metazoa > Chordata > Chondrichthyes > Myliobatiformes > Dasyatidae > Hemitrygon > Hemitrygon akajei. The sequence continues at coordinate 1,339,565 of NW_027332030.1, read as the reverse complement.
ACCCCACCCCGTCCCACTATGTGCCACCAGATATAAAACATACCGGCTGTGTACAGAGACACCCTGTCCAGTTCCCCATCAGTCACCAAACCCACCCCACCCCCGTCCCACTATGTGCCATCAGATATAAAACATACCCGCTGTGTACAGAGACACCCTGTCCAGTTCCCCATCAGACACCAAACCCACCCCACCCCGTCCGACCATGTGTAATCAGATATAAAACATACCCGCTGTGTACAGAGATACCCTGTCCAGTTCCCCATCAGACACCAAACCCACCCCACCCCGTCCCACTATGTGCCATCAGATATAAAACACATACCCGCTGTGTACAGAGACACCCTGTCCTGTTCCCCATCAGACACCAAACCCAGCCCACCCCGTCCCACCATGTGCCATCAGATATAAAACATACCCGCTGTGTACAGAGACACCCTGTCCAGTTCCCCATCAGACACCAAACCCACCCCACCCCGCCCCACGATGTGCGATCAGATATAAAACATACCGGCTGTGTACAGAGATACCCTGTCCAGTTCCCCATCAGACACCAAACCCACCCCACCCCGTCCCACTATGTGCCATCAGATATAAAACACATACCCGCTGTGTACAGAGACACCCTGTCCTGTTCCCCATCAGACACCAAACCCAGCCCACCCCGTCCCACCATGTGCCATCAGATATAAAACATACCCGCTGTGTACAGAGACACCCTGTCCAGTTCCCCATCAGACACCAAACCCACCCCACCCCGCCCCACGATGTGCGATCAGATATAAAACATACCCTCAGTGTACAGAGACACCCTGTCCAGTTCCCCATCAGACATCAAACCCACCGCACCCCGTCTCACTATGTGCCATCAGATATAAAACATACCCGCTGTGTACAGAGACTCCCTGTCCAGTTCCCCATCAGACACCAACCACCCCCCACCCCGTCCCACTATATGCCATCAGATATAAAATATAACCGCTGTGTACAGAGATACCCTGTCCAGTTCTCCATCAGACACCAAAGCCTCCCCACCCCGTCCCACTATGTGCCACCAGATATAAAACATACACGCTGTGTACAGAGACACCCTGTCCAGTTCCCCATCAGACACCAAACCCACCCCACCCCATCCCACTATGTGCCATCAGATATAAAACATACCCGCTGTGTACAGAGACACCCTGTCCAGTTCCCCATCAGACACCAAACACACCACACCTCGTCCCACTATGTGCCATCAGATATAAAACATACCCGCTGTGTACAGAGACACCCTGTCCAGTTCCCCATCAGTCACCAAACCCACCCCACCCCGTCCCACTATGTGCCATCAGATATAAAACATACCCGCTGTGTACAGAGACACCCTGTCCTGTTCCCCATCAGACACCAAACCCAACAGACCCCGTCCCACTATGTGCCATCAGATATAAAACATACCTGCTGTGTACAGAGACACCCTGTCCAGGTCCCCATCAGACTTCAGGGACATCGATGTTCTCCTCAGTGTGATGAGTTTCTCCATGATTATGATTACTTCCGTTATCTTGAAGTCCAGATCTGCCCCCCCCCCCCCTTAAACTCTCTTCTCTGTTGAATCTGACTGAGGAACAGTTAGATGCTCAAATACTGTGGCGTTCTATTAGCTGTAGGAATATAATGGGCTGATATGTCCATTGACTGTGGGTTAAGAACGAAACCAGCAACGGGTTTGTCTCTGGTGAAAATACAGGCATCATTGAACAGAATATTCTCTGTCATGTATAGATTCCACTCGGTAAACAGAGGTCTTCATCTGCTGCTTTAACATAGAAATACACGTGTCCTTGTCATTCCCTCCGAGGTGCCCTTGTAGAAATAAATGCAGGATCGCCAGGTAAGGTCACATCATCAGATAAGGTCATATTAGAAACCGTTGTAATCACGTTCACGCGCGCACACACACACACACACACACACACACACACACACACACACACACACACACACACACACACACACACACACACACACACACACACACACACACACACACACACACTCACACACAAATAAACGGTAGGTCCTCTGTTAAATTATTTGCCTATTTCCCTGTCCATTCCCTTCTCTTCTCCCACTGAACCCGTTAACCAGGGTATTTTACGACCAATCGTATCATTTATAAAAGGATAGAGGAAACAGAAAAGATATTTAAACAGCCGCAGTACCATATTGCAAAACCTAGAGAAAGAAAATGAATAGTGAGTTGGGAGAATATAGCGTAATTTCTCAGTCTGCCGGAGAGCAAAGTATTTATTATGCAGTAAGCTTCAAGCTGAAAATGAAGAGAGAGTTCATATGCATTTCACATGAAATAAAGAACTGTGAGAGAGAACGGCAACAATGCAGAGATAAGCAACTAACGGGAGACTTTCAGTCGGATAATAAGAGAGTGTTGGTTTAAATCTCGACTTGATTGTCACCGGTATAATGTTCAAGTGTGGTTCATTTTATACCCACCTGTCTCCGGGGCAATGTGAGAGTGCGGGGTTCATTTTGTAGATATCAGAACCCTGGTACAGATTGAGAGCGTGGCCTTCTGCATGTGCAACTCTCTGGTTCAGTATGCGAAAATGCATTTTACTCTGTATCTATCAGTCTCTGCGACAGTGTGAGAGTTTGGGTTTCATTCTGTATCTGTCAGTCTCTGTTACAGTGTGAGAGTGTGGGTTTCATTCTGTATCTGTCATTCTCTGCTACAGTGTGAGAGTATGGGTTTCATTCTGTATCTGACAGTCTCTGTTACAGTGTGAGAGTGTGGGTTTCATTCTGTATCTGCCAGTCTCTGCTACAGTGTGAGAGTGTGGGTTTCATTCTGTATCTGTCAGTCTCTGTTACAGTGTGAGAGTGTGGGTTTCATTCTGTATCTGACAGTCTCTGTTACAGTGTGAGAGTGTGGGTTTCATTCTGTATCTGCCAGTCTCTGCTACAGTGTGAGAGTGTGGGTTTCATTCTGTATCTGTCAGTCTCTGTTACAGTGTGAGAGTGTGGGTTTCATTCTGTATCTGTCAGTCTCTGTTACAGTGTGAGAGTGTGGGTTTCATTCTGTATCTGTCAGTCTCTGCTACAGTGTGTGAGTGTAGGGTCCTGTCTGTATCTGCCTGTCTCTGCTCGAGTATTACGTGTGTCGTCTCAGTCCTGTACCTGTGAGACTCTGATTCAGTGTGAGTGGGTCTATTTTACCTCCGTCTTTCCCGCTGTTCCTCAAATTCAGTAAGTACTCTGAAAATATATTCAGTATTCCCTGAGCTATTTTTTGAACAGGTGTCTCCTGCATTTGGTTTATGTTAAAATTGTGAGAGAGACAGTGCACTGATGATGATGATGGTTGTATGGAGCAGTACATTCTGTGTAATGGAGTCTTATGGCAAGCAGACCGTTCGGCCCGGCATCATTCTGCATGCGATTCGTTCTTAAACTACATGGAGCCAAACGAACAGCACCTGATCCGTATCTTTCTATGGTTTGTTAAAACAATCTCTAAATGCTGAAATAAAATAAGGAAAATAAATATTTTTAAATATGTTAATTAAATAAGTGCAGAACTATATTAATGAATTGATTGAAATAAAGCCGACAGACGCTGCGAGTTTCATGTTGGAGCAGCATTTATATGCATTTCTCTCATCACATTCTACAGGGGTTGTATTGAGAGCATCCTGAGCATCTGCATCACTGCCTGGTTCGGAAATCTCACCATCTCAGATCGCAAGACCTTGCAGCGGATAGTGAGGTCAGCTGAGAAGATCATCGGTATCTCTCTTCCCGCCATTTCGGACACTACCCGCTGCATCCGCAAAGGAAAGAGCATTATGAAGGACCCCACACCCCTCATACAAACTCCTCTCCCTCCTGCCATCTGAGAAAAGGCACCGAAGCATTCCGGCTCTCACGACCAGAGCATGTAACAGTTTCTTCCCCCAAGCTATCAGACTCCTCAATACCCAGAGCATGGATTTACACCAACTTACTGCTTTCTACAGTGCCTGTTGTCTCGTTTATTATGTATTGTAATGCCTGCACTGTTTTGTTCACTTTATGCTGTCCTGGGTAGGTCTGTAGTCTGGTTTAGTTTTATTCTGTGTTTTGTTTTTCTTACGTAGTTCAGTGTAGTTTTTGTACTGTTTCATGTAACACCATGGTCCTGAAAAACGTTGTCTCGTTTTTACTGTGTACTATGCCAGCAGTTCTGGTCGAACTGACAATAAAAAATGACTTGACTTGACATGAACAGTTCTAAATTGCGCCCTTCACCGTGTATTCCGCACTCTTATGTTTGTCGATTCTGTCACATATTCCTCAATGTGCACCTGTCCATGAATTAACTAGAGTTATTTCCCACTCACAAATAATATTATATTCATTTCGATTTTCTTATCTGTCAGTCTCTGCTACAGTGTGAGATGTTGGGGGTCAGTCTTTATCTGTCAGTCTCTTCTCGAGCATTTCGTGATCCATATCAGTCCTGTACCTGTGAGCTTCTGATTCAGTGTGAGCGGGTCTATATTCCTCCTTCTTTCCCGCTGTTCCTCAAATTCAGCAAATACAGTTAAAATAGATTCTGTATTCCCTCCGCTATTTTTAGAACATCAGTCTCCTGCAGTTGGTTTATGTTAAAATTGTGAGAGAGGCAGCGCACTGATGAATGATGACAGTTTTATGGAGCAGTACATCCTGTGTAATAGGGTCACATGGCAAATAGTCCGTTCGGCCCTGCATCTGTCTATATGCGATTCGTGATTCATTGCTGAACCACATAGAGCCAAACGAACAGCACCCGATCCGAATATTTCTATGGTTTGGTAAAATAATCTCTAAAATGTCGAATAAAAATGAGAAAAATAAATATTTCATTAATTTAATTAAGTAAGTACATACCTAAATTCATAAATTGATTGAAATAAAACCCACAGAGGTAGCGAGTTTCATGTTCGAGCAGCATTTACATGCATTTCTCTCACAGTTCTAAATTGCTGCCTTCGCCGTGTATTCCGCACTCTTATGTTTGCCCATTCGGTCACTTATTCCTCAATGTGCACCAGACCATGAATTAACTAGAGTTATTTCCCACTCACAAATAATATAATATTAATTTCGATTTTCTTATGACAGCCTCAGACTGCTCTGTAATATGCCATGGATTTTTCATTGATAAAATAGTGACAGCCTTGTTCCGTGCAGCACTGAGAGAGTTTGTGAGTGGGAATGCGAGGGAAGCTCAGTTTCACATTTGGAATCATCCAAAGCTGCTCACTGCAGCACGCGGTTGATGGAAGAATCCTGAGAAATTGGCGTCACTGATTACGTCACTGCACAGCCGGGAATGTTCCCCCCGTCAGGGACATGGTGGGCGGAAGAGTTGTTCCTGTGTTGCAGGATACAGTGTCCTACATTACATCCATCAGTGCAGAAGAACGAGATGAATGTAGGTGAATGGACAGAACAGATTGGTGAACAGACTGATATTACAAAGGGAACACATCACCTGGACGTGTTGGGATCATGGAACAGCAGAAAACAGGAACAAGCCCTGTGACTCACCACTCCTGCGCTGAACAAGATACCGAATGAGACTAAACTCTGTTCACTGTCCGGTACCCATCTCCATTCATTCACTGCATGTCATGTGCTGAGCCATCAGCGTCGTAAACAACAATGTATTACCGACTGCCGATTTTCCAGGCACCCACCATTATCAGTGAAAAACAAACTTGTCCCGCGCATCTGGACACTTCGAAGCCCAGAGGCAGAAGCAGGAAGATTTCGGAGCAGGGCTGGGCACAGTTGGACTGTGGCTCACAATTCAGGTCCCGGCAACTTAGGATGGATGTGGACGTCTCCGTCATGTAGCCGAGAATATTCCTGGGAATATTTCCACCGGTAAGGGTCCTCAGACGCAGGTTAGACTGGAAAAGCTGTTATTACTCGTCCTGGAGCAGAGAAGCCGAAGAAGTGTACAAAGGATGTAGTAGATCCAGTCAAGAAGAAAGGAAGAGCTTACGAAAGGTTCAAAAATCTAGGTAATGATAGAGAGCTGGAAGATTATAACGTTAGCAGGAAGCAGCTCAAGAAAGAAATTAGGAGAGCTGGAAGGGGCCATGAGAAGGCCTTGATGGACAGGATTAAGGAAAACCCCAAGGCATTCTACAAGTAGGTGAAGAGAAAGAGGATAAGAAATGAGAGAATAGAACCAATCAAGTGTGACCGTGGAAAAGAGTGTATAGAGCCAGGGGAGATAACGGAGGTACTTAATGAGTACTTTGCTTCAGTATTCACTACGGAAAAAGGATCTTGGCGTTTGTAGGAATGACCTACAGCGAAATGAAAAGCTTGAACATGTAAATATTAAGGAAGAGGATGTGATGGAGCTTTTGGAAAGCATCAAGTTGGATAAGTCACCCGGACTGTTCAAGGCCTACAGCAGCAACGATCCCCAAATCATCCAACGCTACATCGACGATTGCATAGTTGCTGCTTCCCGCACTCGTGCTGAGCTCGTCCATTTATTCAACTTTGCCTCCAACTTCCACCCTGCCCTCAAATTTACCTGGTCCACTTCCGACAACTCTTTCCCCTTTCTCCATCTCTGCCTCCATCTCCGGAGACAGTCTATACGCTGGTATATTTTATAAACCTACTACCTCACAGCAGTCCGGACGGTACCTCTTTCTACCCTGCCATTTGTAAATAAAGCCACCCCTTCTTTCAGCTCCTCCGTCCCCTCTGTATCTGCTCTCAGGCTGAGGCTTTTCATTCCAGAGCAACTGAGATGTCCTCCTTCTTCAAAGAAAGGGGCTTCCTCTCCCCCAACATGAACTCTGCCTCACCCGCATCTCTTCCATTTCACACACATCTGCCCTTACACCATCCTCCCGCCGCCCCATCATGGATAGAGTTCCTCTTGTCCTCACTTACCGCGCCACAATGCACATTCTGCACATAATTACACATATCTTCCACCACCTCCAACGGGATCCCACCACCGAGCACATCTTAGTGGGGTGTGTCAGGAATGGACAGGAGGAGGAGTATAGGAAACTGATACAGGACTTTGTGATATGGTGCAACTCAAACTACCTGCGTCTCAATGTCACCAAGACCAAGGAGATGGTGGTGGACTTTAGGAGATCTAGGCCTCATATGGAGCCAGTGATCATTAATGGAGAATGTGTGGAGCAGGTTAAGACCTACAAGTATCTGGGAGTACAGTTGGACGAGAAGCTAGACTGGACTGCCAACACAGATGCCTTGTGCAGGAAGGCACAGAGTCGACTGTACTTCCTTAGAAGGTTGGCGTCATTCAATGTCTGCAGTGAGATGCTGATGATGTTCTATAGGTCAGTTGTTGAGAGCGCCCTCTTCTTTGTGGAGGAAGCATTAAGAAGAAGGACGCCTCACGTCTTAATAAGCTGATAAGGAAGGCGGGCTCTGTCGTGGGCAAAGTACTGGAGAGTTTAACATCGGTAGCTGAGCGAAGGGCGCTGAGTAGGCTACGGTCAATTATGGAAAACCCTGAACATCCTCTACATAGCACCATCCAGAGGCAGAGAAGCAGTTTCAGCGACAGGTTACTGTCGATGCAATGCTCCTCAGACAGGATGAAGAGGTCAATACTCCCCAATGCCATTAGGCTTTACAATTCAACTGCCAGGACTTAAGAACTTTTTTTTTTTAAAGCTATTATTAATGCTTTTTGAGTTAGTGATTTAGATGCATATCATATTATTACTGAGTTAAGTATTGTATGTACAACAAGTGTATGGGACATTGGAAAAAATGTTGAATTTCCCCATGGGGATGAATAAAGTATCTATCTATCTATCTATCTATCTATCTATCTTCCCATCCTCATACAACTCCCGACCATTTCTGCTTTCTGCAGGGATGACTCCCTGTGTGACTCCCTAGTCCTTCCCCACTGATCTTCCTCCTGGCACTTATCATTACAACTGGAACAAGCGCAACGTCTGCCCTTGCACCCACCTCCCTCAGGCCCCAAACAGTCCTTCCAGGTGTGGCGACACTTCACCTGCGAGTCTGTTAGGGTCATCTACTGTATCCGGTTGTTGAGAGCTTCTATATATCAGTGAGACCCAACGTAGATCGGAAGACCCCTCCCCCTCGTCAAGCACCTGCCCCGAAAAGCGGTGGCCTCCCATTTCAATTCTGCTTCCCGTTCCCATTCTGACAAGCCCGTCCGCGGCCTCCTCTACTGCCAAGGCGGCGACACACAGGTTCGAGTACTGACACCTTGTATTCCGTCAGGGTAGCCTCCAATATTATGGCATGAACATTGATTCCTCTAACGTCTGGTCATTGCCCACACTCACCCCCACAACTTCTTCACCATTCCGCATTCATGTCCCCCTTTCACAACTTCTTACCTGATTATCCCCACAACTTATATATAAATAACAATACCTCATATCCTGAAATAATGGAAAGGCTGAACTGCTGGGAACAACAACGTTTTCAGGAAGTTCAATCTATTCATGTGCTTGTGGAGCAGGTGTGGATTTATTTTCGGAATGTCAAAATTACTTGACCCTTTCGACCGAGCGGTAGAGACTTCTAAAATGTTTCAAAACAAAAGTAGCGGGGGAGATCAAAAGAACTTCCAACTGCTCTCTGAATCGGGTCTGGGTCACTCCGTAGATAAATGTATTCGTGCAGCTGCTGAAATTCTGAATCACAGAACCCCAAAACTGTGCCTGAAAAAGCCGAATGGACATTTCCAGGTCTGTGTAGAGGCATCGCATGAGAATGAAGACCAGAGTGGTTGTCGCCCAACAGAGAAGGAAACTCGCCGACAGGCTGAAGAGCAGAATGATGGATTGTCTCCGACTCTCCATCTCCGGATCTCGCTGTTTCCCGCAATTTCCCCGTCCCTTCAGCCCCCTGCGGACTCTGCTCGCCGCCAGTATCTGTCTGACGGTCAGAGCATTGAGGGTCAAAATGAGGAAGAAAGGAAGTAACGGATTCAACAGACGGTCCACCCAATAAAACCCCTCAAACGATGGCGAGAAAGGCACTACAGGTCTACTGAAACAAATCCAATTACCCCTCACCAACAACGCTATTCTTTCCATATACATGAAATAAAATGGTATGTTTATAAAAAAGAAACCGAGAGATAGTGCGCCCATCACCATACCCGCAATTTTGGGGGTGCAGTATTTTGCTTGAAAAGTGGGCGAGCAAATGACCACAAAGCGATCGAAAGTGAAAGCGACAGTAAACCACACGGAACAGTCAACGGTCATGTGACACAGGACGTAGTGGACAAGGCAGAACGGAGCGTTGTACAGGCAGGACTCCGTAATGAAATCCGTATGCTCGACCCAGATGGTACAACAGGACTTCGATAATCACCACCATTAGATCCGCCGCAGCCATCGCCACCAGGTACCGCGTGACGCATTTGGAGAGACCGCAGTTTCCTCGGCTGAGAATGATGATCGCCACAAGGTTAACTGCAGTGAGACAAAAAGGACCAAAATTAAGAATTTAACAAAACCAAACACATTTTGCGTGGAGATACAGCCATGATCTGTTCGCTTGAAGTAAAATCCGTTGTTCATCTCTGCTGGACATTATCAGTGGAAGTAAAGAATACCTGTGTTTTTGCGGTTTGTTTGAAAGCCTGACCGCAGCACAAAGCGCTTTACAGGAGCACCTGCTGCTTTGTCTCCTCACGTTCACCGATGCAGCAGCGATGAGTAGAGTCCAAGAATGATAGATCTCAGAAACGATCCCTTCGGCCCATATCTCCATGCCGACCGGCACGGCCATCTGAGTTGATCGCGTTCGTTCGGGTTTGGATCACATCTCTCTAAGGCTTTCACATTTGTCAAATTGCCCAGGTGTATTTTAAATATTGTTAATGACTCTCTATCGCCCATTTCCTTTGTCAGGCTGTTCAATACACAGAACAACTTCTATGTGAGAAAACGTCGCTCGGAATCCAACTACTATTCTGCCCTCTGATCTTAAATATACCCCCTTTTGTTCGCGATCACCCAACCACACGGAGATGAATGACTGTATCTATACATTATCATAGCTTTATGCATCTTTATTGAGCCATCCGCGAATTGCCTGCCTCAAAGAATAAAATGCCTTCTGCCGAACCTCTCCCTGTAACTCAAGCCCTGGAGTTCCGGCAGCATCTTTGTAAATATCTTTACATTCCGTTCAGCGTACATCTGCCTTTCCTATAACAGGGCGACCAAAACTGTTCACAGAACTCCAAGCGTGGTTTCTCCAAGGAGAGGGGGAGTGTAATTGAAGTGCGCATCTACGCTTCTTTCGAGAGGCTTTAGTTATTATTCGATTGCAAGGTCAGATTCTGAAACCAAGATCTCGCACCCCAGCAACCTTCCCTCTGTTTTATTTTACTGATTCAGGGACAAACCATTTCTCTGAACAAAACATTGTTACCCGGTCTTAAAAGTGCACGGCACTTGTAATGTTTTTTTAAATATGTAATATCCATGTCAAACAATGATAAAACACAACACAACACAGGTAAATGCAGTCAGGAAGTCACCTCTGACAGGGGGTATGCCAAAGTGAAATGTTCTGACTGAACGGCGTTGGTGGTTTCTGTCTTTATTGTGACCATTTCTGACAGTGTTGCAACCTGAAATAATGACAACGCAAATAGGTTGAAGCTCTAAAATGTTCCAATGTAAATGTGGTACGTTTAGTATTTAGCACATTTATGGATTATATTCAGTAATACAGTTAATTTCACGGTATTTCATAATTATATTAACAATGATTTCAAAAAAATATTTACAGAGTGACCCATTTCAGTTCTGGCGCAGCTGCGTACACGCGCATCTGCGAGGGAACAGTGCTGACACCAAGGAACATAGATCAGAATTTGAGACTGGAAAAACTTGGGAATTGTCAAAGAGTAGAAAATGGAGCGTCCTTTAATTGAACAGTGCTGGGAGGGGAAAATAGAAGAGGAAAATGAGTTTACCTTTCAGAAACAGGGAAGAGAAATTCTTGGTAAAAATTGATAAATTTCCAGTTGGGCGCACAGCCGCTGGAAGATGCGTGCGCGAGTGTTTGAGGAGCGACAAGAGTCTCTGGATCACAGCCGTGGCGGCGCATCGTTTATGGTGACATGGAATCCGACCGCACGGTTAGATCTTTAGACGAGTCTCTTTCACCCTTCCCTAACAAGCCGGCCTCGGTGATGAAGCACACGACACTACTGAGCTGCTTAAAGCCGCATTTGTTTCACAAATGTCCTTTAGGGATGGAGAATATTCGCCTTTATCTGGATTTTATGTGACTGTAGACCCAAGAATGCTGCGGATTGTTACGTTAATCATCCGATCGGGAAAATTAGAGAGACAGTAATAATATCAGAATTGCCTGTGATGCTCACTTCCCGTGAACCTGAACCAGAAAAGGGAACAGAATTTCACAAGTTGAAATCAAAGATATTTCCTGCCAGTTTAAACTTTAATCTTCTGCTCACGTGACAGGGTTGGAAGGAATACGGTCCGCTCATGACGGGAGGTTTCGATAGACATGGATTGTGTGTGTTACGTCCGTGCAGGTCGAGTTCTCACGTCACAGCTGAGAAGACTACAGGCAGTTCCAGTGACAAGTCTGCATGAACCAGGTTAAAATATTAACAGGGCGCAGGAGATTGAGAGGAACGAGACGGCATTTTAGGGATTTTTAATAAACACCGATTAAAATCACATCAGCAGTAGCAGAGAGCGGCGGGAGGTCTCTGCTTCCGTATAAGTAATCGAAAGGCACTTACCCGGGATGCCGACAATTGTAATCACTGTGTAACAAATAACCCTGTCTTCAAACATTGTTAATCCAAGGCTGTTAGTATTTGCAATTGTTTTCGGAATATTCCCAATTTCTAAATATCATAAAAGTTGTAAATAGCCACTAAGTAAACTCAAACAGTTATAACAAAGCCCAGAGAGCAAATTTCTTTTACGCCTGCAAAGTAAAACCCTTCACCGATCGCACGTTGTTGAGAGTCCACCGCGTCTGGATGTTTCCGTCCTCAATCTAGCTGAAGCACAGAATGACATTCTTTCTTAGAATAATCGGTTACTAATGATGAAAACAACTTGTACATTACTACTATTTACTACTAATAATTACTACTAATTAGCAATTATTTCTCTGTTTTAGCGAACCATAATGCCAATGGGGAAATAACACGCCTTATTTCATTGAACTGAAAACAACACCAGTCTTGAAGCCTCAAGTGACGGCTAACGCTGGGACTATATCACCTTTGCCCAGTAACTCGTTTTATTGCACATGTTAAATACAGCAAAATAATACAGAAAGACATGGCAAAAGTAAAGGCAAACAAATGAGGTGACAGCAAATTTCACTTTTGCCCAGTAACAAGCCTTATTGCATTTCGTTGTAGCTGTCGTCCCTTTCATCGGTGAAGACACAGCGGATGTAGGAACTGTTTCCAGCGTCACCCCTCTGTGGGAGTGGGGAAGATGTTGTGCAGTGGTGCATTGGGGCCACCCGGTGGTCTGTGTGTCCGTGTGTGTTGCTATTGTAGTGGCTGTGAAGCTGGTATTGTGGCGGTGAAAAGTACTCGGGGTGAGCCATCATATTACTCATCACTGCAAATCCCTCTGCAACAGAGTTAGTCAGTTTTTCAATGTTCGTCGTCAGTCGGGTCATACTATCCGTGAACTCCCTGTCGGTTGCCTCCATACGCTCCGGTGTTTGCTTTTTTTAGCTCCTCCTGCGCGAGAGCAAACAGCTGTCCGTCGTTTGGCAATTTCCTTTTCTCGTTTTTCTAGCCGCACCAACGCGCAGCAAATCCTTCACGGCGAGATTCGACAACAAACATGTCGCTTGATTTCGGTAAATGTGGCCTGCGCATGCCCAGTAGGAGAAGATTCGCCCAAATAACCATTTTAATGTGGACGGAGGTACATTCAAAAACGCCTGGTGTGGACGCCTATCGTTTTTACACGAAACCGGCGTTTTCAAAATTATCCGGTATAATGTGGACGTAGCTTATGAATCACTTACTTTGCTACGGTGACTTTTTCCTGGATATGATACATTGACATTAATGTTTTGCTTTTTGGCGCAAACCCTCACTGTTTGCACTGTCACCGGAGTCAGTCGCAAACACAGATGTTGGCAAGTATGTGGCGCGAAATGCAAACCAATGACCCCAGCATTACAGACATTGTCCGCTGCTGTACCCGACAGAGAGAAAAAATAGAAAGCATTGTATCAACATCGGTGTAAATGCAAATAAGTACCAGTAAAGATATTACAGAGTAACCAGGTTGGATTTCAGAAAGAAATTGATTCAGGGAAAAAGTGCGTATTAAGCTGCTAAAGTTATGTATGTAAGTGTGTACCTCTAATATATCTTATAACGTATCTGTATAAAGTTTCCTACTCGTTCTGTGGATCTTGAAACGATGAAGTAACGGACAAAGCCGATGTTGAATCCACCTGAGGAACAGTGAGAAGCTGAACTTCTGTGGCGCGCAATTCGCTGTAGGAATACAATGGGCTGATAAGGCTGCCATTCACTGCCCTGTGGGGTACGAGCACAACCATCCACACGTTTCTCCCTGGTGGGAATACCGGCATAATTTAACAAAATACTTTCTGCCATCTATAGATTCCAAACCGATTCTTCTCATGGTTGAACGTAAAAATGCCCGTGTTCTTGGCATTATCTTCGCAGTGCCGTGCAGAAATAAATGCAGGACCGACAAGCAGGGACACACCATCACATAAAGCCTTATTATAAGCCATTATTAGCAGGCACACACACACACACACACACACACACACACACACACACACACACACACACACACACACACACACACACACACACACACACACACACACACACACACACACACACACACACACGCGCGCAGGTAAATGAGTATCATCACATGTATTAAATTCTTTGTCGATCTCCCAGTTCATGCCTTTCTCCTTCCAGTCGGAACGCGTTGAACCCGATATTTCACGGTGGAGTCAGTATATCGATTAAGGGATTGAAGAAACAAAACCGACATTGAAAGAGCTGCAAGGGCATGTTGTAGAAACAAGGATTATTCACAGCAGAATGAAAGAGGAAGAACAATAGATTGTGAGAACAGAGTAATAGGCCAGTCTGCCAGAGAAAGGAAAGGATTGAGCATGCAGTTGGTTACAAAGTGAAAATGAAGAGAGGGTTACAGTGCTACAGTGTGAGAGTGTGGGTTTCATTCTGTATCTGTCACTTTCTGCTACAGTGTGAGAGTGTGGGTTTCATTCTGTATCTGTCAGTCTCTGCTACAGTGTGAGAGCGTGGGTTTCATTCTGTATCTGTCAGTCTCTATTACACTGTGAGAGTGTGGGTTTCATTCTGTATCTGACAGCCTCTGCTACAGTGTGAGAGTGAGGGTTTCATTCTGTATCTGCAGTCTCTGTTACAGTGTGAGAGTGTGGGTTTCATTCTGTATCTGTCAGTCTCTGCTACAGTGTGAGAGTGTGGGTTTCACTCTGTATCTGTCACTTTCTGCTACAGTGTGAGAGTGTGGGTTTCACTCTGTATCTGTCACTTTCTGCTACAGTGTGAGAGTGTGGGTTTCACTCTGTATCTGTCACTTTCTGCTACAGTGTGAGAGTGTGGGTTTCACTCTGTATCTGTCACTTTCTGCTACAGTGTGAGAGTGTGGGTTTCACTCTGTATCTGTCACTTTCTGCTACAGTGTGAGAGTGTGGGTTTCATTCTGTATCTGTCAGTCTCTGCTACAGTGTGAGAGTGTGGGTTTCATTCTGTATCTGTCAGTCTCTATTACACTGTGAGAGTGTGGGTTTCATTCTGTATCTGTCAGTCTCTGCTACAGTGTGAGAGTGTGGGTTTCATTCTGTATCTGTCAGTCTTTATTACACTGTGAGAGTGTGGGTTTCATTCTGTATCTGACAGCCTCTGCTACAGTGTGAGAGTGTGGGTTTCATTCTGTATCTGTCAGTCTCTGCTACAGTGTGAGAGTGAGGGTTTCATTCTGTATCTGTCAGTCTCTGCTACAGTGTGAGAGTGTGGGTTTCATTCTGTATCTGTCAGTCTGTGTTACAGTGTGAGAGTGTGGGTTTCATTCTGTATCTGTCAGTTTCTGCCACAGAGTGAGAGTGTGGGTTTCATTCTGTATCTGTCAGTCTCTGCTACAGTGTGAGAGTGTGGGTTTCATTCTGTATCTGTCAGTCTGTGTTACAGTGTGAGAGTGTGGGTTTCATTCTGTATCTGTCAGTCTCTGCTGCAGAGTGAAAGTGTGGGTTTCATTTTTTATTTGTCTGCCTGGGCTTCACCGTAAAGGGTGCCGTCTCAGTCCTGTACCTGTGAGACTCTGATTCAGTCTGAGCGAGTGTATCTTTTCTCATTCTTTCCCGCTGTTCCGTGAACCCTGAAAATACTCTTAAAATAGACTCTGTATTCCATGAGCTATTTTTAGAACACGAGTCTCCTGCAGTCGGTTTATGTTATAATTGTGAGATGGACAGTGCACCGATGAATGATGATGGCTGTATCCAGCAGTACATTCAGCGTCGTAGAGTCATATGGCAAACAGACTATTCGTTACTCAACCACATACAGCCAATTGAGCAGCACGTGATCTGTAACTTTCTGTGGTTTGGCAAACCAACCTCTTAAATGTTAAATGAAAATAATCAAATTAAGTAAACTCATTAATTTATATAAATAAGTGAGTAATTAAATTAATAATTTGATTGAATTAAGACCAACCGAGGTAGAGCGTTTCATGTTCCAGCATCATTTATATGAATACATTTCCTCTCAGCAAATCCAAATTGTTACCTTCAACGTGTATCTGCTCTCTCATGTTTGCCGATTCTGTCACATTTTCCGCAATGTGCACTAGACAATGAATTTATTCGAGGTATGTCCAACTCATAAATAATATAATATTCATTTCGGATTTCTTATGATAACTTCATACTTGTCTGCAAATGTCATTCATTTACCATTGATAAATGTGTGTCTCCGTTTTTCTGCGCAGCACTGAGAGTTTCTGAATAGGAATGCGAGGGAAGATCAGGCTTCACATTTGGAATACTCCAAGTTCCACATTGCAGCATCCGGTTCATTGATGACGTCCTGAGAATTTGGCGTCACTGGTTACGTCACAGCTCATCCGGGAATGTTCCGCTCGTCAGGGATAGGGTGGACGGAAGAGAAGGCTCCTGTGTTGCAAGACACCGTGTCCTATATGACACAGTGCTGAAGAACGAGATGAATGGAGGAGAATGGATAGCTGATAATTAATAGATTGATATTACAATCTGAACAGGTCAGCTGGAGATGTTGGGATCCTGGGAACAGTACAGCACAGGAACAAGCCGTTTGACTCAGTACTTCTGCGCTGAACAACATACCAAATGAGGTTAAACTCTGATGACTGTACATGAACCATCTCCCTTCATTCACTGCATACTGATGTGCTTTGATTGAATATTTACCGTTATGGGAAGCTAGAGGTTATATCTCAAAAGATGGCAAACCAGTACCATCAGCTCCCTTGTTGAAGTAAATATTTGAGAAGGGAAGTGGAAACACTGATGGACTAAAAAGGTGGAGGCTCAGTTACAGACTTCCCCGGAAGGGACTAGGAAGGCTGGTGAGTTCGCCAAACTAGAATCAAGCTGGGTGGTGAAAGGGAATCCAGATGCAGAGGTAGGGATGACAGAGAAACCAGCAAACTGTACACATATTGACTTAGTCATGACACATTAACAGGATCAGGAGTTAGCAAAGGTAAAAAGAAGCGAGAAATCTGAAGAGTTTGGGAAACATCCAGGGGTATAAGCACGGAATGGGATTGTAATTAATAATAGTAAATTTGTAGTGCCGGAAAGAAAGAAACGAAGAGATGTATTGGCACCATAGCAATTGTGAGCATCAAGGTTCAGATAGAACTATGGAACAGTTGAAGAATCTGTGCTGGTGGCCGAAATTGCGAGGAGATGTACATTATTGTAAGAATTGTTTGATTTGTGCCTAGTGATAACATAGATAACTCGGCTAGAGAAGCAGTCTTAAGACACGTCCCGTAGACGGACCACGTGTTAATTTGAATGTTTATTTTGTTGCATCTTCACCTTCATCCCCTGGAGGACTGAAATATATCCTCGGGATAGGGGATGCGTTCACGAAGTGGATAGAGGCTTGCGCAACTAGATCATGAAAACCGCTGATGTTACAGCCAGGATTTTGTCCGAGAGAGTGTTTCCCCGTTGGGGATTGCCAAGGACCGTAGAATCAGATCAAGGTCCCCGCTACACCGCAGAGGTTACACGAAATCTAGTGAAACTGTCTGGGGTAAAACGGAAGTTCCATATGCCCTATCGAACACAGTATCGATTGTTGAACGGATGAACTGGACTTTAAAGACGATGTTGTCTAAAATGGCTAAACGGCTCCTGGGTCACTGTCTTACACTATGTTCTTATGATAGTCCTCGCCAGAGAAGCATCCTCTCCTGCATTTACACGTTTTAAGTTGACGATCGGGAGAAAAACTAAAGGGTTAGTATTCCTGCTTGGCTACATTTATCACTGACCGAGTATGATACATTGGAAAGGACATGTGCAAGCAGAAATTAATTGACTGCATTAAGGAGGTCCATTATGATGCCGTCCATAATATGCGACGAAAGAAACGGCAGAGAGAAGATTGTTTCGAGGTGCGAGCAAAACCGCGGGCGTTGGAAATAGGACAGAGCGTTATGATGTCATTGCATCAGCCGAACCCCTTTACACCTTCCAGATTTGTCGACACAGAGCCAGTCCATCAGTATATCAAATCCAGACCGCTCCAAACAAGTTGGGGTGGTATCATGTTAACCAACTCAAACCCCTTGGAGATAGTCAATGTCCTCTAGTAGCTGAGTTCCAGAAAACCTATTGTCAATGGGATGTTCTGCTCCGAGATGAGATTATCCTGTTAGATTTACGTTTCAGGCAATCGACGGTGATGTGGATGAAGGAGTAGTTGCCCCCTCAGTGAGTTGGGCGACTACTTCCAGTTTGTACCCGGAGGATCGAGACAGTTCACATCTCTGCACTCGCCGGAGCCAAAGCGGACACACTGGAAGAGAGAAACAGATGGGAGAACGTGCTTGTTGCGTGGTCTTTTGGAAATAAAGTGGGCGATGATTTAACTGATATGAATGGATTTTAACAAGGCTTAAATCTATCCATGGTAGGACGATTCATAATGTCAAAAGGTTTGGTATGCAGGGAAAGTCGCTGATGGATTCTGACCTGACTCCCACAGAAGACAGAGGATAGTTGTAGATGGAGCGTTTTCTCCCTGGATTTTGGTGACAGGTGTCCTGCAGAGATCTGTTCTGAGACCGCCAGCTTTTTGTGTTTTATGAACGATTTGGATGAGGAGGTGGTAGGGTGTTTTATTGTGTTTTCAATGACGTGGAAGTTGGTGGAATTATGGATAGTATAGAAGATAATCAGAGTTTACAACAGGACAGTGACAGGACGCAGAGCCGCGCTGAGAAGTTCTAGATGGTGCTCAACCCGGAAAGGTACGAAGTGATTCTCTTTGGAAGGATGAATCTGAAGGCAGAGGTGATACTTTCTAGGGTCAACCGAGGGCCGCACATTAACATGAGTTCCACAATGGAAACAGAGTGGTGAGACTTTCCCCAATAAGCCGAGGGCCGCTCATCGCTACGAGTATCACAATCGGCACGGAGCGATGCACTGCAACAGCAGAAGGAAGTGTGATTGACAGCCGAGCTTAAACGCATCCTGTGTTCTTCACATCCATATAGTGACGCTCGAAAGGCAATATACCTGACAGTAAATCAGGAGGAAAAATTTACAACTTAAGGATTATAGTCAGATTGGATGGTTGTGACTAGTGGTATCCCACAAGGATCCGATCCTGGATCTCTACTTTTTGTGATTTTTATTAACGACCTGGATGTGGGGGTAGAAGGTTGGGATGGTAAGTTTGCAGACGACACAAAGGTTGGTGGTGTTGTAGATTGTGTAGAGGATTGTCGAAGATTGCAGGGAGACATTGATAGGATGCAGAAGTGGGCTGAGAAATGGCAGATGGAGTTCAACCCGGAGAACTGTGAGGTGGTACACTTTGGAAGGACAAACTCCAAGGCAGAGTACAAAGTAAATGACAGGGTACTCGGTAGTGTGGAGGAGCAGAGGGATCCAGAGTTACATGTCCACAGATTCCTGAAAGTTGCCTCACAGCTAGATGGGGTAGTTAAGAAAGCTTATGGGTTGTTACCTTTCATAAGTCGAGGGATAGAATTTAAGAGACGCGATGTAATGACGCAGCTCTATAAAACTCGAGTTAGGCCACACTTCGAGTACTGTGTCCAGTTCTGGTCGCCTCAGTATAGGAAGAATATGGAAGCATTGGAAAGGGTACAGAGGAGATCTACTAGGATGATGCCTGGTTTAGAGAGTATGGATTATGATCAGAGATTAAGGGAGCTAGGGCTTTACTCTTTAGAGGGAAGGAGGATGAGAGGAGACATGATAGAGGTGTACACGATATTAAGTGGAATAGATAGAGTGGACGGCCAGCGCCTCTTCCCCAGGGCACCACTGCTCAGTACAAGAGGACATGGCTTTATGGTAAGGGGAGGGGAGTTCAAGGGGGATATTAGAGGATGGTTTTTCACTCAGAGAGTGGTTGGTGCGTGGAATGCACTGCCTGAGTCAGTGGTGGAGGCAGATGCACTAGTGAAGTTTAAGAGATTACTAGACAGGTCTATGGAGGAATTCAAGGTGGGGGGTTATATGGGAGGCAGGGATTGAGGGTTGGCACAACATTGTGGGCCGAAGGGCCTGTGATGTGCTGTACCATTCTATGTTCTATGTAATGACAAATAATATCACAGTCTGGAAACCTGCAGATTGTTCACAGATTTCACTTGTTACATTTGTTCAAAGACAGAATGGATGGAAAAATAGTGATAGTATTGTGGCAGGTTCGAGAATATCTCTAAAGTTAAACAGACTACATCGCACGTCACGGGTATGAGGTGGTCAAGTCATTCACTGAGAGAGGGCAGGTTCCTGCCAAACGGCCCATGTGTGCGTTGGAAAACATTGTTCTTCAAACTGTCCACAGCCCTTGCTAATTTCCCGAGGACACGTTCCATTTTCGTTCACAGGTCTCTGGAATATCGCTGTGGATCTTTTACAGTGTTTGGAGGAATATGGGCAGTGTATTTTTTTGTAACACATGTCAGCTGTCACTGTGATTTCCATCGCTCAAACCCCCGGAATGACTGGAAAGAATGAAACAAAAGAATGAACGAATAAGAAGTGTTTTATACCCTTTAATAAAGAAGTGTTCTCCATTTCACCGACCAGAACAAACTCCTTCCCTCAATTTCAGAAGCGAATGTGATCCGTCAAATGTTACAAAATAAATCGACTTCAAGATGAATGCCTACTTTGAAAGCTACACAGATATGAAAAACATATCCTATTTAAATAGCTGAAGCCATATATCATGGAAAATAACATGGGAAATTCACATCATATTTTGTTTTAACGAACGAAAAGATGAATGACTGTTCCCCGTTAATAGAGAAGTGTTCTTCATTTCAGCCGCCAGCTCCTTCCCACAATTTCAGAAGCGAATGTGCACGATCAAATATTACAAGATGAATTGACTTCAAGATGAATGCCTGTTTTAAAGCAACAATGATATAAAATTATGCTACTTAAATAGCTGAAGCCGGGCATCATGGAAAATAACATGCAAAATCCGCATCATGTGTTCTTTTAATATAAATGGATTGCAATATCCCTTGAGGAGTCAACCTCGGGATACGGGAGCAGTGAGTAAAAATAGTTTAACGTAAGTGTTTGTGCAGTTGGTTGTCACTAATGTCCCTGACGTGATAGCCACGCTAATTGCCTCAGTGGAATTGCTCTCTCCTCAATAAAAGTCTGCTAAACCGATCACCAGTCCATCTGAGCAGCTGAAACGTTCTGTACAACTGAACGCTGCTTCTGACGGAATATGGGATATGCGGCGATTTATTACATCGCGGCCATTTTCCATCCCACACTTGTAGCCGTCGGTGTCCCCGGTAAGATGCCGGAGCTGGTTACTTTATGTATGGTGCCGTCGTTACTCTGCTGCGGTATCCGCACTGTTACTGAGCACAGATGCTACCGTCGGCTGAAACGTGTTTCCAGGAGTGGAGGATTCGGGCATCTAATGGTTTTATTTTCATTTTCCATATTTCGATCGCAGTGTTTTATTCTTTTGTCAATTAAGTTGGTGCTGATATTGTCAATGTTTCATAATTTCACCTCGCTAGAGTTTCTCTGCTTTTCCAGACCCGAGTCTCTATCAGTACAGACACTTCGTTCTTATAACAACGTGGCAGCTTATTTAATGGACGGTCCAGTCTATTTTCGACACGTAGGTCTGTTCTTTTGTAAGTCTGTAAATGAGAACTCGTGCTTTATATCTCTTTGACTGCACTTTGTCACCGCTACAAGCAATCCCTTCACCTCTAATAATGGAAACGGTGTAGTTGACAGGAGCAATCGACTGCTCACCGGTATGGGAGTCCTGGAACCCGGATGCCTCGCTCTAAACTGTGGGAAGTTCGCCAGTCCACTGGCACTCACATCCGTCATTGTCCTCCAGCCGGAGTGCAGCGACCGAGACCGCACACACTGCATTCCCGCTTTCCACTTCCAAACAGACCATACCCTGCATAGCATCGGTAGAATGGGGGCATTCACACAGCTGACCATATTTCTATTTTATGTCCAAATTTCTTGCAGTTAACTTAACGGCGATTGTGATTCTCTCTCGGGGCAAATGCGGACTCTCCAAATGCATCAACCGTTACCTGGTTGGAATGGCAACAGCGGATCTGATGGTGGTTATCGTTGTTGCTTTAGTGGAACAGACCAACAATATCTACATTTATTCCAGATCCCTGCTCATCACTCCCGTGTGTGCTCTGACACTTGTATTTCGGGTTGTAACGAGGGACTGTTCTGTTTGGTTCACGGTCAGTTTTACCTTCGATCGCTTCATCGCAATATGTTGCCGAAAGCTGCGGGAGCGATACTGCACCGAGAGAACAGCAACGGTGGTTATGGTGACCGTGGTTATAGTGATCTGCGGGACAAGGGTCCCGTTATACTTTGCCATTGAACCTTACGTCATCATTGACAACATGCCGTGGCGGTGCACCGTCACATATGAATACGTTACTTCACCCGTGTGGAGAGGATACGAATTACTGCTAAGTTTTTTAACACCATTGCTACCCATTGGATTAATCCTGGTGTTTAATGGGTTAACCGTAAGACATATCGTTGTGGCGAATAGAGTCCGCAGAAGGCTTCGGCACAGCAGCGACAATCAGAAAGATGGCGAGGTGGAAAAACGCAGAAAATCTATGATTTTACTGTTTTCTATATCAGCTAATTTCATATTATTGTGGATGCCCTAAGTGGCCCATTCTCTGAAATGGCAAAAGCAGAACTATTTTTACGAGGACAGATATTTGGGTTCCCCGGTATACATCTTACAACAATTTGGTTTCATGTTGCAAATTCTCAGCGTGTGCACCAATACTTGTATCTATACACTGACACAGAGGAAATTCAGAGAAGAGCTGAGGAATGGAATGATGTATGTGTTTACATTAAATGGCCATCTGTGCAGATAACGCCCGTGTCTTATGACAATTCAGCGGTGTTTTCAAATAAAACCGTTTTACAATGAACAGGTTTGGCACAAATGTCATAAATTCAACCAATCACATGCCTGATCATCCGGAAATTGCAGAATTGGCGGAAGATTGCTCAGTTCATACAGTTCAGGTTTGTAGCAATACAAACTCTCAACGCTGCTGGCGTGATTGTTACATCGGTTTAAGTATGGCATAATTTCTCAGTTGTGTGCTGGAAGGATTCATGTCACTATATGAGGACAGGTGGACTTGCGAACAGTCCGAACTGGATCTAATATTAGAAAGGGAAACGGGTCAGGTGACACACCTCTTGGAGGGTCAGCATTTCAGAACGATAGGACAGAACTTTCCTCCTTTTTACCTTATCCAGGGATAGGACCAGAGAGTATGGAAAGTGTTTAATTGGGGGTCAGCGATTTATGGTGCTATCTGGCAGGAGCTTAGGAACGTATATTGGGAAATGATGCACTCGGGGTATTGCACAACAGATATGTGGGGATTGTTTAGGGAGCACTTACACGGGGTTCAGTATAGGCTTGTCTCGGTGACGCAGGGAAAGGATGACAGTGTAAAGTAACCCTGGGAGACAGGAAAGTTGGAACACGTCAAGAGGAAGGAAGAACGATACTTACAGAACAGGATGAAAGGATCAGGTAAGGCTATAGCAAGTCATAATGCAGACAGGAAGGAATTTAACAATAAACTTAAAAGAGTGATAGGGGGATTTGAGAAATCCTTGACGAGATGCACTGTGAAGAACAGGAGGGGACTGGGGAGAGTGTGGGCAAATCAGAGGTAAAAGTGGAAAACTAGCGCCTGGAGTCCAAGGTGCCTGGTCAAGCTCCTCACTGAATACATTGATCAATGTGAACACAGCGTCAAAAGGCAGATATGCACGAATATGCCGACGCTGAGAAAGAGGATGCGCTGGAAACTTGGAAAACATTATGATAGATGATATCCCACTGCCGAAAAGGATATGGTCAAGGTAATAGATGATTCCCAGATACCGGAAGGGATATACTCCAGGTAATTATGGAAGGCGAGCTCAGATATTGTTGAGCTTTTGGACAGGATATCTGTGTCTTCGCTGGCGACGGAAGTAGAACTAGATGATTGGAGGGTGGAAAATGTTATTCATTTATTGACGAAAGATAATAGGGATAGTTGTTTGGAATTATATACCAGGGAGACTTACATCAGTACTGGGTAAACTACTGGAGAGGATTATTAAAGAAGGAACTTAAGAATATTTGGAGAAACGTAGTCTGGCTACGGAGAGACAACATGGCATGTTGTCCTTTATGAGCCAGATTGAATTATTTGAAAAAGTGAAAATAAAACAAACAGTAGAATCAGAACAGTCGATGCGGGGGCATTAATCTTGGTCAGGCGTTTTACCAGTTCTCCATAGTGGACTCGTTCAGAAAGTCAGGAGGCATGGGGTTGATGGAAATCTGGCTGCGTTGATTTAGAATTGGCTTCCTAACAGAAGGCAGATGATGCAGTAGACAGAGTGAATTCTGGTTGGAAGACCAAGGGCAGTCGTGTTCCTCATGGAGTGTCGAAACTTCGGTACACTTTACAACTCTATTGCGAGTCTGCAGTTCCAGTGCTCCAAGAAATAGGGCTGAGGAAATGATCGATTTAATCCGACCACACAGCAGCACCTGGATAATTTATGCAATTAGGGTTGACGACGTCAGCAAATCGCTGAGCGACTGACTGCACCAGCGCGTTTCTGAACTGACCTGTCATTTACATATTACAGGGCAAATGCTACAATGACTTCAAAGCATCGTTTCCAGTGGAGCCCTACAACTTAAAACCAGCATTTCAAAGTGTTCAGCAGCGGCTACTGGTGCTTATTAAATGAACCAGCCTTCCAAAATGCCAATCCGAATTCCCAATTCAAGTACACACCAATTTACCCAAAAGCCAATTTACCTCTGAATCGTGGTTTTATCATATCGGGTGTAGATACGCTCATACTTCGATCCATTTAACCCTGAATCCACATGGCCGGTGTAGAATCCGTGTCTCCCTCTGAAATCTATAATAAATGAAACATACAAAACTACACAAACTAAAAACGCAGCGAAGGCAAAGCAAATAATCAGGCTCACTCTTGTCTCCCTTCAAAACCATCGCAGGCAATTGGAGAATACAGAATAACCACCCAAATTACTTCAGTGTTGCAAGGACAGAGGGATCGAACAGCATCAACGACTTTCTAGATTGGTCGGTGTCGTGTGACACTGAAGTTCTAACCCAGATACACAGTCAGACAGCCAGAGGAAACCACTGCACAGAAACAGGGTCTCCAGCCCGTCAGGTCAGTGAGGAATTATTTAAACTGCCTACTGCCATAGACCTCACCCGGACCGTGCCCATCCATATCCCTCTCATCCGTGTACTTCTCGAATCATCTCTTAAATATTGGCATCGGAATCTCAATTACCATTTGTGTTGGCAGCTCTGTCTACACTCTGACCACCCTCTGGGAGAAGAAGTTTCCCCTCATGTTTCCCTTAAACATTTCACATTTCACACTTCACCCATGATCGTCAGTTGTATTCTCGCCCGATATCAGTGGAGAGAGTCCGCTTGCATTTACACTCTCTATACGCCTCATAATGTTGTATACCTCAATCAAATCTCCCCTTAGTGTTCTACCTCGGGAATAAACTGCTAATTGTGTAATCTTTCCTTTTAATTAAAAACTTTCAGTCCGTCCCGGCAATATCCGTGTAATTTTTTCTGCATTATTTTAATCATATTTTCATCTTTCTTGCACACAATATTTCAAATTAGGCCACAATAAAGCCTTAAACAGCAGCAAAATAACGTTCCAACTCCGGTATTCAGTACTTTGGTCTATGTGCGAAAATCAGTTTTTACGACCCTGTCTACCTGTGCCGCAACTTCCATTGAATTATAGACCTGCATTCCCAGATTCGCTGTTCTATCGTACTCCTCAGTGCCCTGTTTCTCATTGTGTCCGACCAACCCTGGCTGGTCCGCCCAAAGGGCAACATCTAACACGTGTTGCGTTAAATGCGATCTGACATTTTTCAGCCCATTTTTCCAGCTGGTCCAGATTCCGCTTCATGCTCCGGTACTCTTCATCACTGTCGACTACACCCGCAATGTTGCTGTCATCGGCAAATTTGCTGGTCCAGATAACGACATTATTATCCAGATCGTTGAAATAGTTTAAGAATAACAACGGGCACAACAACGATCCCTGGGACACTCCATTCTTTACAGGTCCCCAGTCAGAGAGACAACCATCCATTACCACACTCTAGCTTCCCCAACATAGCCAATGGCGAATCCATCTTATTACCTCATCGTGAAAGCCAAGTGACTGAACCTTCTCGAACATCCTCCCATATGGAACCTTGAGAAATTCCTTGCCTAATTCCCTGTAGACGGCATCCACTGCCTTGCCTTCCACACCATTCCTGGTGACTACCTCGTAAAGCTCCGTGAGATTGATTAGACATGACTGACTACGCACGGGCCCATACTGACTATCGCTAATGTTCCTGTTTGTCCAGATACTTCCTTTCATACCCCATGACCAGCGTAGTCTGAACACCGAGGGCAATTCCTCATTACATAATACTTGGCGAGTCTCTTCCGAGCAAAGCTATCGAGATCATCCAGCGGTCGGGACTGACATTTATGGACTATTGATGTTGTTTTTTTAATTCTTCTGCACTTTAGTATCCGACGCATTGAGAGTAGTCTGGACAAGCAAGGCGTCATAGCTCTAAATAATTATTCGACTTACTTAACTATAGCAAGATTCGGTACGCTCGATCGAGCATAGAACATTGAATATTACTGTACAGTATACGAGGTTGGATAAGCTTTCAACTAAGTTCGATCTAACACTTCCTCCACCTCCTCCCCCCGCATCTGAATCAGAATCAAAGGTTTCAAAGATATATTTAAAGAATCAGAACCAGATTTAGTATCACAGCCATACGTCGCGAAATTGTTAACTTTACGGTAGCAGTACAATGGAACACAGGATAAATAAATATAGAGAAAACAAAACTGAGAGACAGGTGGCAGCGGGGAAAAACGCTGTTCCTGAGTCGCTGAGCCTGAGCTTTCAGGCTTCTGTATCTCCTTCCCGGTGGTAACACTGTGTAGAGGGCACGTCCTGTTAGTGGGCAATGTTAATGATGGACGCCACTGTGACAAGGATCATCCCTTGTAACAATGATCAATGAGATACAGAAAATCTGTATTTACCAACAAGTATCTTTTATTATTTTTACTAAAAGCACGCATATTTACACATTATCTTCCTGTGTGCACCCTACTGGAAACTCTGACACTCCATGAACAGTCAATGAAGAGAAAAGGTATTATCCGGGGAAAGAGTCTACGCTGGCAAGGCATTCCATAGAAACATAGAAAACATAGAAAACCTACAGCACAACACAGGCCCTTCGGCCCATAAAGTTGTGCCGAACATGTCCCTACCTTAGAAATGACTTGGCTTCCCCATAGCCCTCTATTTTACTAAGTTCCATGTACCTATCCAAAAGTTTCTTAAAAAGACCCAATCGTATCCGCCTCCACCACTGTTGCCGGCAGCCTATTCCACGCACTCACCACTCTCTGAGTAACATCGAACATCTCCGCTGTACCGACTCCCCAGCACCTTCAACCTGTATCCTCTTGTGGCAACCATTTCAGCCCTGGGAAAAAGCCTCTGAATACCCACACGATCAATGCCTCTCATCATCTTCCGATCCCCATGTTCCCGATCTCCACGTGTCCGTGTGGTCCTAATTTTCGGCAATGGTTGCTCTCTGGCCGCTGGAGAGTTATTACCCCTGCATGTTTGAATCTCCGGAATCTTATATTGTTCCTCATCAATTGAACCATTGGATCCCCAAACCATTGGCTCAAGATCAACTGACCTACCTGGGCCACCTATTTACTGATCATTGTACAGAGCTACAGCCAACATATTGTACCTAGCTCTGCCCACCCCAGCCTTGTGTATTCGTATGTTTACACCCTGACTGGTCCGAACCAGTTAAATGTGGCAACCCGGACCGAGTCTAACGAGACTACAGATTGCTTCTTTGATATGTCTGGCATTTTACATAACAAGTAGCTGCTCCTCTGAGCATGGTCTCAGGTTTATTGCTCTGATTAGATTGTCCCAGAGTCAAGAATCAGCTCAGAGCCCACGCCCTTCACATAACAAATGGCGACTTGTTTGAGAATGGTCTCAGGTTTAGCAGATCATTACCTGAAGCTTCCTGTGTCCACATTCAGTTCCTCTGATTAAATTATTCCGGTGCAAGAATCAGTTCATAGCTCACAAAATGGGAGGAAACAGAGAGAACTGGCTTGTCTGCTTCCCCAGTCCTTGATCAGTCTGTAGTTTCTTCTGGCCAACAGTGTTTTATGAGCCATTCAATCTGACACGACGGTATTTTTCTCGGGTCTGCTGTCGTCTGAATGCACCAGGGTGGATGATGGAGGTTTTGCAGAGATGCTGAGTGCTGTATGGGTCCAAGGGGTTTACAGAAATGCGGTGTGATGTAGGGGTTGCAACGGTTTCGTTACGTCCTCCGTAATAGGTTAAAAGAACCAGCATAAATGGAACACACCTGGAGTCTGGTATTGCTACAAACAAAACTCAATTTATTAGTATCTACGTAATTTAGTAATATAAAACCAGATAAATCAAATAGGTAAGCAGAGTTTATGCATATATAAGTGTGTAAAGATAAAACCTCAAACTTTTTCAAGCTAAGGTGGTAAATGATACAGTCTTACAATGGTATAGGAATGACGTCAGCTCAGTTCGGGGTGTTAACTTGAGTAGAATTGAGGAGAGAGAGAGAAGTGATTTGTTTCCCAAGTAAGCCGATGCCGTCGATCGTTCCGTTGTCCTCTGAAGTCCTGTTAAAGTTACCTATTGTGACCACACAAATGGGTACCGTCTTCACGCGGTAAAGCTATCAACCCAGGCAATGGGTAAACACTCCGACATCATTCCACCGGTTTAAATTCTGCGATCAATATCAACTTTATTAAATTGTCAATAGTCTCTTTCACCCTTTTTGAGGTAGTTCAACGATCAAAGTACACCCGTTTTTAATGGGCAAACTCCACATAGGTTTGATTCCAAGACTTCCTCAAATCTCTGAACTTTTGCCTAAACGCCTCCGGAAGCAACTCGTAAATCTTAAGCACTGCATCTTCCACTGTGGCATAATCGTCTGACTGTTGAAGGGTCAGGGCAGAATACGCCTGCTGAGCCTTCCCCTTCAACACACTTTGTAATATGACGGCCCTCTGATCCCTCGGCCATTTCCGACTCCGGGCCACCTTTTCAAAGTGTAGGAAATACCTGTCGACGTCGGCTTCATCAAATGGTGGTACTAACTTAATTTATTGGCTGACATTAAACGGCACCACCAGCTCATTACCCCTACCTGGCGTTTGATCCTGTCGCTTCCATTTTTCTCTCTCTCGAACTCTCTATCTAATTTAAGTCTCTCTAACTTCATTTGTTCCAGTCACAACTGGATCCCCTTTTTACCTAAATGAAACACCTTTAACTCCTCCTCACTAAATTCTCTCGTAGAAATATAGTGCTCGGCTATTATCCTTCGGAGTTCTCCGTTTGTCATACCCTTCGTTGCCTTAAGTTTCAATTCATTAACAGCTTTCCACAATTCATCCTCTGTAGCTTTCTTCAAAGCTGCATGGTCTGAATTTTCAGAAATTGCTCAACATCCATTTCTGCTGTTTTCCACACACTAGCCAATCAAAGGAGAGTGATCAATAAGATTGATAATCTGGCAATCAACAAGCCACTAAATTTTCAGAATAGCTCCCAACAATTTGTTCATATCCGGGACGCAGGCCCCAGTTTTGTTATGAACCCCGTAACTGGTTAAAAGGGCCAGCAGAAATGGAACACTCCTGGAGTCTGAGTCTTTTGCTACAAACTCTATTTTATTAGTATCTACAAAATATACTGAATATAAAATAATGTAAATCAAACAGGTTAGCAGAGTATGTGTGTATATATTCATATATATACAGAGAGAGCGAGCGAGAGAGAGAGAGAGAGAGAGAGAGAGAGAGAGAGAGAGAGAGAGAGAGAGAGAGAGAGAGAGAGAGAGAGAGAGAGAGAGAGAGAGAGAGAGAGAGAGAGGGAGAGAGAGAGGTGCTTTGTCTTCCAGGTGCCGATGCCGTCGATTCTTCCCACGTTGTTCTCCGAAGTCTCCGTTAAAGTCACCGAC
The DNA here is from genome assembly GCF_048418815.1 of Hemitrygon akajei. Taxonomy (NCBI): domain Eukaryota; kingdom Metazoa; phylum Chordata; class Chondrichthyes; order Myliobatiformes; family Dasyatidae; genus Hemitrygon; species Hemitrygon akajei. The sequence goes on along the minus strand of NW_027332030.1, from coordinate 1,309,444 downwards.
TGTGACCACACAAAAGAGAGTTCCGTTTTCACGCGGTAAAGCTGTCAACCCAGGCAACAGTTAAACACTCCGATAACTTTCCGCCGGTCACCCCCTTACCACACTGCGAGCAAAACCCACCCTTTCGTGGGCACTGAAAGCTCAACCAGTGTATATTTCTTCTGTATTTCTGTCCGTGTCTTCCGTGTGTCTGTGTGTCTGTCTGAAAATCTAGCTGACCTTGTATATATCCCAAACATGCTGAACATCAGCTGTACATTATATAGCTCCGCCCTTCCGTAACCATGGAGACTCACGAGCTGTTCGGTGCTCTCTCTCTGAATCGGTGTACACCCACTTTCTTTCATTTTAAAGTCATAGTCCATATTAAATATACATTAGGATCCCATCACAGTTTTTACAGATAGCTAGGGGTGTCAGCACACTTATCCACCAATGTGGAAATGTAGTTTACTTGCAGTAACAAACTGGCATGTTTATCTGTAACAAAATGAAACCCGTATCGTGTCGGAGTGTGTTGCTAATATTGTTCGTGCATCATTACGCTGAGTGAACCTGAACCTGAGTATTCCATCTGACACTTCATTGTCTGTTCTTCAAACCGGTCTGAGTCCTTCTGCAGACACCCACTTTGCCCTAAGTTGCCTATCCGGCATCGACCTTCGTAGCAACTACAAAGTCTGTCACCAAGCCACCAACTCTGTCATCCAAATCGTTGATTTTAACATGAACAGACGCAATCTCATTACCGACTCCAGAGGAACGCCATTGGTTACCGGTAGCAAACAGAATAGGCTCGCATTGTTCTAAATCTTTGCCTCATGCCGGTAAACCAATCTTCGATCTGTGTCAGTATCTTTCCTGTAATACCATGAGTTGTGATCTTGTTTGGCAGCCTCATGTGCAGCAAGTCGTTAAAACCATCTGAAAATCCAAGAGAAAAACATCCACTGCCTCTCCTTTGTCTATTCCGCTTGTTATTTTGTCAAAGAATTCCAAGAGATTTCTCAGGCAATATACACCCTGAAGAAAACCATGCTGAATTTGGCCCACTTTAGCATGCGCCAAGTACCCCGAAAAATCATCCTTAATGGAATCCAACCACTGAGGACAGACTAACTGTTCTATAATTTCCTTTCTTCTGCCTCCCTTCCTTCTTAAAGAGTGGGGTGACATTTGCAACTTCCTAGTTCGGCAGAAACATTCCAAAATCAAGACACTCTTGAAAGATCATTACTCATGCTTTAAGAGAAACATGTGGGGGAAGGTCTTCACTCAGAGGCGGTGGGAATGTGAAATATGCTGCCAAAGCAAGTGGCAGGGTCGATTTTCAACATTTCAGTGAAGTTTGAATGGGTGTACGGATGGGAAGGAATGGATGACTATGGTCCCGTTAGATGATGCTGGAACATGGCAGATTAATGGCTTGGCACAGACTAGAATGGCCGAATGGCATTCCATGCGTTGTAATGTTCCATGACTCTAATACCTTCACAAACTCTTCAACTACCTCTTTCTGAACACTGGGGTGTACATCATCAGGTCCAGGAGTCTTATCTACATCCAGGCGTTCCAGCTTCTCATTAGTAATGGCATTTATACTCACTTCTGTCCACGATACTCTTGAGTTATCGGCATTTTTGAAAAAGTAGATGATATGTAAGAGTAAGAAGTGTAGTGGTCAGGGGAGGAAGAATAACAAGGAGGTACTTCATCCTTGAAACTGGGAGATGGGAAGGGGTGTTAATTAAAAAGCCTCCTGAGGATATGTTTTTCTTAACTAAACCAGAATTGAGCACTGCATGCCGGCATGTGTAAAACTAATACAAAATACACACCACTAAACTCAAATGAGAGCAGAATCCGGAAACATGGAGAAATGGTCACTATGGAAGATCAAGTGAACCACTCATGTCCGTCCATAGAAGACATCCCAGCAACTTGAGCACACAATTTCCTAGCCAACTGAGAAATGAGAGTGCTTCGCGACCGCTGTACCTCAAGTTATACCAGCTCGAGCTGAGAAACAAGTAAAATATAATAATTATTATTAGAGGTTGACAAACCCTGTATAGAGAGTCGCTCACTCCTTCATCATTAAAGGTAGAAGAATTAATTAAATAAATAGAACTATATTTTAAAGAAAAAGACATGAACTTTAGACAGGATCAGTGCAGAGCAAAATTATGAACGTTGTAATAGAGGTTGCAATGTATGAACCAGATCAGCCAGATACAATGTAACTGAGAGATGGATATTAAACATAAGACCAAAAGACATGGGAGCAGAGTTAGGTTATCGAGTTTACTCCGCCATTTCATCATGGCGGATCGAAATTTCCTCTCAGACCCAATCTCCAGCTTTCTCCCTGTATCGCTTCATGTCCTGACAAGTCAAGAATCTATCAACCTTTGTCTTAAATTAGCACAAAGTCGTGGCCTCTACAGCTGCCTGTGGCAACGGGTTCCACAGATTCACCACTCTCTGGCTAAACTCATCAACGTTGCAAATTGACGACATGCTATTCAGAAAATGTCTCCTCTGGTCCTAGAATCTCCCACCCATAGGGCACAGCCCCTCCACATCCAGCCCATCAGGGACATTCGATAGGTTTAAATTGTATTACCTATCAAAATCCCTTTATATGACATGGTATTCAATCCTGGAATCATTTTCATAAACCTCTGTTAATCTCACTCAAGTGTTAGCCCATCCTTTCTAAGAAAAGGGGCCTATAACAGCTTATAATCTCTAAGTGAGCTTTTGTGCCTTTTTCACCACACAGCCAGTATGTACAGGCCACGTAAGGTCCTCGGTGATGTGGATGATAGGAACTTAAAGCTGTTCACCCTCTCAACCCCAGATCCATTGATGTCAATAGGGGTTAGCCCGTCTCCATTCCTCCTGTAATCAACAACCAGCCCCTTTTGTTTTTGCGACACTGATGGAGAGGTTGTTTACTTGACGGCACTGTGTCACAGAGATAACTCCTTCCCTGTAGGCCACTTCGTTAGTTTTTGAGATTAGTCCAATCAACATCGTATCGTTGGCAGATTTAATTAACAGATTGGAGCTGTGGGTGTCGATACAGACATGGGTATACTGGGAGTAAGGGAAGGGACTCAGTACATGGCCCTGAGGGGCTCCTGTGATGAAAGTCAGAGGGGTGGAGGTGAGGGAACCCACTCTGACAACCTGCTGGCGATGTGAGAGGCAGGGTCAAGGACGAGATCTCAAAGCTTCCTGTCGGGCCTGGGGGGAATTATGGTGTTGAATGCCGAACTGTCGTCCAAGAATAGCATTCCCACATAAGCATTCTTCTTCTCCAGATGTATAAGGACGGTGTGTAGAGCAGTGACTATTGTGCCGTCTGTCGATCGGTTGAGTCGGTAGGGAAATCATAAAGGGTTCAGCACCCTCCTTTCGTAAAACGGTTACATACATTAATGACACAAGCCCGCGTCAGTCACCAAGTAATATCAATGCCCCGCTGTGTCCCCACAATCTCGTGTCATTCCCCATACCCATCCCATTGCCACACTCTCTGCCCACTGCCCCTTGTCAGGGTTCAAGTTAATCACTCTACCCGCTCTCGTCCCACAGCTCTGTGTCATTTCCCGAAGTAATTAACTGTGTAAGTGGAATTATGGAGATATTAGGCTGGAACATCAAAGCATAAATCAGGAACGGATATGTCCTGGAAAATGCATAAAGGAAATGTCAGTGTGTTTTAGGCTGCACTTACATGGGGTTCTGGACAGGTTTGCTCCATTCAGACAGGGGAAGGACGGTAGGGTGAAGGAACCATGGTTGACAAGAGGTGTGAAACATCTGGTCAAGAGGAAGAAAGAAGCTTTAGGAAGCTGACCTCAGGATTAGAAAGCAAGGGTCAGACATTACCGTAGATTTGCAAAGTAGCCGGGGACAAATAGAAGAATGGAATTAGGATCACTAGAAACGTCTACAGAAGACCTGCAGTGGCTTTCAGGAAAGCCCCAAGCCATTCTAGATGTATGTGAAGAAAAAAAGATGACTGGAATGAGTGTAGGACCTGTCGGGGATAGAAGATGAACCAAGCCCCTGAGGTCGGGGGAAGAAAGGAAGGTCCTGAATGAAGACTTTAGTTCAGTATTCACCAGTGACAGGGATACTTGTGAGGAGAGCGTTAAACAGGCCGATGTGCGACAACATACCGAAGTTAAGAGAGAGGATGTACTGGAACTTTTGGAAAAAAAGTACAGTATGTTAAATACGTCTTCTTATGTGGTCGGGAGAAAGCCTGAGTGACTGCGGGAAGCGGTGAGTCCTACTTCAGTGATGGGCAAATTATCAGAGAACTTTCTTAGAAACAGGATTTGCGAGAATTTGGAGAAACATTACCCAATTTTGGAGAGTCAGTATGGCTTTGTGAGGGGCAGATCATGTCTCACGAGTCTGGTTCAATTCTGTGAGGATGTGACGGTTCTACCTACAGTTAACAATGGCAGGACCTTTCAGAAGACTTGAATATCCTGGTACAGTTGGCTTGTGGATTCAGGACTGACGCCCCTGGAGGCCGAGGGTAGTTGTGGATGGAGCGTTTTCTCCCTGGATGCTGGTGCCAGTGGTGTCCTGCAGAGATCTGTTCTGAGACCCCAGGATATTTGTGCTTTAAAATGATGTGAATAAATAAGTGGAAGTGGAAGTGGAATAAATAAGTGGTTCATTGTATTTGCAATGATGTGGAGGTTGGTAGAATTAGGGATAGTATAGAAGGTAGTCAGAGTTTACAACAGGACAGTGACAGGACGCAGCGCAGCGCTGGGAAGTTACAGATGGAGTTCAACCCTGAAAGGTACGAAGTGATTCACTTTGGACGGATAAATTTGAAGGCTGAGGTGATACTCTCTCGAGTCAACCGAGGGCCGCACATTAGTACGAGTTCCACAATGGAAAGAGAGTGATGAGACTCTCTGCAATAAGCCGAGGGCCGCTCATCAGTACGAGAACCACAATCGGCACGGAGCGGTGCACTGCAGGAGCAGAAGGAAGTGTGATTGACAGGTGAGCTTGAACACTTCCGCTGTTCTGCACACACTCATAGAGACGTTCGAAAGGCAATATACCTGACAGTAAATCAAGAGGAAAAAAAATACAACTTCGTGGCAAATGATACAACAGCCTGAGAACCTGCTGATTGATCATAGATTTTGCTTACTATATTTGTTCAAACAGAGAATGGATGGAGAAATAGTGGTAGAATTGTATCAGGTCTGAGAATATCTTTAAAGTTAAACAGACTGCATCGCAGGTCACGGTTATGGGGCGGTCAAGTCCTTCACTGGCAGAGGTCAGGTTCCTGCCAAACGGCCCATGTGTGCGCTGGAAAACATTGTTCCTCAAACTGTCCTCAACCCTCGCTAATCTCCCGAGGACACTCTTCCTTTTTGACGACAGGTCTCTGGAATATCGCTGTGGATCTTTTAAATTGTTTGGAGGAAAATGTGCAGTGTATTTTATTGTAACACATGTCAGCTGTCATTGTGATTTCCATCACTCACACCGCCCAGAATGACTGGCACGAAGGAAAGAAAAGAATGAACGAATGTTTCCCTTTAATAAAGAAGTGTTCTCCGTTTCACCCGCCAGAACAAACTCCTTTCCTCAATTTCAGAAGCGAATGTGCCCCGTCAAATATTCCAAATAAATCGACTTCAAGCTGAATGCCTGATTTAAAAGCAACAATGACAAAATATATCTTCATTTAAATAGCTGAAGCCAGGTATCATGGAAAATAACATGGAAAAAAAGCACATCATATTTTGTTTTAAAGTAATTACATTGCAAAATCCCTTGAGGAGTCAAATTCATGACAAGGGGATTGAGAGAGTAAATCTAGTTTAACGTAAGTGTTTGTGTAGTTGGTTGTCACTAATGTCCCTGACGTGATCGCCACGCTAATTACCTCAGTGGAATTGTTCTCACCCCAATAAAAGTTTGCTAAACCGATCACCAGTCCATCTGAGCAGCTGAAACGTTCCGTACAACTGAACGCTGATTCTGACGGAATATGGGATATCCGGCGATTTACTACATCGCGGTCATTTTCTATCCCACACTTGTAGCGGTTGGTGTCGCCGGTAAGATGCCGGAGCTGGTCACTTTATGTATGGTGCCGTCGTTACTCTGCTGCGGATTCCGCACTGTTACTGAGCACAGATGCTACCGTCGACTGAAACGTGTTTCCGGAATGGAGGTTTCAGGCATCTAATGGTTTTATTTTCATTTTCGTACTTTGTTCGAAGTGATTATTCTTTTGTCAATTACGCATATACCGATATTGACATTGTTTCATAATTTCACCTCGCTAGGCTTTCTGAAGTGATGCTGTTCTCTGCTTTTCTAGGTCCGAGTTTCTATCAGTGCAGACACTTCGAGCTTAAAACAACGTGGCAACTTATTTAAATGACTGTCCAGTCTATTTCCGACACGCGGGTCTGTAAATGATAAATTGTGTTTTGTATCTTTTGATTCCACTTTGTCACGGCTGCAAATAATCCCTTCAGCTCTTTCACCTCTAGTAATGGAAATGGTGTTGTTTACTGGGACGATCGTCCGTTCACCGGTACGTGAGCCGTGGAACTCAGATTCTTTGCTCTAACCTGCCCAGCCGGAGTGCAGCGACGCAGACTCCCGCTTTCCACTTCCAAGACCCAACCCTGCATACCATCGGTAGAATGCGGGCATGCAGGGAGATGACCATATCTCTAATCTCTTTTCAAATTTCTTGCAGTTAATTTAACGGCGATTGTGATCCTCTCTCGGGGAAAATGCGGACTCTCCAAATGCATCACCCGTTACCTGGTTGGAATGGCAGCAGCGGATCTACTGGTGGTTATCGTTGCTGCTTTAATGGAACAGACCAACAATATCTACATTTATTCCAGAACCCTGCTCATCACTCCCGTGTGCGCACTGACACTTGTATTTCGGGCTGTAATGACGGACTGTTCTGTTTGGTTCACGGTCAGTTTTACTTTCGATCGCTTCATCGCAATATGTTGCGAAAAGTTGCGGGAGCGATACTGCACCGAGAGAACAGCAACGGTGGTTATGGTGACCGTGGTTATAGTGAGCTGCGGGAGATGTGCCCCGTTATACTATGCCCTTGAACCTTACGTCATCATTGACAACATGCCGTGGCGGTGCACCACCACATATGAATACGCTACTTCACCCGTGTGGAGAGGATACGAATTACTGGAGAGCATTTTAACACCATTGCTACCAATCGGCTTAATACTTGTGTTTAACGGGTTAACCGTAAGATATATCGTTGTGGCAAATAGAGTCCGCAGAAACCTTCGGCACAGCAGCGACAATCAGAAAGATGCCGAGGTGGAAAAACGCAGAAAATCGATGATTTTGTTGTTTTCTATATCAGCTAATTTCATATTATTTTCGATGCCCATGGTAGCCCATTCCCTGAAATGGCAATCGCAAAACTTTTTTTACGAGGACAGATATTTGAGTTCCCCGGTATATATCCTCCAACAATTTGGGTTCATGTTGCAATTTCTCAGCATGTGCACCAATACTTGTATCTATACACTGACACAGAGGAAATTCAGAGAGGAGCTGAGGAATGGAATGAAGTATGTGTTTACATTAAATGGCCATGTGTGTAGATAACGTCCGCCTCCAATGGCAATTCAGCGGAGTTTTCAAACAAAGCCGTTTTACAATGAACAGGCTTGGCAAGTATGTCATAAATTCAAACATTCATATGCCTGGTCATCCGGGAATTGGAGAATTGGCGGAAGATTGCTGACGTGATACAGTTCAGGTAGGTAGCAATACAAACGCTCAATGCTGCTACCGTGATTGTTAGATTGGTTGAATTATGTTACAATCTATCACAGACACTCGCCTGTCTGTGAAAGGTACATAAGATTCGCTAATGTACATAGACTAATTTTACGTACTTAAATAAACGCTGGTTGCGCGAACATCTGAACATGATATGTGTCTGACAGGAAATTATAAATTGACAATGTCAATGGCCACTGAAATGTGTCAACAGGGCAGGGTTGGCTTCAGGGTTTTCCGAGTTTTAGGTGTTTCAAAATGGACAGGGTCGTTTAACAGAGTGTAAAGTGAGTGCGATATGAAACCAGGGATAGTATCGCAGCTGCAGAAAGGGAGGACAACGTGGAGCGTTCGTTTGTTGATAAACTGTGAGACGAACACAGAAACATGAAGGACGCGATCTCTCCGTTTGGAGTATTCTATACAGCCGCCCACAAGTTGAACAAAAATGAAAACGGCGACTGAAACAGGGAGGTACCGATCGGGAAGCGGAACTTGGACATGTGTCATGTTATTGGCAAGGGCAACTGAAAGTTCCCTAATATTCTTTGGCACATCCCCAGGGTAAAAGGTTTGGTTATGACAGAAATCCTCAGTTGTGTGTTGGAAGGATTCATGTCACTATATGAAGACAGGCGGACTTCCATACGGTATCTAATATTAGATAACGAAACGGATCAGGTGACAGATCTCTCCGCGGGTCAGCATTTCAGAACGACAGGGAGAACTCCCCAACATCCACCCTGCACGGGGATAGGACCAGACAGCATGGAATTATTTAATTGCGATATATCGGGCTACCTGGCAGGAACTTGGGAAGGTAAATAGGAAAATGATATACTCAGGGAAATGCACAACACATATGTGGAGATTGTTCAGGAAACACTTACACGGGGTTCAGTAAAAGCTTGTCTCATTGAGGCAGCGAAAGGACGATAGCGGAAAGTAACCCTTGCTGACAAGAAATTGGAACAGCTTGTCAAGAGGAAGAAAGAAAGATACTTAAGGTTCAGGAAGAAAGGATCAGATTGGCTTAGGGCGAGTAACAATGTAGATAGAAAATGAATTTAACAATGGACTTCAAAGTTAGAAGGGGAGTAGAGATGCACTAAGATAAGTGAAGAACAGAAAGATGACCAGAGAGAGTGTGGGCAGATCAGATGTAAAAGAGGAAAAATTGTGTCTGGAGTCCAAAGAGGCCCTGAAGCTCCTCACTGAATACTTAGGTCAATGTGAACACAGCGTCAAATGGCAGATATGCCAGAACCTGCCGACGCTGAGAAAGAGGATGCGCTGGAAACTTGGAAAACGTTATGATAGATGATTCCCCGGTGCCGAAAGAGATATAGTCCAGGTAATTTTGGAAGGCGAGCAAAAATATTGCTGCACTTTTGGACAGGATATTTGTGTCTTAGCTGGCCACGGAGGCAGAACTAGATGATTGGAGAGTGGAAAATGTTATTCATTTGTTGACGAAAGATAATAGGGATACTTTTTTTTAATTATAAGCAGGCAGTCTTACAGCAATAGTGGGTAAACTACTGGAGAGGATAATCGAAGAAGGAATTTATGTGTATTTGGAGAAATGTAGTCTGGTTAAGGAGAAACAACATGGCATGTTGTCCTTTATTAGCCAGATTGAGTTATTTGAAAAAGTGAAAATAAATCAAATAGAGGAATTAGAACAGTCGATGTGGGTGCATTAATTATGCTCAGGCTTTTCATCAGCTCCCCATAGTGGACTCATTCAGAAAGTCAGAAGGCAAGGGATCGAGGGAAACCTGACTGCGTTGATTCAGAGTTGGCTTCCTATCCGAAAGCAGATGATGTGGTAGACAGAGTGAATTCTGGCTGGAAGACAAAGGACAGCCGTGTTCCGCATGGAGAGTCGAAACGTCGGTACACTTTACAACTCTATTGCGAGTCCGCAGTTACAGTGCTCCAAGAAACAGGGCTGAGGTAATGATCGATTTAATCTGATCACACAACAGCACCTGGATAATTTATGGAATTTGGGCTGATGACGTAAGCAAATCGCTGAGCGATTGACTGCACCAGCGCGTTTTCTAAACTGACCTGCCATTTACATATTACAGGGCAAATGCTACAATGACTTTACAACCTGATTTCCAGTGAAGCCCTAGAACTTAAAACCAGCATTTCAAAGTGTTCAGCAGTAGCTTCTGGTGCTTATTAAAAGAACCAGCCTTCCAAAATGTCAATTCCATATTCCCAATTCAGGTACACACCAATTCATCTGAATTCCAATTTACCTCTGAATCGTGGTTTTATCGTACCGGATGTAGATACGCTCATATTTCGATCCATTTAACCCTGAATCCACATGGCCGGTGTGGAATCCGTGTCTCCCTCTGAAATCAATAATAAATGAAACACACAAATCTACACAAACTGAAAACGCAGCGAAGGCAAAGCAAATATCTGGGCTCACACTTGTCTTCCTTGAAAACCATCGCAGGCAATTGGGGAATACAAAATAAAAAAATTCCAAAGTTTCCATCTTCTCATGCTATAACCATTCAAGAACAGTATCAACGACTTTATAGATTGGTCGGTGCTGCGACACACTGAAGTTCTAACCCAGACATACAGTCAGACACCGATAGGGATCCACTGCACAGAAACAGGGTCTTCAACCCGTCAGGCCACTGAGGAATTACTTAAACTGCCTACTGCCATCGTCTGAACCCGGACCGTGGCCATCCATATCCCAGTACTTATCCAATCATTTCGTAAACATTGGCATCGGAATCTCAATCACTGTTTGCGTTGGCGACACTGTCTACCCTCTGACCACCCTCTGGGTGAAGAAGTTTCCCCTCATGTTTCCATTAAACTTTTCACGTTTCACCATTCGCCCATGATTTCTAGTTGTATTCTCACCGAACATCAGTGGAGAAAGCCCGCTGGCATTTACACTCTCCATCCGCCTCATAGTGTTGTACACCTCTGTGAAATCTCCCCTCGGTCCCTACCCGCTTGGGAATAAAGTGCTGACATATGTAACCTTTCTTTTTAATTAAAAACATTCAGTCCCGGCAATAGCCGCGTAATATTTTCTGCATTCTTTCAGCCCTTCTAGTCTATGCCGACCTGTTTTTGTTGTTACTGCCTGGTTCCAGCTACCTGCACCAGAGCCTCCATACACCTCCCATCCACGTCCTCACCCAAATTCCTCTTGAGTGTCTCAATCAAACCCACATCCTCCACTTCCACTGGCAGCTCATTCCACACACTCACCAACATCTGAGTGAAGAATTCCCCTTCAGGTTCCCAGAAAATAATTCGCTTTCACCCTGAACGTATGTCCAATGTCAGGGTGAGAGGGAGGACGGGGCAGAGAGGGAAGAAAGTAATGGGGAGGGGTGATCGAGCGCGGAGAGTGAAACAGAGCGGAGAGGTTATACTTAATATCTTTCAGAAAAAGTAATTGTTTGAACTTGCGGCAAACCTACTCTCCATACCTTGTACATTCTCAACCAAATTATTGATCTAGATGACAAGTAGCAATGGTTGATATTCAAAGTAAATGTTATTATCAGAGTACATATATGTCACCACATGCAACCCTGAGATTGTTTTTCCTACAGGAACGCTTAGCAAATCTATAGAATAATAACAGGATCAATGAAAGATCAAGTGTAGCATTGAATTCAACAAACTGTGCAAATGCAAATATCATTAAACATCAATGAATAATGAGCGCAATGGGGTGTAACCCTGGGGAACCTCACTAAGCCCGGGCCTCGAGTCCAATAAACAGCCTCCCACCATCACTCTCTGCTTCCTACCATCAAGACAACTGTGCATCCAGTGAGCCATCTCTCCCTGGATCCCGTGTGATCTGACTTTCCACAGCAACTTACCATGTGAACCTTATCAAAGGCCTCACTGATGCCCATATCGGCCACAATCCTGGGACAGCGGTGTCACAGATCAGAGGGCATGGACTTAAACAGAGGATGAAGAGGTTTGGACGGATCTGAGGAGGAGATTTGTCACTCAGAGTGTAGTTGGAATCTGGAACACACTGCCCGAGGTGGTGGTGGAGGCAGGTCCCTTCACAACATTTACGAACAGGATGAGCATTGAAACTGCCGAGATACAGTCAGCTATGAACCAAGTGCTGATAAATGGGACCAGTGTAGACAGTGAGTGGATGGTCAGAACAGGTATGGCCGGCCAAAGGCCTGTTTCCGTGCTGTGTGATCCACCACTCCGGACATGCTAAATTAACGATGGTGGCACCGCAAGGCATTGATTTCAAAACTCCACACCCCTTTCCAACCTGAAGTAAACCAGACTGAACCCCTTTGTCACCACTGGGAATATCTGTTTCTGTCAAGGTAACATACAAATTGTTCACTTTTGCTAAACAACTAGCAATTGATGAAGTTTCTGTGTCTTCTTCCATTAATGTTGCTGCCTTACAGCAAAACTAACCCTCTCACTGTGTCAGAATCAGTGATTAAATCAGGTCACAAACACTGTGCTTTCATCCCTGCACGTTATAACTGGAACCATCTCACTGAGGGTCTGATGGAGACATGGGATCACACCTCCCCTGCTTCTGACATTTCAAATACCCTCAGAATGGTTTTCTGATTCAGTCTGAAGGTTACAGTACATTCAGCTCGTCGTCAGACCTGACAAACCATGTCTTCCCACAGCTGGTTCCACCTGTTGGTGTGTCCTCTTTCCTCCACCTCCAGGGAAGCTGCATCTCCACACAAACTCCTCACTTGAGACGACTGTCTATACCCGTGACACAGGAAATCACATCATTGTCACTCTCCTGATACCGTGTCTGACCTGCTCACCCCCGGGTATCCTCCCTCAACAAGCTTCTCCCTCAGTCACCATCTGTGAGATTATTTAAAAATACAATCACTGTAAAACGATCTATTAGACAGCTCCTGTACCCCTCCACCCCGGACGATGGTTTGCTGATTAAAACTGTCTCTCCTCAGCCCCTTCCAGACACTGGGGCTTTGTAACAAACACAAAGTTAACAGCAAGATTAGACAGTAATTCATTTGAAGAGAGAATTGCTGTTTCCTGAAAGGACACGCGAGCGTCCGATACAACGGAGCAGATCCTCCCCTGTTTACAACTCTATTTGACCCAGGTCACGGAACGTCCGATCATCCCACTTTCTCACAACAGCAACCCTACCCACACCTCCCCCCTCCCCCCCCCCCCCGATTACAGTCCACCCATAACCTCTACCCACACACACACAGACAGATCCCCTTCACCCTAAACCCCTCCCAGCCTGTGAACCACAACTAACTGATCCCACAGCCCGGAGCCTCCAGCCGTCCGGCAGAGCTCGTTCCCGGCACTTTTCATAGAAACATAAAAAACCTACAGCACGATACAGGCCCTTCGGCCCACAAAGTTGTGTTTCCACGGCAGCCGGCCTCCAATTTCCGCAAACCCGAGATCAGACCCTTCTTCACGGACGCCTAAACAGAATAATAGCTACGGTCGGCACTGCGCCTGCGTTTAGCAGGAGGTTCTGGGCTGCACCAGCCGTGGCCGGAGGTCCCGACAGAGGGACCAGTGGCCGGAGGTCCCTACAGAGGGACCAGTGACCGGAGGCGGGAGAGACAACGGAGAGGTAAATCACAAACACGACAAAGTCTGCAGATGCTGGAAATTCAGAGCAACACAAACAAAATGCTGGCGGGACTCAGCAGGCCGGGCAGCATCTATCAGACAGAAAAATCAAACTCCCACCCCACCCCCCGCATAAAAAAGAACGTCATCCCGATCATCAACCCCCAAAACCCACCCCTCCCGCACAAAAGGGAACAATAAAATCGACCCCCGATAAAAAGAAAAAAACCCTACCCCGCACAACTGCGGAGTAGCCGGTTTCACCAATGTAGAGGCGGACGCATCGGGAGCAGCGGACACAACGGGCGACCCCGGAAGATTCACAGGTGAAGTGTCGCCTCACCTGGAAGGATGTTTGGACAACGGAGAGAGTTCGGCCGTTCGGCCCTTTCACTGTGACACCCCGAACTCCACATCAAATCCGTCCAAACGAATCTGGGTGAACTTTAATGACCAATAAATATAATCCTCTCAGCGATCAGCTGTCTGAGTGATTCCCTGACTCTGAGAGGAAGGGGTATCTATGGTCCACACTGTCAGGGTGTTGAGTTTACCAGGAGTCAAAGACTGCAGGGACGAGAGGTTTTCTGTTGACTAATACACTGTGTGAGGACCCCGCTGCCAATTCTGGTGTTGTGACCCGAATCGAGACAAACACCACGCTGCCCACTCCACCAACAACACGGCACAGCCGGACACATAACAGGGGACTTTACATCTCACAACACTGGATTCAGTGATGAAACCCGTCATTAATGTTGTTGTCCCACTGAAAAGTCCATTAAGGTGCTTTTAAATGCCAGCGCAATCCCACAGGTGACGTCACACACGGGCTTCCCACACCGGGATCTGCCCTCACGTGCGCGGTGTCTTACGTCACCCACGCGCTGCTGTGCTCGAGCTTTATCGGTTTAACGGCTGGGCTAATAATCACGTGACCAGCCCCTCCCCCACCGCTGTCAACAGAGGATTGAGGAGCTGCGCTATTCCCATTGGTGCGAAGCGATGTCAATCACTGATTACAACCAGTCGCGGAGGCGGACAAGCCGAGTGGGCGTTACCCCGCTGAGTCCGTCTCCCGCTCGAGCGCCGACCGCCTCCTCAGAGTGGAGAAAACCTCAAAGTAAATGTCCGCTTGTGAAGCGTCTCCTGCGGCCGGAGTCTGATGTATCGCTGAGAAGTAGGAGGAGACCGCTCGGCCCGTCGGTTTGATGCCGGTTCCCCGGGGAGGGGGGATTTTATTGAAAGGATGAAGATGGTGAGAGAGGGGGCGGACAGGATGTTTGTCCCGGTGGGGACAGGAGGGGCTCATCTGTGGAAATGTCTGAGCCCACGATGGTGTCGAGCAGAGGGATTCACCACATTGGGGGCAAACACCGGCAGACTGTTGCCCTGCAAGCGGGGCCAATGGTCCGGGCAAAGTGACAATTATTTGTGTTTTGTTGAGATTGTACCTGGAATATGGTGTAAAATCCCGCTCCCCATACTAACACGGGTTATACAGACCAAAGGACAAACTGCCGGAGGAACTCAGTGGGTCGGACAGCATCTGTGGAGGGAAATGGACCGTCAACATTTCGGGCCGAGACCCTCCCTCTGGACTGAGAGTGGACGGGAAATAGAGAAAAGAGGTGAGGGGTGGGGATGGGGCAAGAGCTGGGGAGTGAGAGGTGGATCCAGGTGAGGGGGGAGGTGGGAAGGTGGAACTAGTGACAGGGGGGGGAGGTGAGTGGTTGGGGCAACACGGGGCTGCAGAAGATGGAAATTAATTCCATAGAGGATTAACAAAGAGGTTAGAGAGTATTTGTTATAGAGAGTGTAATGAAGATTCACCAGACCGATCCCTGGAGTGGTGGGGTCATCATATGAAGAAAGATCAAATGTGATAACCCTTTCATTTAGAGAATCGAGAACTGAGAGGTGAACATATTGAAATGCACAACATCATTACTGGTTGAACCAGGGATCCCAGTCTCTGAAACAGGGATGGATTGTCCGGGACTGAGATGAGGGGAAATGTCTCCATTCCAAGGCTGATGAATATCTGTAAATCCCCTCCACAGAGGGCGGTGAAGACTCGGTGATCGTCCTCACATAAAACAGAGGGCGGCAGATGTGTGGAGACCGAAGGGATGGAGGAAATGCGGATCGGACAGAAACATGTGGCTGAGATGGGAGAACAGCCGCCATCTTGCTGATGGTTAGAGCGGCTGAATGGTCTCCTGCTGTTTCTCACTTGATGTTTCAGTGTTTCTGTCCAGTGAGACTGGAGGAATATGAACAGAAATTAGTGTTTGTAAACACAGAACTGATATAAATGAAATGTGAATATTTCCTGATTTGGTCTAAATTATGTTTTGGACCGGGATGGGAATCGAGCCCGTGACTCTGTGACCTGGGGGTGGAGGGAAAAGGATCGGTGTAGATATGGTGTGGAAAAGTAGACATGTATCTGGTGTAAATATGGAATAATGTGGGGAATGCAGCGGATGGGTCGGGCAGTGTGTGAGGGGAGAGGAGCAGAGTCACCGGTTCAGGTGGGAGTCCCTCCACCCGTCACCTGATCCTGTTTCCTGTTCACGTTTTTCTGCAGATCTGCAGCATCTGCGGGTCACTGCTCTACGTGTATGTGTAGCTTCATCTTTCCCCGTTCAGACAAGGCAGTGAGATCCAGATCTGTCACATCCTCTTATTGTTGGTGGACAATTTTTTTTTCTGCACGTTTCATTCACTGTTTCGACCTTTACTCTCTGTGCACCCATGACTTGTGTTGCCACCCACAGCTCCAATCTGCTAATTAAATTTGCTGACAGCACTATATTGATTGGCCTAATCTTAAATACTGATAACAATCAATCAAATGCTTCTGACAAGGCTCAGTCCAAACAAACTTTTCACCCTTCTTCAGGAGATTGGTCAGAGGAAGAGCGATATCAGCAAAGTTCTTACAGAACTTATGATAATATCCATCCATTCCCAGAAACCTTCTAAGATCCTTCTTAGCAGTCAGAATAGGAACTTGAGAAATTGCCTGGACTTTTGCCCGAACAGGAGCCAACTTCCTTTGACCTACAACATAGCCAAGACAGGTCACACTGGCATGGCCAAATTCACTCTTAGCCAAGTTAACTGTAAGGTTGTCCAATGAAAGCCTGTCAAATAGCTTTTCTACTGCAGAGCTATGCTCTTCCCAAGTGCCACTCCCTGTAACTAAGTCATCAATATAGGTATCTGTGTGTTCTAACCCTCGAATTACAAAATCAATCATTCTCTGGATGTTCCTGGAGCATGTTTCCTTCCAAAAGGCAAAACATTGTATTCATACAACCCAGATGGTGTCACAAACACAGGAATTTCTCTACCTCTGTCCGTCAATGGAATACACCAATACCCTTTCAGCAGATCAATCTTTGTAAGAAATTAGCTTTTCCAGCCTTATCGATGCAATCATCCACCCTAGGGATAGGATAGGCATCTGTTTTTGTTACTGCATTTACCTTCCTATAATCAGTGCAAAATCTAACAATACCATCACGTTTGGGCACAGTAATGCAGGGTGACTCCAATCTCATTTTGAAGGCCTAATAATACCATTCTCCAGCAAATACTCAATTCCCTGGTCAGCCAGTTTACACTTTTCTACGTTCATGCGAAGTGGGTGTTGTTTAATCAGTTTGGCTTGACGAACATCTACATCATGTACCACGACCATGGTTTGCTTGGGAACAACGGGAAATAAATCTTTAAACTTCAGAATTAATTCCTTCAGCTGCTGTTGTTGCTTTGGCTGCAGAGGAGACAACTTGTTAGCAATGTTTTCTGGAACAACCGAGTTCATTCGCCTAACTGGGACCATGTTTGGCTTGTGAAAAGTCTCAGACGAGTCAATTGTTTCATTCTCAGGGTTGCCAGTTTCATTTGTTTTGACAACAACACACACAGATGGTACCTGCTGTCAAAACAGGCTTTATCATATTTATGTGTACCACCTGTGTTAGTTCAAGTCAGTTGGGTGTTTTAATAACATAATTCACATCATTAATTTGAGAGACTATTTCATACGGTCTATTGAATTTCGCCTGAAGTGGATTTGTCAACATAAGGCAAGCACCTTATTTCACACCTGGTATTTTCTTTCGCGAGCACTGTTATCAAACCAACACTTCATTTTGTTTTGAGAAATCTTTAAGTTTTGTCCCGCTAGACTACAGGCTTGGTGTAGTTTATTTTTGAACTTCAAAACATAGTCTAACGAATTAACATCAATCCACTGTTCCTTTTAACAAGGTCAAAGGTCACTCTGCGACCAAATACAAGTTCAAATGGAGTAAAGCCCAGTGATTCCTGTACTGACTCTCTTTCTATGGACAAAAGCAAATGTATTCCTTCACTCCAGTCTTTTCCATTTTCAACACAATATGTCTCAATCATTGTTTTGAGAGTAGAATGAAATCTTTCTAAAGCCCCTTGTGATTCTGTATGGTATGCAGATGATGCAATTTGTTTTGCTCCCAGTTCAGAAATTACCTGCTGGAATAATCCAGATGTAAAATTACATCCTTGATCAGACTGGATTTCTTTAGGCAAATCGAATAAAGTGAAAATCTTGGTAAGAGCCTTGGCCACAGATTTAGCTTTAATATTTCTGAGAGGTATTGCCTCTGGGAATCTGGATGCAGTACACGTAATAGTTAGCAGATACTGATGGCCAGCTTTAGTCTTTGGCAATGGGCCAACACAATCCACTATAACTTTGGAAAAGGGTTCACCGAATGCAGGTACAGGCCACTGGGGTGAGCTCATTAGGTTTACCCACAACTTGACAAGTGCCTTTTGGAAACTCTTATTCAGGGTAAACATAACTTTATGAGTTAAAGCAAACTGATCTGCTAATCCAGCAGATTCCTGCTTAGTGGCAGCATTATTTCCATCTAAATACGTCTTTATGCCATCAGGGACGCACCTTCTGAATTCTTCAATTAAAACCAACTCTCTCAAGCTGTTAAAATCATCATTTACATGTTCAGATGTGCACCAGGGGTCAATACACACAAATTTCTCATAAGCAAATTCCCTATGTCTGGTTCACAGATTTCTTCAAATTTCTAAACTTTTGCCTGTCTGCTTTTGGGACCAACTCGTAAGCTTTGAGCACAGCCTGTTTCACTATGTCATAATGTGTGGTGCGTGGCCATGTGGTTAAGGTGTTGAACTAGCGATCTGAAAGTCATAAGTTCGAGCCTCAGCCGAGGCAGCGTGTGTGTCCTTGAGCAAAGCACTGAACCACACACTGCTCCTGCACATTTATAGCCCAGTGGCGATGATTGGGGCAGCATAAATGAATAAATAATAAGCTGCTTCAGCAACTGTCAAAGCAGAATAGGCTTGCTGAGCCTTCCCCTTAATTACACTTTGTAAGAGAATTTTCTTTCTGCTTTTCTGCCTCTCCAGCCTGAAACTGCCTCTGCCTTTCCAGAGCCTCCCATCTTTAATTTTTCTAACTTGTACTGGAGCTCAAGCTCACTAGGTTTACTTTCAGGAAACACCTCCAATTCCTCCACTTTAAATACACCCTCAGATACATAATGTTCAGCTATTATCCTCTGCATCTGTACCCTCCTCATTGTCAATTTCACCTTAGCAAGTATTAACGTTTTAGCAATACTCAATCCTTCTGGTGTCCTCTAATGCCTGAGAGGTTCACATTTCCAGATATCTATCAACATCCATTGCTGCTGATTTTCCACACACAAATAAATCAAAAGGGATTTCCCCAATGAAATCGATATTAAATCAATCCTTAAATTTGTTCATATCCCAGACGCAGGACCCATTTTCTTACAAACCGTAATGCTTTAGAAACGAACCAGCAGCAACAGACTACTCCCAGTGGCCACACATTTTAATTCCATGTCCTATTCCCATTCTGATATGTCTATCCATGGCCTCCTCTACTGTCAAAATTAATCCAAACTCAGGTTGGAGGAACAACACCTTACATACCAGCTGGGTAGCCTCCAACCTGATGGGATGAACATTGGCTTCTCTAACTTCCGTTAATGCCCCTCTTCCCCTTCGTACGCCATCACTGACATATTTAATTGTTTGCCTGTTTTCCATGTCTCCCTGGTGCTTCCCCACCACCTTTCTTTCTCCCGAGGCCTCCTGTCCGATGATCCTTTCCCATCTCCAGCTCTGTATCACTTTCGCCAATCACCTTTCCAGCTCTTAGCTTCATCCCACCCACTCCAGTCTTCTCCTATCATTTCGCATTTCCCCCTCCCCGCATTACATTCAAATCTCTTAGTATCTTTCCTTTCAGTTAGTCTTGACGAAGGGTCTCAGCCTGAAACGTTGACAGTTCTTCTCCTTATTGATACTGCCTGGCCTGCTATGTTCCACCAGCATTTTGTGTGTGTTGTTTGAATTTCCAGCATCTGCAGATTTCCTCGTGAGTGTTATGTGTATAAATATAACTCCCAAACTATTGAGCTCGGGGGAAACAAGGTTTGGAGTCTTGAGATGGTAAAGTATGAAAGTTCTGTTCAACCACAGAATAGGTGATGAGAGAGAGATATTTGTAATCCAGGGTAAATGTTGAGAGAAGGCAATTATGTCGTATTCCACAGGTTACATGGTGGTAAATTGATACCAACAGTCGCTGTAGATTTTATCTGTCATCCTTCCAAATCCACATACTAATTATCACCCGAAGTGACTTGTCATAATTGGTATCATCTTAATGAATTACCACACCACAGCCAGGCAATGGTTAACACATAAGTGGTCTCCACAGGATACCCCAAATCAGATCCACTCCTATGAGTCAAATGAGGTGACAACCACACATTCGATGTACGGTGAATCGATAATTAACCCACCCTTGTGGGCAAAGGAAAGTTCCGAACAGTGACCCTTGGCCACTAGTTCCCTGGTTTCGATTCTTCCATTTTTCCTCCTTCGTCTCCGTTTGACTCTGAGTGTCTGTGTCCTCGGTTAAAACTAAACAAGCTGCAAGTCAGACACATTTGCCTTCTTAATCTCTCTCTCTCTTAAAATGACAATCCACAGCAAACAAAACCTAGGGATTCATAACAATGGCCACTCCCCATTGTGTGCTGACAGGTGTGCCAGTAGGTGGGATGACTGAGTGAATCCTTTCCCACATTCTCAGCAGGTGAACGGCCTCTCTCTAGTGTGAACTTGCTGGTGTCTCCGTAGGGTGAATGACTGAGTGAATCCCTTCCCACAGACTGAGCAGGTGAACGGCCTCTCCCCAGTGTGAACTCGCTGATGTACCAGTAGGGTAGATGACTGAGTGAATCCCTTCCCACAGAATGAGCAGGTGAACGGCTTCTCCCCAGTGTGAACTCGCTGATGTACCAGTAGGGTAGATGACTGAGTGAATCCTTTCCCACAGACTGAGCAGGTGAATGGCCTCTGCCCAGTGTGAACTTGCTGATGTACCAATAGGGTAGATGACTGAGTGAATCCTTTCCCACATTCTGAGCAGGTGAATGGCTTCTCCCCAATGTGAACTCGCTGGTGACTCTGTAGTTGGGATAAATGAGAGAATCTCTTCCCACAGACTGAGCAGGTGAACGGCCTCTCCCCAGTGTGAACTCGCAGGTGATTCTGTAGGTGGGATGTATGAGTGAATCCCTTCCCACAGACTGAGCAGGTGAACGGCTTCTCCCCAGTGTAAACTCGCTGGTGTCTCTGTAGGTTAGCTAACCGAGTGAATCCCTTCCCACAGACTGAGCAAGTGAACGGCCTCTCCCCAGTGTGAACTCGCTGATGACTCTGTAGGTGAGATGAATGAGTGAATCTCTTCTCACAGACTGAGCAGGTGAACGGCCTCTCCCCAGTGTGAACTCGCTGATGACTCTTTAGGGCGGAAGAGTCAGCGTATCTCTTCCCACATTCTAAGCAGGTGAATGGCTTCTCCCCAGTGTGAACTCGCTGATGTCTCTGTAGGCTGGATAAATTAGTGAATCTTTTCCCACAGACTGAGCAGGTGAACGGCTTCTCCCCAGTGTGATCTCGCTGATGTCTCTGTCGGCTGAATAAATTAGTGAATCTCTTCCCACAGACTGAGCAGGTGAACGGCTTCTCCCCAGTGTGAACTCGCTGATGTACCAGTAGGGCAGATGACTGAGTGAATCCTTTCCCACAGACTGAGCAGGTGAATAGCTTCTCCCCAGTGTGAACTCGCCGGTGTCTCTGTAGGGTGGATGAGCGAGTGAATCTCTTCCCACATTCTGAGCAGGTGAACGCTTTCTCCCCGGTGTGAACTTGCTGGTGACTCTGTAGGTGGGATAACTGAGTAAATCCCTTTCCACATTCTGAGCAGGTGAATGGCCTCTCCCCAGTGTGAACTCGCTGGTGACTCTGTAGTTGGGATAAATGAGTGAATCCCTTCCCACAGACTGAGCAGGTGAATGGCTTCTCCCCAGTGTGAACCCGCTGGTGAGCCATTAGGTCAGATGACTGAGTGAATCCTTTCCCAGAAATTCAGCAGATGACCAGCCTCTGCCCAGTGTGGTGTGAACTGATTGGTGTGTCCACAGGTGGGAAGACCGACTGAACCCCTTCCCACACACAGAACAGGTGAATGGCCTTGCCCAGTGTGAATTTGCTGATGTACCTTCAATTGTGATAACCGAGTGAATCCATTCCCACTGTCTGAGCAGGTGAAAGGCCTTTCTCCTGTGTAAATTACAGGCGTGCCAATTGGTCAAATGACCGAGTGAATCCTTCCCCACAGTCTCAGCAGGAAGGATGGTCAATTGGATCCCTTGCTCCACTTCTTAAATATCTCGACAGAGACAACAAAACTGGCGTGCCATGTTTGAGCTTCCTGGAGACAAATTCCTTCTCATTTTTAACCTGTAAAAAGATTTACAAAATCCATCAATGGGTGTAGTTCAACATTTCAGATGAGATCACTTGAGTTGTCAAGGTGTGATCTGGTATCACACTGTTACAGTGAGGTTCAACGAAAGTTGGACAGAGAAATCATCTCCTGACTGGGCAGAGTGCTGGTATCTGGAATGACCATCAATTCCCCGATGCTCTTCCTGTCTCTACAAGAATGGGGCATTTCTGCCGTCTCCTGGCTCAGTTTCACTCTCTCCATTGGTATTATTCCCTGTTCCCACTAAGCTGCATCTGTTCCTCACCCCACAGTAACTGAAACACTCTCACATAAATAGTTTTTCTTGACGTGCAGCTGGGATCTTCTTTTTATGTATTATTAACTTAAAGTGCCACAGTTTTTTTAAAAAAACTATATATTTAATTGTGTTTTTAAGTAATTACAAGTGTGGAAAAAAAATGTATATATCCCTTCTCCCCTCCCCTCTAACTTCCCTATATCAAAAGAAGAGAAAGTTAGAAAGAAAGAAAAAGAAAGTGCCTGGTTGTTGGAAGATCTCCACATGCTCCATGGAGTTCTTAATAACTTTAGTATGTATATTTATTTCTTTCCCCAAGTAACCAATTGTTTCATCTTCAGAGCACCTATATATTTAGTCCTGTCTTTTGTAAATAAGGGCACCAAATTTTCAAAAATGTTTCATATTTATCTCTTAAATTATAAGTAATTTTCTCTAATGGAATACAGCCATAGATTTCTTTCTTCCAACAATCTATACTTAAATATGTATCCGATTTCCAAGTAACTGCAATAGCCTTTTTGGCTACTGCCAGTGCAATTTTTATGAATTCTTTCTGATATTTATTTAGTTTGAGTTTCGGTTTTATCCCTTCAATATCACCTCATAAAAGTAATATTGGACTATGAGGAAGTTGTATTCCCGTAATTTGTTCCAGTAAAATTCTTAAATTTGTCCAAAAATGTTGAATTTTAGAACAAGACCATGTAGAATGTAAAAATGTACCAGTTTCTTGGTTACATCTGAAACACTGATCAGATAAACTTGGATTTAATTTATTTATTTTTTGTGGTGTAATATATAATTGATGTAGAAAGTTATATTGCACTAATCTTAACCGAACATTTATTGTATTTGTCATACTATCAAGACATATTCTTGACCAATTTGTTCCTTCAATTTTAATATTCAAATCACTTTCCCATTTTTGTCTTGACTTATGGACTCCTTGTTTAATTGCCTGTTTTTGAATCAAATTATACATACAAGATATAATTTTTTTAATATTTCCTTTTCGAATTAAAATTTCTATTTCATTAGATTTCGGCAATAACATTGTTTAACCTAGATTTTCTCTTATATAAGCCCGTAGTTGAAAGTAACAAAATAAAGTGTTACTTGATACTTTATATTTATTCTTTAATTGATCGAATGACATTAATATACCTCCTTCAAAACAATCTCCTATGTATCTAATCCCTTTTTGAAACCAATTATATAAAAGTTGATTGTCCATTGTAAAAGGAATAAGTCTATTTTGAATTAAAGATCTCTTTGCTTATAAAGATTTTTTTGTCTCATCATCAACATTTATCTTATTCCATAAATTAATCAAATGTTTTAATATAGAAGATTCTTTCTTTTCCCGTATCCATTTAGATTCCCATTTATATATATAAAATCTTCTGGTACGTTTTCTCCTATTTTATCTAGTTCTATTCTAATCCATGCCGGTTTATCTTTCTCAAAAAAAGATGCAATAAATCTAAGTTGATTTGCTTTATAATAATTCTTAAAATTTGGAAGTTGTAACCCTCCTAGATCAAATTTCCATGTCAATTTTTCCAACAATATTCTTGACATCTTACCTTTCCAGAGAAACCTCCTCACATATTTGTTTAACTCTTGAAAAAACTTCTGGGGTAATTGTATTGGTAATGATTGAAATAAATATTGTAGTCTCGGGAATATATTCATTTTTATAGAATTACTCTACCTACTAATGTTATTGGTAATGCCATCCATTTATCAAGATCTTCCTGAATTTTTTTCAAAAGTGGTGAATAATTTAATTTGTATAAGTTTTTTATATCATTATCAACTCTTATACCTAAATATTTTATACCATTTGCCGGCCATCTAAATTGAGTTATTAATCGACATTGACTATAATCTCCATTTGTAAGAGGTAAAATTTCACTTTCATCCCAATTTACTTTATAACCTGATATTTTCCCACATTCTTCTAATCTATAAGATAATTTACATAATGAATGTAATGGATCTGTTAAATAAAGTAGAACATCATCAGCAAATAAATTAATCTTGTATTCTTCCTGATTAACTCTGAAACCCTTAATATCTGGGTCCATTCTAATTAATTCAGCTAATGGCTCTATTGCCAACACAAACAAAGCAGGTGATAATGGACAACCTTGCCTAGTTGATCTTGTTAACTGAAATGGTGTCGAAATTTGACCATTTGTCACTACTTTAGCTTTGGGATTAGTATTTAAGGTTTTAATCCATTTTATAAATGATGTTACTAATCCATATTTTTCCAATACCTTAAATAAAAAATCCCATTCCAATCTTTCAAATGTTTTTTCTGCATCTAAAGCAACTGCCACACTCGTTTCCCCCCTCTTTTGCGCTAAATGGATTATACTAATTAACCGGGTTACATTATCTGCCAATTGTCTATTTTTGATAAATCCTGTTTGATCCATATGCACTAATTTTGATAAGCATTTAGATAATCTATTAGATTAAAAAAAATTTTTAAACTTTTTTTATTGTTTTCAAATTTTATAATCAGTATTTAATAAAGAAATAGGTCTATATGATGCTGGCTTTAAAAGGTCTCTATCTTTTTTTGGCAATACTATTAAAATAGCTGTTGAAAAAGATTCTGGAAGTCTATGCGTTCTTTCCGCTTGATGTATTAACTCCATAAAGGGAGAAATTAATAAATCTTTAAACTTTTTATAAAATTCAGGCGGAAAACCATCTTCTCCTGGAGATTTATTACTTTGAAGTGATCCCAGAGCTTCTTCAACCTCCTTCACTGTAAAAGGCATACCTAATCCCTTCTGTTCTTCCGTATTTAATTTAAGTGCCACAGTTTTAACGCCATATGAAAAATTCCTGCTGAAATGACTGGTTGATTCACACAGCTGTCAAAAGGGGTTAGAGTGAATGTTTGTATTATTTCAGTTCTTGTCCCAATCATAGAAAATTTCAACACAGATACAGGCCCTTTGGGCCATCTAGTTTGTGCTGAACTATTTAAACAGCCCACTCCCACACCTCTACCATCCAGGTACCAACACAAACCTCTTAAATGTTGAAATCGAGCTCGCATGCACCACTTGTGCTGGCTGCTCATTCCACAGCAGGATAACCGTCTGTGTGAAGAAGTTTCCCCTCATGTTCCCCTTAACATTTCACCTTTCACCCATAACCCATGGCCTCTGGTTGTCATCCCACCCAATCTTCGTGGAAAAAGCCAGTTTGCATTAACACTATCTGTGCC
The DNA here is from genome assembly GCF_048418815.1 of Hemitrygon akajei. NCBI lineage: Eukaryota > Metazoa > Chordata > Chondrichthyes > Myliobatiformes > Dasyatidae > Hemitrygon > Hemitrygon akajei. The sequence goes on along the minus strand of NW_027332030.1, from coordinate 1,283,521 downwards.
TCCATATCACAATCAAATCTCCCCTCAATCTTCTGTATTCCAAGGAATGAAGTCCTGATTTGTTCAATCTTTCCTTATAACCCAAGTCCTCCAGACATGGCAACATCCTTGTGAATTTTCTCTGAAATCTCTGATCTTCTTTTACATCTTTCCAGTAGGTAGGTGACCAAAACTGCACACAATACTTCAAATTAGGCCTCACCAATGTCTTCTAGAAGTCAACATAACATCCATCTATTGTTATCAGTACTTTGGTTCATTAAAGGCAATGAGCTGAAATCATTCTTTCCATCCCTATCTACCACTTTCAGTGAATTAAGGACTTGTATTCCCAGGTCCCTTTCTTCCACAACACTCCTCCGTGCCCGACCAATCACTGTGAAAGACCTCCCTTGGTAGGTCATACCAAAGTGCAACAACTCACACTGGTCTGCATTAAATTCCATTTTCCATTTCTAAAACCATTTTCCCACCTGGTCCAGATCACACTGCAAGCCATGATAGTCTTCTCGGAGTCCGCTAAACCCCCAGTCTTGTTGTCATCCTCAAATTTGCTGATCCAGTTAACCACACTATCATCCAGATTACAGATATAGATGACAAACAACAACAGATCCAGATCTAAACATAGTCTAACAAGTTAACAGGTACATCCCCATCAATCCATTGTTCCTTTAACAAGGACAAAGGTCCCCTCACTCTACAACCAAATACAAGTTCAAATGGAGTAAATCCCAGTGATTATTGTACCAATCTTACTGTGAACAAAAGCAAATGTATTCCTTCATTCCAGTCTTTTCCATTTTCAACACAATATGTCTTAATCATTGTTTTGAGGGCAGAATGAAATCTTTCCAAAGCCCCTTGTGATTCTGGATGGTATGCAAATGTTGTAATTTGTTTAGTTCCCAGTTCATAAACTACCTGCTGGAATAACCCAGATGTAAAATTACTTCCTTGATCAGACTGGATTTCATTCGGCAAACCAAATAAAGTAAAAAAAAACTTGGTAATAGCCTTCGGCAGTTTTACCTTTATTATTTCTGAGAGGTATTGCCTCTTGGAATCTGGATGCAGTACACATAATAGTTAGCAGATACTGATGGCCAGCTTTAGTCTTTGGCAAAGGGCCAGCACAATCCACTATAAATTTTGAAGAGGATTCACCGAATGCTGGTTGAGACTACAGTGGGGCCACTGGGGTGACCTGATTAGGTTTACCCACAACTTGACAAGTGTGACAGGTTCTGCAAAAGGTCACAACATCTGTCCTCAAATTAGGCCAGGAACATTTTTTGATAATCCTGTTTAGTTTTATTCAATCCAAAATGTCGACGTAAGGGTATACTGTGGGCCAAAGTTAAAATTTCAGTCCTATAAACTTTAGGAACTACAACTTGGTGAACAATTGCCCATTCCTCACTCGAAGGTACAGCAGGTAGCCTCCACTTCCTCATTAGCACTCCATCCTTGAGATAATACCCTACTGGCACTTTCTTAATCTCATCATCTGAGAGAGCTGTTTCTTTTAAAGCTTCAATATCAGGGTCTTCGTTCTGTTCTGCTATAAACTCCTTCCTAGACAGGGATAAATCGTTCTCATCCGACTTACTATCTGAATCCTGTTGAAACAATGAAGGCAGAAAAGTCCCTGACTGGTCTTCATAACCTGCATCCCGATTTTGGCTATCATGGGTATCAGAATCATGCTGCACAGAACCGTCTGCATCAGCAGACTGTTTAGCCATACTTCAAGTTACTGTGCAGGAAGGATAAATGTTAAAATCCATCTGTGGGTCGTCAGTGGTTGGGTTAGTTGTCAACTGCACTGCAGGAACAACTTTACCATCTGCCAGGTCATTCCCTAACAGCAAAGTAATATCTCCCACCGGTAAACTGGAGCATAATCTGATCTTAACAGGTCCCGAAACCAATCCTGACAGTAAAGTTACCTTGTGCAATGGCACGGAAACCATGCCGCCCCCAATGCCTTTAATAAGATTTACCTCAGCAGTGTTAGTCTCATCACCAAACTTTAGAACGCTGTCTAACGTACAGACAGACAGACATACTTTATTGATCCCGAGGGAAATTGGGTTTGGTTACAGCCGCACCAACCAAGAATAGTGAAGAAATATAGCAATATAAAACCATAAATAATTAAATAATAATAAGTTAATCATGCAAGTGGAAATAAGTCCAGGACCAGCCTATTGGCTCTGGGTGACTGACACTCTGAGGGAGGAGTTGTAAAGTTGATGGCCAGAGGTAGGAATGACTTCCTATGACGCTCAGTGTTACATCTCGGTGGAATGAGTCTCTGGCTGAATGTACTCCTGTGTCTAACCAGGACATTATGGAGTGGATGGGAGTCATTGTCCAAGATGGCATGCAACTTGGACAGCATCCTCTTTTCAGACACCACCGTCAGAGAGTCCAGTTCCACCCCCACAACATCACTGGCCTTATGAGTTTGTTGATTCTGTTGGTGTCTGCTACCCTAGCCTGCTGCCCCAGCACACAACAGCAAATATTATAGCACTGGCCACCACAGCCTCCTAGAACGAGTGACTGAGGAGCCCCAGTAACTCGAAGAATTTTCACTGGTACCGGGGTTGACCATTCATTTACTAATACAATCCCATCTGACATAAAATGTTCGAATCCTTTCTTAACTCAGACCTTAACTGAGCCTCAACAGAATGTTCAGAACCCTGTGGGTTTATAGGTGCTTCAACATAGGCATTTGGGACTGCCTCCTTTTCCTTTTTCTTCTTCAGGACAGAACAATTAGCCATCACATAACCAGCTTTCCTACAACAGTAACAAGTAAGACCAGAATATTTCTCCTTCAACTGCTTCCCTTCATCCTTACTCTTAGCACTAGTCCAAACTTTAATTTCTGGTTTGCCCTGGTTATCCCTGCTACTCTTTTGGAAGCTCTTATTCGGGATAAACTTAACCTTAGGAGTTAAAGCAAACTCATCTGCTAATCTAGCAGACTCCTGCAAAGTGGCAGCATCCTTTTCATTTAAATATGTCTTTATGTCATCAGGGACGCACCTTTCGAATTCTTCAATTAAAACCAACTCTTTCTATCTGTAAAATCATCATTTATATTTTTATACAAAACACACAGACTTCTGAGAAGCAAATGCCAGATAAGTCTGATTCACAAATTTCCAAATTTTTTCCTGTGTGATTCTGGGAGCAACTCGTAAGCTTTGAGCACAGCCTGTTTCACTATGTCATAATCAGCTGCTTCATCAACTATCAAAGCAGAATAGGCCATGGCCTCCTCTACTGTCAAGATGAAGCCACACTCAGGTTGGAGGAACAACACCTTATCTACCGGTAGCCTCCAACCTGATGGCGTGAACATTGACTTTTCTAACTTCCGTTAACACCACTCCTCACCTTCTCACTCCATCCGTGATATATTTAGATTTTTTGTTCCCTCTTTCTCTGCCCATCACTCTGCCTGTTCTCCATCTCCCTCTGGTGCCCCCCTCCCCCTTTCTCCAGTTTTGTATCCCTTTTGCCAATCACCTTTCCGGCTCTCAGCTTCACCCCACCCCCTCCGGTCTTCTATCTTTCACATTTCCCCCTCCCCCTCCTACTTTCAAATCTCTAACTATCTTTCCTTTAAGTTAGTCCTGACGAAGGGACTCGGCCCGAAACGTCGACAGTGCTTCTCCTTATAGATGCTGCCTGGCCTGCTGTGTTCCACCAGCATTTTGTGTGTGTTGCCCAAACTATTGAGCTCAGGGGAATCAAGGCTTAGAGTCTTGAGATGGTAAAGTAGGCAAGTTCAGTTTATCCACAGAATAGGTGATGAGAGAGATATTTGTAATCCAGGGTAAATGTTGAGAGAAGGCAACTATGTCAAATTCCTCAGGTTCCATGGTGGCAAAATGAGAGAACAGTCGCTGTAGATTTTATCTGTAATCATTCCAAAATCTCACATACTAATTATCACACAAAGTGACTTGTCACAAGGGGTATCATCTTCAAGTGAATTACCACACCACACCCAGGCAAGGGTTAACACATCAGCAGTCTTCACAGGATACCCCAAATCAGATCCACTCCTATGGATCAAACGAGGTGACAACCACACATTCGATGTATGGTGAATCGATGATTAATCCACCCTTGTGGGCATAGGAAAGTTCCAAACAGTGATCCTTGGCCATTAGTTCCCTGGTTTTCATCCTTCCATTTTACCTATTTCATCTCCGTCTGACTCTTGAGTGTCTGTGTCCTCGCTTAAAACTAAACAAGCTGCAAATCAGACTGAATCACCTTAATATCTCTCTCTCAGAATGACAGCCTACAGCAAACGAAACCTAGCGATTCATAACAATGGCCACTCCCCATTGTGAACTGACTGGTGTGCCAGCAGTTGGGATGACTGAGTGAATGCTATCCCACATTCTGAGCAGGTGAACGGCTTCTCCTCGGTGTGAACGCGCTGATGTCTCTGTAGGCTGGATAAATAAATGAATCCCTTCCCACAGTCTGAGCAGGTGAACGGTTTCTCCCCAGTGTGAACTCGCTGGTGACTCTGTAGGGTGGATGACTGAGTGAATCCCTTCCCACAGACTGTGCAGGTGAACGGCTTCTCCCCAGTGTGAATTTGCAGATGTCTCTGTAGGCTGGATAAATGAGTGAATCTCTTCCTACAGACTGAGCAGGTGAACGGCCTCTCCCCAGTGTGAACTCGCTGGTGACTCTGTAGGGTGGATGACTGAGTGAATCCCTTCCCACAGACTGAGCAGGTGAACGGCTTCTCCCCAGTGTGAATTTGCTGGTGTCTCTGTAGGGTGGATGAATCAGTGAATCTCTTCCCACAGACTGAACAGGTGAATGGCTTCTCCCCAGTGTGAACTCGCTGGTGTCTCTGTAGGGTGGATGACTGAGTGAATCTCTTCCCACATTCTGAGCAGGTGAACGGTTTCTCCCCAGTGTGAACTCGCTGGTGACTCTGTAGGGTGGATAACTGAGTGAATCTCTTCCCACAGACTGAGCAAGTGAATGGCTTCTCCCCAGTGTGAACTTGCTGATGTCTCTGTAGGGTGGATAACTCAGTGAATCCTTTCCCACATTCTGAGCAGGAGTACGGCCTCTCCCCAGTGTGAACTCGCTGATGACTTTGTAGGTTGGATAACTCAGTGAATCTCTTCCCACATTCTGAGCAGGTGAACGGCTTCTCCCCAGTGTGAACTCGCTGATGACTCTGTAGGTTGGATAACTCAGTGAATCCCTTCCCACATTCTGAGCAGGTGAACGGCCTCTCTCCAGTGTGAACTCGCTGATGACTCTGGAGGTGGGATAACCGAGTGAATCTCTTCTCACAGACTGAGCAGGTGAATGGCCTCTCCCCAGTGTGAACTCGCTGATGTACCAGTAGGGTGGATGACTCAGTGAATCCCTTCCCACAGACTGAACAGGTGTACGGCTTCTCCCCAGTGTGAACTCGCTGATGTTTCCATAGCGTGGAAGAGTGAGTGAATCCCTTCTCACAGACTGAGCAGGTGTACAGCCGCTCCCTGGTGTGAACTCGCTGGTGAGCCATTAGGTCAGATGACTGAGTGAATCCTTTCCCAGAAGTTCAGCAGATGGCCAACCTCTGCCCGGTGTGGTGTGAACTGACTGGTGTGTCCACAGGAGGGAAGACCAACTGAATCCTTTCTCACACACAGAACAGATGAATGGCCTTGGCCAATGTGAACTTGTTGATGTACCTTCAATTGTGATAACTGAGTCAATCCACTCCCACTGTCTGAGCAGGTGAACAGCCTTTCTCCTGTGTAAAATGACAGTTGGTCAAATGAAGAACGGTCGATTGAATCCCTTGCCCCATTTCTTAAACATCTAGACAGAGACAACAAAACTGGCATGCCATGTTTGAGATTCCTGGAGACAAATTCCTTCTCATTTTTAACCTGTAAAAAGATTTATAAAATCCATCAATGGGTGTAGGACAACATTACAGATGAGATTACTTGAGTTGCCAAGGTTTGATCTGTATCACACTGTTACAGTGAGGTTCTACCCAAGTTGGACAGAGAAATCATCTCCTGACTGGGCAGAGTGCTGGTATCTGGAATGACCATCAATTCCCTGATGCTCTTCCTGTCTCTAAAAGAATGGGGCATTTCTGCTGTCTCCAATTTGTGCCTTGGCTCAGTTTGACTCTCTCCATTGGTATTATTCCCTGTTCCTGCTGAGCTGCATGGGTGCCTGGTCCCACAGTAACTGAAACAGTCTCACGCAAACAATCTTTCTTGACATGCAGCTTCTTTTATGTATTATTAACTTAAAGTGCCACAATTTTAAAGCCATATAGAAAATTCCTGCTAAAATGAATGGTTGGTCCACACAGCTGTTAAAAGATCTTAGAGTGAATTTTTGTAATATTTCAGGTTCTTGTAGAAAAGTACAACACAGAAACAGGCCCTTTGGGCCATCTATTTTGTGCTGAACTATTTAAATTGCCCACTCCCATATCCCTACCATCCAGGTACCTATACGAACCTCTTAAATATTGAAATTGAGCTCACATGCACCACTCATGATGGCTGTTCATCCCACACCCGGATGACCGTCTGTGTGAAGAAGTTTCCCCTCATGTTCCCCTTAACATTTCACCTTTCACGCTTAACCCATGGCCACTGGTTGTAGTCCCACATCAATCAGTGGTAAAAGCCAGCTTGAATTTACACCTTCACTTTAGTTGAAAATACTCAACAGGCGCTTTCTAAATAGTCACCTATGTTGATGTCATTGACAGGTCAAATAAATGCTATAAAAATGGTTATTCTACCAAAATTTTTATATATATTTCAAGCAGTTCCCTCTTTTGTTCCAAAAACATTTTTTGATAAAATAGATTCTTTGATTTTATCTTAGGTTTGGAATAATAAAAGCTCTAGAGTAAATAAACTTTCATTACAAAAATCAAAAAAGATGGAGGACTGGCTTTACCAAAATTTAGATTTTATTATTGGGCAATTAATATTAGTTATATTATTTTTTGGATTTCTGATACAGACGACCAAGATCGCCCTTCATGGTTACAGTTGGAGGAAAATTCAGTAATGGGGTTTTCGTTAGCTTCTTTATTAGGAGCTCCTCTTCCGTTTTTGTTCTCCAGAATAGGTAGACAAGCTCTTAACCCTATTCTTAAAACATACTTTAAAAATTGGGTTTCAATTTCATAGATTTTTTTAATTAAATGATTCTTTACTTCCTAGTAATATTTATTCTAATTTCTTTTTTATACCATCAACTTTAGATAAGGCTTTTTTAACATGGAAAATTAAGGGAATTAAAACTTTTTTAGATTTGTTTTTACAAGACTGTTTAATGTCTTTCTCACAGTTAATGGATAAATATGATATCTCTAATACACATTTTTTCAGGTATTTACAGGTTAGGAATTTCTTACGCGATTTTTTACCGAATTACCCCTTGGCCTGCTCTTCAAATTTGGCTTATGTTATTTTTCAGTTTAAACCTTTTCAAAAATGATTAATAGCTATCATTTATAAACAGTTAATGAATGCTCGCATGTCACCTAATGATAGGGTTCAACGTACCTGGGAAGTAGAACTTTAACATTCACTTTCAAATAATCAATGGAGTAAAATTTATTATTTAGTCAATAGTTCATCTATCTGCACACAACATATCTGAATTCAGTTTAAGATAGTACATAGGGCCCATATGTCCAAAGATAAATTGGCGCATATATTTCTGAATATAAGCCCTATTTGTGACAGATGTAACACAGAAATGGCTACTTTAACTCATATGTTTTGGTCATGTGTAACTTTAAATAATTTTTGGAGGGATGTGTTTGGAATATTATCGAAAGTTATAGATATGGATGTTCAACCTAATCCACTTACAGCAATTTTTGGGATTATTCCAGAGGAAGCAAGCAAAGTGTCTGCTTCCACCCAACATGTGATAGCTTTTTCAACTTTACTAGCTAGGAGAGCTATTTTGCTACATTGGAAAGAATCTAACCCACTTACTATTTTCTATTGGCTCTCCTCCATTATGTCATGTCCAAGCTTGGAGAAAATTAGAAGCCGAACATTTGATACATCCTTTAATTTTGAACAAGTCTGGCGACCTTTTATTCAATATTTTCACATGATTTAATTTATTTTTATTTATTTATTTTTTAAATTCTCTTTGGGGAAAATCCTTATCCATGAAGGTTTGGAGATGACTGGAAGGATGTGTTTCTCTCTCTCTCTCTCTCTCTCTCTCTCTCTGCTTTCTTTAATTCTATCCTCAATTAGACTGCCCAATCTTTCTTTGTCTTTCCTTTTTTTCTCTTTCTTTTTTTTTGTTTTTTATTTCAGTTTAGTTAGTGTATTTTTTCCCTTATCAATAAAATCTCCAATCCTTTTTTTATGATTATTATGAGGAGTTGTAGTTTTTTTTACCATTGTATATATAACAGCATAATATTTTACTTATTTGATTTTGATATTATATAATTTTTGTTTTTACTATTGCTGTTTATATGTCTTTTATATTGTCTACTTGTTAAACTCCTCTTCTGATTTGTATATTCTTTATTTGGAAATCAATAAAAAAGATTGCAAAATGAATTTACACCATCTATGCCCCTCTTTCACAATCAAATCGCCCCTCAATCTTCGACATTCCAAGGAATAAAGTCCTGAGAAGATGAACTGATCTCTAAAAGTCATGAAGTTAAAGATGAAACATTATTTTCAACATTTTAAGCAAGATTAGAGTATTACTTTTGTTTTTACAATTTCAGAGTGGAAAAAAAAAGGAAAGGAGCACCATGCAAAAGTTTGGGAACCCCAAGAGATTTGAGCTCTCAGATAACTTTTACCAAGGTCTCAGACCTTAATTAGCTTGTTAGAGCAACGGCATGTTCACAGTCTTCATTAGGAAAAGCCAGATGTTGCAAATTTCAAAGCTCTATAAATACCCTGACTTCACAAACCTCGTCCCAACAATCAGAGCCATGGGCTCCTCTAAGTCCCTGCCTAGCACTCTGAAAATTAAAATACATGATGCCCACGAAGCAGGAGAAGGCTATAAGAAGACAGCAAAGCATTTTCAGGTAGCCATTTCCTTAGTTCGTAATGTAATTAAGGAATGGCAGTTAACAGGAATGGTGGAGGTCAAGTTGAGGTCTGGAAGACCAAGAAATCCTTCAGAGAGAACTGCTCGTAGGATTACCAGAAAGGGAAATCAAAACCCCCGTTTGACTGCAAAAGACCTTCAGGAATATTTAGCCGACTCTGAAGTGGTGGTGCACTGCTCTACTGCGCAGGGATACCTACGCTTGAGTGCTAGGCAGGGACACCTATGACTTTCATGGAAGAAACATCAGAAGAAAACCTTTCCTGTGCCCTCGCCACAAAATTCAGCTTCAGATATTTGCAAAGGAACATCTAAACAAGCCTTATGCATTTTGGAAACAAGTCCTCTGGACTGATGAAGTTAAAAAAGAACTGTTTGGCTGCAATGAGCAAAGGTATGTTTGGAGAAAAAAGGGTGCAGAATTTCATGAAAAGAACACCTCTCCAACTGTTAAGCATGGGAGTGGATTGATCATGCTTTGGGTTTGTGTTGCAGCCAGTGGCACGGGGAACATTTCACTGGTAGAGGGAAGAATGAATTCAATTAAATACTAGCAAATTCTGGAAGCAAACATCACATCGTCTGTAAAAAAGCTGAAAATTAAAAGAGGATGGCTTCTGCAACAGGATAATGATCCTAAACGCACTTCAAAATCCACAATGGACTACCTCAGGAAGCGCAAACTGAACATTTTGCCATGGCCCTCACAGTCCCCCGACCGAAACATCATCAAAAATCTGTGGATAGACCTCAAAAGAGCAGTGCATGCAAGACGGCCCAAGAATCTCACAGAACTAGAAGCCTTTTGCAAGGAAGAATGGGCAAAAATCCCCAAACAAGAATTGAAAGATTCTTAGCTGGCTACTGAAAGCATTTAGAAGTTGTGATACTTGCCAAAGGGGTTGCTACTAAGTACTGACCATGCAGGGTACCCAAACTTTCACTTCAGGCCCTTTTCCTTTTTTATTATTTTGAAACTGTAAATGATGGATACAAAAGAGTAATCTTGCTTAAAATATTAAAGAGTGTGTCATCTTTAACTTTATGCCTTTTGGAAATCAGGTCTTTGTTTTACTCGCTTAGCTATTCACAGGAACAGAAAGGTGCCCAAATTTTTGCATGTCACTGTATGCAATTTTCTTGCTAAATGATGCTTTAAAAAGTCGGACTTCCAAATATCACTCCCCTTCTTTCCACTTGCAAATTCTCCAGCAATTTTTGCATCACCACAATACACACAGGTAACACCAGTTTCTGTATTGGGCATAAATATTTCCCCTGAACCCTCCCTCAGGTGACTGACGGTGATGAACTTGGTGATGCCAATGAATATGAAGGGAAGGGCAGTAGTCTGTCTCATTGGAGTCTGGCACTTTTGTGATCTGAAAGCTACTTGTTGCCCAGGGCAAAGTTGTTTGATGTCATTATGTACCCAGACAGAATAGGTCAAAACATATCCTCACGTGTAGAAAACTCCAGAACAAGCAACACACACAAAATGCTGGAGGAACTCAGCAGGCCGGGCAGCATCTACGGGAAAGAGTACTAATGCTGAGTTCCTCCGGCATTTTGTGTGAAATTCCTCCGGATTTCCAGCAGCTGCGGTTTTCTCTTGCTGCGGTTGGAGGCAGAACAAAGGTGATTTTCTCAACAGCTGATAGAAAGATTTTGTTCTCTTTTTTCCGAGTTCCTAATCCTTGCATTCAGATTGCTCGAGCTCAGCTCTGTCTGTGAGATCTATCTGCTCCCATTCCCTGATTAGCCGGAAGCTCCCCGGGGCCCGCGTACGGATCGTGGGGCTGAGAGAGAGGAAAAAGACCTGCCTGTGCCGAGTTTGCGGGCTACAGTCTCCGGTTCTCACAGCAATTGTCACTCAATTAGAGTCGAAAAAGCCCTTACCTTTCCGCTCCTCCCGACATTTTGTATACTGCGCGCATGCGTAGTTATCGGAGACGGCAGCAACCCTGCGCCTGCGCATTTGATCGGTGCTTCAAACAACAGCGAAATTTTAATCGCGCGGCTTTATGGGTACTCACGGTGCCATTAAAAAGTTCTGCAGTCTTCGGTTTCATGTCCATATCTCAGTTTTTTTTGTGTGTAGAAAACTCAGCAGCTTTCTTAACGCAAAAAGCGGCTCCCATAAACGATACACTCAATATCAACAGGCATTTCGTGTATCTAATGCCAAAGTTCACTCCCCTTACAAATGCAGATGTGAAACAAAAGAGATTCTGCAGTTGCTGGAAATACAAAGACGCACACACACACAATACTGAAGGAGCTCTGCAGTTCAGGCAGCAACTAAGCAGAGGAGTACACAGTCTAGACATGCTGAAGGGGCTCGGATTTAATGCTGCCCATTTATTCCTCTCCACATTTGCTGCCTGACCTGCTGATTACCTGCAATGTTTTGTAGAAATTAACCATTTTGTTTTTCAATTAACCAGTTTCCAAATGTTTCTCATCTTTCATTCATAGCCACATCCTGCTGATCTGGTTCCTCTTCCTCCTAATGCTCGTAACCTCCAGACCCCATCTCTTTCCAGAGCCCCAAAGCCCTGATTGGTGCTGGTAACTCTTTGGTTTCTGACTCTGCTCCACTGAAGATTCACTCGATAGTCTGCTGTCAGGCTTTAGAGGTGCATTGCAGCAACCCAGCTGTCTGAGGCACAGTCCTTTGAAATTGGTGAAAATGACACAAAATTTGAAAAGAGCAGGGAAATAGGAGTTTAACCACCTTAGTCCAGAGCCCTGGGGAAGGTCAAATACTCAGCGAGATCATCGTGTTAATTAGCCTGGGGAAAATCATGCAGGAAATTCATGCAGGTGTATAAGATGATGAGAGGCATTGATCGTGTGAAAAGTCAGAGGCTTTTTTCCCCCCAGGGCTGAGATGGCTAACACGTGGGGGGCATAGTTACGTACACAACGCTGGAAGAACTCAGCAAAAGGGGGGGGCATAGTTAAGGTGCTTGGAAGTAGTTCAATGGAGGTGTCAGAGATATTTTTTTTATACAGATGGTGGTGGGTGTGTGGACTGCACTGCCAGCGACGGTGGTATAGACGGGTACAATTGAGTCTTTTAAGAGAATCTTAGAGAGGTACATGGAGCTTAGGAAAATAGAGGGTTCTGTCGTAGGGTAATTCTAGGCATTTTCTAGAGTTGGTTGCTGTGGGCCGAAGGGCCTGTAATTTGCTGCAGATTTCTCTGATTCTAAGAAATTCAAGGGAAATCTCTTCTCCCACGGAGTGGTGACGAGTTGCAACAGGAAGAATGAGAGATAATTTTTAAAATACGGATATGGAACAGAAACCTGGGCAGAGAGCAGATAGACCGAGTGGCCTTTCTGGTGTACATTGTGAGTTTGGCAGTGACAGTAAGTACCTGCGACATGGGATTTGATACAGAATTGATTTATCTTTCACAGATCCACAATATTAAACGCCAGTGGGGCGCTGTCTTCTCCCGCATCTCCAACTCCACATTCAAGGATCGGTGGCATTCAAACGCTGGGAAAGGCAACACGTACAACACACTGGAGGAACTCAGCAGGTCGGGCAGCATCCATGAGAACGTTGTGTAGAGGGGGTTTCTTATTAGTATAAGGGGGTTCCTTCTTTGTGAGGGTTTATTTTTCTTTTTTGTTACTGCGTATGTTAATCAAATGGCTTCTTTGTTTTGTTAAAAGTAGGAATGCTTCTTTGTTGCGAGAGAGTGCTGGAAGCTTGTTTGAGTTAAATTTACTGATAACGGGAATTGTATTCATTTGTTAACCAATTGGGATTAATGTTATTCTCTCTTCTGGGTCTGTAAGCTATTGTTGGTGGGCTTTTGGGGAGATCGCCGCGAGGGGGTGACAGAGAGAGAGGACGCGATGCTGTAAACTGGGTGAGGAACGGACCCCGAGTGGGGCTCCGAGGCCAGGATGTTCGGCGAGGAGAGAAGACGAAGATAGATGTGCTTGGTTGATCACTTCGAGTGGTCCTGAGCTACGAGTCGAGGAGTTCGGAGGGGATCAAATGGTGGCCAGAAGACTTTGTTAATTGAGCTCCAACGGTTGTACACGAAGTGGTTTGGACTTTGATAAGGCTTGGCGCCTTTTCTTTATTTTCTTTTCCTTTATATATATTGTATCATTATTAATCACATAGTTCCAGTAATATCTATAAAGTGTTATCATTTAATCGCATATGGTGTGCTGTCTATTATTATTTATTAAACCCAGAGTTTCGAGCTGCTTGGGAGGACTTGTGTAATAGCCACGGGCCGGTACCGAATTCAAACGAGAGCCGGTGGTGGTACTGCCTGGGGCAAGTAACTGAGGGTGAGACCCTCTTAGTGGACGCTCCGAAATACCACGATGGAGGGGAGTTGACCGCTGAAGATACCTCGGTGAGAGAGAGAGGTTGCGGCGACTGGGCCCTGAAGCCGTAGGAGACGTAGGCAGCGTGAGTGTGGATTATATTGCGCTGAAGAGGTGCACTGTCAGTGACCAGAATACGGCCCTGAGGGCCGAAGAGGCGATGGCCTGTCTGAGTGGTGCGACGTGGTTTAAGGTGCTGGATCTGAGGAGTGGATGTTGCCAGATCCCGATGAGTGAGGCCGACAAGGAGAAGACGGCCGTTATAGGTCCCCTAGGATTCTTCCGGTACGAAAAGATGCCAGAGGGCATATCCGGAGCCCTTGCAACCTTCCCGCGGGGCATGTGGAAGACCATGGGGGATGTGGAGGTGTCTGGAGTTTTGGCGTATGTGGATGTTCTCCTGGCATTTGGATTTGCCTCGGGAGAATCTGAAGCGAGACTGTTGCAGGAGCGACTGAGAACTAAAGAGCTAAAGCTTTCTCTGGTCACGTGCCAGGTCTGGCGAAGGTCGCAGCTCGTGAGTGACTGTCTCTACGGAGTCAAGTTTGATGTGGAGATGGAGAGGCCGAATTCTCAGCAGAGACCGGAGAAAGTGATCCGGTATCAGTTGGGAGACCAAGAAAGTTATCTGATTAAGAGTAACAGCAAACCGAGAGCCCGGAGAGGGGAGTTTGAGGAGGTGAAGCAATTGCGGACAGATCTTGGAAGAGGGAAGCGGAAGCTTGAAGGGAGCCTGAAGATGACCATCGACAGTCCAAATGAAGTGGAAACCCTGAAGATTGACCTTGAAGAAGTCATCAGGAAGGAAAAGCTGGAGATAAGTGCAGTGAATACAGAATTGTTGAGACTGTGGCGGGAGTTGGAGGAGCCAGAGAGGAAGCTGATGTCTCGATTGCGGGAGGCTGAAGAGGCTGGGGGAGCAGTGCAGGCCACGTGCTTCCGTTTGGAGAAGATCAAACAGCAGCTACCGATCGCAGAAGTGAGGAAGAATACGGATTCGAAGGATGATGCGCTGGATGTGTGGTACATGCTGCCGTTTGCCAACTTCCCCTCGATTGAGGAAGAGACCTTTGGCCCTTCTACCACTGAGTCAGGTGTAGTGGGGAGGGTTAGCCGTGGACAGCAGGCGGATCAGAGTTGCAAGGGGTTATGAGTGAGAGATTGAGAGAGGAGTTGGCAAGCGGACCCGAGGTATCCCCGGTTGTGTCCGAGCCTGGAGGGTTTTGCTGAAGGGGTACGGAGGTCTCGGAGGGTTAAGGAACTCCCAGATAAGTTGACCTGTGTAGCGCCTGAGGAACAGGGCGTGAGGTCTACTGTTTGGGGAGCAATGTCACTGTTTGTGCCTGGGTTAGGGTGTGTATTGGCAGGAAGGGTTGGGGAGTTATTTAGAAGTCATGAGGACATGACTTTTATTTGGTGGGGGGAGAGTGTAAAGGGGGTTTCTTCTTTGTTACTCCGTCTGTTAATCAAAATGGCTTCTTTGTCTTAGATAGATAGATAGATAGATAGATACTTTATTCATCCCCATGGGGAAATTCAACTTTTTTTCCAATGTCCCTTACACTTGTTGTAGCAAAACTAATTACATACAATACTTAACTCAGTAAAAAATATGATATGCATCTAAATCACTATCTCAAAAAGCATTAATAATAGCTTTTTAAAAGTTCTTAAGTCCTGGCGGTAGAATTGTAAAGCCTAATGGCATTGGGGAGTATTGACCTCTTCATCCTGTCTGAGGAGCATTGTATCGATAGTAACCTGTCGCTGAAACTGCTTCTCTGTCTCTGGATGGTGCTATGTAGAGGATGTTCAGAGTTATCCATAATTGACCGTAGCCTACTCAGCGCCCTTCGCTCAGCTACCAATGTTAAACTCTCCAGTACTTTGCCCACGACAGAGCCCGCCTTCCTTACCAGATTATTAAGACGTGAGGCGTCCCTCTTCTTAATGCTTCCTCCCCAACACGCCACCACAAAGAAGAGGGCGCTCTCCACAACTGACCTATAGAACATCTTCAGCATCTCACTACAGACATTGAATGACGCCAACCTTCTTAGGAAGTACAGTCGACTCTGTGCCTTCCTGCACAAGGCATCTGTGTTGGCAGTCCAGTCTAGCTTCTCGTCTAACTGTACTCCCAGATACTTGTAGGTCTTAACCTGCTCCACACATTCTCCATTAATGATCACTGGCTCCATATGAGGCCTAGATCTCCTTGTTAAAAGTAAGAATGCTTCTTTGTTATAAAAGAGTGCTGGAAGCTTGTTTGGGTGAAAATTTACTGATAACGAGAATTGCATTCATTTGTTAACCAATTGGGATTAATGTTATTCTCTCTTCTGGGTCTGTAAGCTAGTTTTGGTGGGCTTTTGAGGAGTCGGCCCGAGGGGATGAGGGAGAGAGGACGCGATGCTGTAAGCTGGGTGACGGAACCGAGGCCAGGTTGTACATGTACATCTGTACAAAAATGACAGGAAAAATATAAATGGACCGTGAGCAATGGCTACAACCGCGACAGCGCAGGGATCTACCTGCAAATTAACTGTGATTGTGCAGGTAGCTCATTGCATTAGTTTCCATTCAATAGTACCGATTACAGAAACAACATACCATCTCGATTTCAGACAAAACCTAGGTTCAGCAGCAGATTCTATTGGTGCCAGATATTGTTTCAATCAAAAACTATTTCTGCCCAATCAATTCTAAGCGCTGACTATAGACAGCGCAATGCGACAGATTATGTGAACACAGGACAGGGCCTTTCTGTGAAGTTTCTGTCCATATTCCACTTCAATCGACCGCTTAAACGTCCAAGTTTCGCAATTCCCGCGATGTGCTCTTCGGTGAGATTAAAGAATGTTTCAGTGTCGTCAGGGACAGTGAATATGGAGCACAGAAACAGATATAACGGCGGTCTGAAGTTATTTATTTATAAGTCAATTTGCCAGATATTTAAAATATCCATTTTAGTAATGCAGTGAATAATGTTCCATGTTTGCCGGAGCATAGAGAGCAGGTGTTACTGAGGTTAAAGTAATGGAGAGCCCTATCTGTATACCTATGTCAGTCACTGAGGGATATACTGTGCCCATGATTGTAAGCAGGTTCCTCAAAGTCGTTCTGCACAGCAGCCGCTTCATGTGACGTCACCGCCGACTGTGCGGTGAAGCTCCTGAAGTTTTGAGAGGTAGTTATGCCTCTCAGAATGCAGAATTCTGAGCAGCGCCAGTGTGGCCACGGAGTTAATGTTACAATCCGCAGCCGCTTGCCATACTACAATTACCTATCATGGAGCATGAGAGTCTGTGGAACGCTTTGCTACAGTCTGCGGTGAAGGACAAGTCTTGCTTTACATCTCAAGCACAAGTCTGTCGTTTCCTGAAAGGTCAGGGCATCAAAGGATATAGTGTGAAGACACTATATGGGGTTGCGTGGAATCCAGGATCAGCCATGAACTGGCGGAGCAGACTCGATGCCCAATTCTGACATTTCGTCTTCTGATCTTATGGTCCTCTGGAGCTAGAACTGGAATATGGAGAGTCCTCCATATCCCTCCCGTCCATGTGTATTTTGTATTAGATTAATAAATCGGGAAGATGGGGAGTTAGAATCTCTGCTGAAATTAGAGAAAACACGTTCGACAATTAACTCCCACTCAACAGGAACAAATGTTGGCAATTATTTTCTCAGTGACTCTAGAACTAAAGGAGTCTATTCACGTTCATTATTTAACACAAACATTAAGAGATTATTGCCATACCATCCGGGCAACTGCTGTCGCAAGAAACCCCCTCCTCCACGGTAAACAGCGGGTTTCATTTCACAAGCAGGGGTTGTTGACCCCACCCAACCGGAATCATTTGTGGAATTTGTCTCCCTGAAAGTCCATAAGACAAAATGACCATAAGACATCGGTGCAGAATCAGCCCATCAGATCCATCGAGTCTGCGCCGCCATTTCATCATGACTGATTCCGGTTCCGTCTGAGCCCCAGTCTCCTGCCTTCTCCGTGCATCCATTCATGCCCTGACCAATCAAGAGTCGATCAAACTCTTCCTTAAATATACATAAAGATTTGGCCTCCACAGCAGCCTGTAACAAAGAATTCTACACATTCACCGCTTCCTGGCAAAATAAATGCCTTCCAGAAGGACGCCTCTCCATTGTGAGGTTGCGTCCTCTGGTCTCAGACTCTCCCACCAGAGGGAACATCCTCTCCACATCCACTCCGTCAAACTCTTCAGTCAGGCTTCAATGACGTCACCTCTTATCCTTCTGAAATCCAGTGAATACAGGCCCAGAATCAAACACTTTTCATATGACAAGCCGTTCAATCGCAGAATCGTTTTCGTCAACTTCGTCTGAACTCCTTCCAGGTTCACAGCACTTTTTCTAAGGTAATGGCCTGAACTGCTGACAGTGCGGCCTCACCAGTGCTTTACAAAGTCTCAACAGGACATCTTTGCTTTTATATTCTATTCCTCTTGAAATGAATGCTAATATTGCACCTGCCTTCCTCACCACAGACTCACCCGGAAAACTCACCTTTAGGGAATCCAACACAAGGACTCCCAAATGCATTGGCGCCCTCGTGTTTTTTCGTAATTTCCCTCCGTTTCGAAAATACTCAATCCTTCCACTTCTTCAACCAAAGTGCCTGACAGTACATTTGCAGACACTGTGTTCCAACTGCCATTTCTTTGTCCACTCTCCTAATCTGGCTGTCCGTCCCCCTGTACCTCCTCAACTTCCTCAAAACTACCTGTCCCTCCACCCTTCTTCATCTCACCTGAAACTTTTCAACAAGGTAATCAATAACATCATCCAAATTCTGGCGTACAACGCAAAAAGAAGCAGTCCCAACACATGTCCCTGTGGAACACCACTAGCCATCGCCAGCTAACCAGAACAGGCTCGATTTATTCACGCTCTTTGCCGCCTGCCAATCAGCCACTGATTTATCTATGCCAGAATCTTTCCTGTAATACCACGAGTTCGTAACTTTTTAAGCAGCCTCACTGTAGGAAGGATGTGAAAGCATTCGAAAGAGTACGGAGGAGATTTATCAGGATGCTTCCCGGTTTAGAGAGTATGGATGATGATCAGAGATTAAGGGAGCTAGGGCTTTACTCTTTGGAGAGAAGGAGGATGAGAGGAGTCATGATAGAGATGTACAAGATATTAAGATGAATAGATAGAGTGGACAGCCAGCGCCTTTCCCCCAGGGCACCACTGCTCGGTACAAGAGGACATGGCTTTCAGTTAAGGGGAAGGAAGTTCAAGGGGGGTATTAGAGGGAGATTTTTTACTCAGAGAGTGGTTGCTGCGTGGAATGCACTGCCTGAGTCAGTGGTGGAGGCAGATACACTAGTGAAGTTTAAAAGACTACTAGACAGGTATATGGAGGAATTTAAGGTGGGGGTTATATGTGAGGCACTGTTTGAGGGTCGGCACAACATTCTGGGCCAAAGGGCCTGTAATGTGCTGTACTATTCTATGTTCTATGTATGGAGTCTTGTCAAAGGCCTTCTGAAAATCCGAGTACACAGTTTCGATCGATTCTCCTTTACCTCTCCTGCTTGTTATTTCTTCAGGTAATTCCAACAGATTTATCAGTCGAGATTGTCCTTTGAGGAAACCATGCTGACGACGGCTTATCTTATCATGTGATTCCAAGTACCGTCAGATCTACTTAATAATAGACTCCAACACCTTTCCAACCCGAGGTCAGCCTAACTGGCCGACAATTTCCTTTCTTCTGACTCTTTCCCTTCTGGAAGAGTGGAGTGACACATGCAAACTTCCAGTGTTCCGGAACCTTTCCAGAACCCAGTGCTTCTTGAATGATCATCACTAATGCTTCCACAATCTCTTCAGACACCTCTTTCAGAATCCTGGGATCTCACCATCTGGTCCAGGTGACTAATCTTCCTTCAGACCTGTTA
This sequence comes from Hemitrygon akajei, assembly GCF_048418815.1. Lineage (NCBI taxonomy): Eukaryota > Metazoa > Chordata > Chondrichthyes > Myliobatiformes > Dasyatidae > Hemitrygon > Hemitrygon akajei. Next base: position 1,264,065 of record NW_027332030.1, on the reverse strand, counting down.
GTTCCCCAACAACCTTCTCTCTAATGATGGTAACTTCACACACTTCATGAACCATGACACCGGGAAATTCCACCATATTGCTCGTGTCGTCCACAGTGAAGACTGATGCAAAATACTCAATCAGTTCGTCCGCCATTTCCTTTCCCCATTACTATCTCTCCAGCGTCTTTTCCCAGCGTCCGACACCTAGTCTCACATTTTGCTTCCGACTGTAAGTTTCGAAAGAAACTTTCGATATCCTCTTGGAATGTCGCTTATTCCAAAGGGCCAACTGATTTAACACGGGAAAGAGTGATGGGCTGATCCAAAATGGGAACCATGGAGGGAGTGAGGTAAGAACTTCAGTAAAAAATTGTTGTCAGAATGTCGTCTGGGAGGGAGAGATGCACTCACTGAAAATTTTCACCTGTGTTAAAATGCCCGAAGGGAGGGTATGACGACCTGATTGACAATCAGCGAAGGAGTGAGCCGCGGATTGAAAATGGCCACCTGTGATGAAATGCACTGACCTCTTCAGGCTGTAGAGCGGGGAAGGTGTCTTCAATGGATTTCTGTGCCAACTGGAGGCGAGGTTTAAAGGTGCAAGTTGGTAAGCGTCAATCAAGACCATCTTCTACAAGGGACATGGAGAGCGGGAGAGGGGATGGGAAGAGATTGGGGAAGAGAGTGGGGAAAGCGAAGTGGAGAAGAGGAGGAAAGATGAGTGAAACCATCATCACCCCTGTGTCCTCCATCTCCACTTACCCTTCACATTTCTGTCCCTCTCTCCACCAGTCTTTCCACTCACTCTGCACTCTCTCAACCCCCTCGCTCTCCGCCCACACTCTCGCCTCTAGCTCTGCACCGCTCCGTCAGCACCCCCCTCACCACCACTATACTTTCCTCTGCACATCCTTTGTCCTTCATTCCCCATTCCCCCGGTCTATCCCTCTCTTCCCATCCGTCCGCTCCATTAACCCTACCTGTAAGCCTCATAATTTGTATAATCTCTATCAAATGTCCCGGAAATGTACATTCCAAGGAATAAAGTCCTAACATATTCAATCTTTCCTTATAACGTAGGTCCTCCAATCGCGGCACCATACTTGTAAATTTTCAAAGTATTCTTGCAAACCTATTTACATATTTCATGCAGTTCAGTGACCAAAACTGCAGACAATACTCTACATTAGGCCTCACCAACTTCGACATAACATCCCATCTCCTGCACCCAGTACATGAAGTCCAATGCGTCAAAACATTTCCTTACGACCCTATCCACATAGGACGCCATTTCCAACGTATTGTGACCTTGTATTCCCCGAACCCATTGTTGTACACACTCATCAGTGTCCTACTTTTAATCTGTAAACCCTAGCCTCCTGGTTCCTACCGAAGGTCCATTTGCTATTTATCCAGCTGATCCAAATCCCTCTGCAAGATATGATGGCCTCCTTCGCTGTACAATATACGCGCACTTGGTTAAGTACATGATCTGACGGATTTACAGTTCGACACGGTGATCGGGAGCAGTGCGTGGAAATCGCAATACCCCCAACCCCCACCTCACCCCTCAACACCCCCCTACCCCACCCCAGCGTCGGGTTGCAGAACCGGGGCCATGTGCGGTAAAAGTTTCGCTGTGGGATTCCGAGACGAGGGCCACAATCTCAACCATGACTAACATATTCGCCACTGTGGATAAATAACTGGTTAGTTCAGTCATTCTGACCAGACGCAGCGCCTCTCACTCATCCATGTCTACTCACTACCGCTCCCCTTCGCAGTGGACTCTTCTTCCAGCCTCTCCCTCTTCCCTTCCAAATCGCTCCACTCTCCTCGCCACCCAAAACACTGAACCCTCCTTTCTATGAACCCGGTCACACTGCACTCATTCACTCATTTACGCTGCAAACTCGTCTCCCCCTCTCCTTTCGCTTGACGCCATTTTCACTCACCTCACCTTCCTCGCCACCCCTATAGCTCACCCCCACCACCTCGGTATCCTGCACACCCATCCTTCCTCACCCCTTTCTGTAGCCCACCACGCCGCCTCCCCCCACCCCACCAATTCCACCTTTCCATCCCAGTCTCCGTAAAAAAATACTCTCCACTCCCTTTCTTTTAGCCCTCTATCAAGTTAGTAATGGGTCTCAAGGTAATGAGTTTGTTGAAGCGACAGGTTACTATCGATGCAATGCTCCTCAGACAGGATGAAGAGGTCAATACTCCCCAATGCCATTAGGCTTTACAATTCAACCGCCAGGACTTAAGAACTTGTTAAAAGCTATTATTAATGCTTTTTGAGATAGTGATTTAGATGCATATCATATTTTTTACTGAGTTAAGTATTGTATGTAATTAGTTTTGTTACAACAAGTGTATGGGACATTGGAAAAAAAATGTTGAATTTCCCCATGGGGATGAATAAAGTATCTATCTATCTATCTATCTAATACCCGAGGGATAGCCTTTCAAAGCAGTTTGTCGTTGAGCCTACTACGGAATCAGCAGTACTGGATTGGGTGCTATATAATGAACGGGAGGCGATTAGGGAGCTTAAAGTAGAAGAGCCTTTGGAAAATGTGATCGCAACACGAGTGCGAGCAACTAAAATCATTAGAAGGGAAAAGATGAAATATGAAAGCAAGCTGAGAAATAATATCAAAGTGGAATATAAAAGTTTTTCCCCAAGTGTAAATTAAAAATAAAAGAGAAATTGGAGTGGATCAAGGACCGCTAGAAAACGAGGCAGGAGAAATAATAACCGGGTACAATGAGATGGCTGATGAAACTAATTGAGTATTTTTCATCATTCTTCACTGTGGAAGACACTAACAACACGCCTGATATTGTGGTGTGGGAAGGAAGAGAAGTGGGTGCAGTTACTATTACAAGAGAGAAGGTGCTCAAAATACTGAAAGACCTAAAGGTACACAAGTCACCGTGACCAGAAGAACTGCACCCTGGGGTGCTGAAAGAGGTAGCGTTAGAGATTCTGCTGGCATTAGAAAATATATTGCAATAATGATTAGACTCCAGCATGGTGTCGGAGGACTGGAAAATTGCAGATGCCACTCCACTCTTTAAGAAAGGAGGAAGGCAGCAGAAAGGCAACTATAGACCAGTTAGCCTGACCTCAGTTGTTGGGAAGATGTTAGAATCAATTGTTAAGAGTGAGGTGATGGAGTACCTGGTGACACAGGACAATATAATACAAAGTCAGCATGGTTTCCTTCAGGGAAAATCCTGCCTGACGACTCTTTCGGAATTCTCGAAGGAGATTACAAGTAGATTAGATAAAGGTGATGAATTGGATGCTGTACATTTGGAACTCCAGAAGCCCTTTGACCAGGTGCACACACGTGAACTGCTTACCAAGGTAAGAGCCCATAGTATTACAGGAAATTCACTAAAATGGTTAGAACATTGGCTGGTTGGCAAGACGTACGGAGTTAAAATAAAAAGGACCCTTTTCTGGTTGTTTGCCAGGCACTAGTTCCACAGGGGTCAGTGATGGGACCGCTTCTTTTTATGCTTTATATAAATGATTTAGATGATGAAATAAATTGTTTTGTTGCCAAGTTTTCAGATGATGCGAAGGTTGGTGGAGGGGCACTAGAGTTGAGGAAACAGGAAGGATGAAGAAGGATTTAGTTTAGGAGAATGGGGAAGAAAGTGGCAAATGAAGTACAATGTGGGAAAATCCACGGTCATGCAATTTGGTAGCAGAAACAAATGTGCGGACTATTTTTTAAACGGGGAGAAATTCCAGGAATCTGAGATGCAGGGGGAGATGGGAGTCCTTGTGCAGAACACCATGAAGGTTATCTTATAGGCTCAGTCGGTGGTGAGGAAGGCAAATGCCATGTTAGCATTCATTTCAAGAGGTCTAGCCTACAAGAGCAAGGATCAGATGCTGAGGCCTTATAAGGCACTGGTGAGTATTGAGTATTTTGAACAGTTTTGAGACCGTCGTCTTAGAAAAGATGTGCTGCCATTGGAGAGGGTCCAGAGGAGGTTCACAAGGATGATTCCAGGAATGAAAAGGTTATCATACGAGGAGCGTTACATGGCTCTGGGTCTGTACTCGCTGGAATTCAGAAGGATGAGGGGAATAAGGAGCAGACTCGATAGGCCAGATGGCCTCATTCTACTGCAATGTCTTATGGTCTCTCTTTCTCCTCCTCTCGTTTCCCCACCATCTCTCCACACACTCACTTTCATCTGCAGCTACCCACTCTCCACTTTCCACACACAACTTTCTCAACACCTCACTCTCCTCCCATTCCTCAGCAATGGAGGGAGGTAGCGTTCTATCTCTACCTCCACCCTCATATAAAGATCACTTAACAAGTCAGTAGCTCTGACCGCGAACGCTGCAGATTCCAGATTCTCGGTAATGTTCGTTATATTGAGGAAATCACAGTTAGGAACGCCACGGGCTGGTTTATGTATGTTGCAAGCGGGAGGGCGGGGGGCGCTGGTAGCGGACCCAAATGCAAGACACAGACACTGAAGTACTGGGAGCAGGGCTAAGATTATCCAGAATGCAACGGAAGTCAGGAGGAAAGGACGCTGGACATGGATACAGGCCCTGGACGAGACACGCACACCGAGCCTGGTCTAGGACTCAGACTGTGAAAGCGGGACCTGGATGAGGGACTTGGAACTGGATGTCTGGACTAGGACTCCGAGCCAGAGACTGGACAGGGACCCGGAACATGGGTCTTGACTCGGGCTCGGAACCCGGATCCAGTCGAGGACTCGGGACTAGGAACAGACTAGACACAAGATAGCACTGGGATCACAGGGGCGTGGCTTGGACTAGACCAGGATCTTGGACGTGGCTAGGGCTGGACGAGGAATCTCCAGCACCAGGCTGGGCGAGGTACTCCTGGGCTCAGTGAAGCACCAGAACTGGATGAGGACACGAAGCTCAGACTTGGACGGGGCTGGAACACGGCGCCCTGACTTGATCTTGGAACATGGAGCCTTGGTGTTGGAGTACAGGGTCACAGAGCCGGGACCCCTCCTTGGGAACAGGTCTGAGAGCCGGGGTTCTCCACAGAACACAGAACCAGGACCCCTCCTTGGGAACAGAACTTAGGGCCGGTGATCTACACAGAGTCAGGACCCTCCTAAGGCCGGGTCTCTTTCCTTGACGGACACTAAACACAGGGACACAAAGAGAGAGAGAGAGAGAAAGAAAGAAAGAAAGAAAGAAAGAAAGAAAGAAAGAAAGAAAAGAAAGAAAAGAAAGAAAGAAAGAAAGAAAGAAAGAAAGAAAGAAAGAAAGAAAGAAAGAAAGAAAGAAAGAAAGAAAGAAAGAAAGAAAGAAAGAAAGAGTGCCTGGATATCGGAAGATCCCCACATGCTCCACGGAGTTCGTAATCACTTTAGTATATATGTTTATTTCTTTCCCCAAATAACCAATTATTTTATCTTCAGAGCACCTATATATTTAATCCCGTCTTTTGTAAATAAGGGCGCCAAATTTTCAAAAATGTTTCATATTTATCTCTTAGATTATAAATAATTTTTTCAAGTGGAATACAGCTGGAAATTTCATTCTTCCAACGATCTATACTTAAGTATGAATCCGATTTCCAAGTAAATGCAATAGCCTTTTTGGCTACTGCCAGTGCAATTTTTATAAATTATTTCTGATATTTATTCAATTTGGGTTTCGATTTTATCCCTTCAATATCGCCTAATAAAAGTAATATTGGATTATGTGGAAGTTGTGTTCCAATAATTTGTTCCAGTAAAACTCTTAAATTTGTCCAAAAAGGTTGAATTTTAGAACAAGACCAAGTAGAATGTAAAACAGTACCAATTTCATGGTTACATCTGAATCACTGATCAAATAAATTTGGGTTTAATTTATTTATTTTTTGTGGTGTAATATATAATTGATGTAAAAAATTATATTGCACTAATGTTAACCGGACATTTATTGTATTTGTCATACTATCAAAACATAGTCTTGACCAAGTTGTTTCTTCAATTTTAATATTCAAGTCACTTTCCCATTTTTGTCTTGACTTATGGACTCCTTGTTTAAATGCCTGTTTTTGAATCAAGCTGTACATACAAGAAATAATTTTTTTAGTTTTTCCTTTTTGAATTAAAGTTTCTATTTTATTAGATTTTGGCAATAACATTGTTTGACCTAATTTTTCTCTTAAATAAGCCCTTAATTGGAAGTAACAAAAAAGAGTGTTTTTTGATACTTTATATTTATTCTTTAATTGATCAAATGACATTAATATTCCTCCTTCAAAACAATCTCCTATATATCTAATCCCTTTTTGAAACCAATTATATAAAAGTTGAGTATCGATTGTAAAAGGAATAAGTCTATTTTGAATTAAAGATCTCTTTGTTAATAAAGATTTCTTTGTCTCATCATCAACATTTATCTTATTCCATAAGTCAATCAAATGTTTTAATATAGGAGATTCTTTCTTTTCCCGTATCCATTTTGATTCCCATTTATATATAAAATCTTCTGGTGTATTTTCTCCTATGTTATCTAGTTCTATTCTAATCCATGCCGGTCTATCTTTCTGAAAAAAAGATGCAATAAATCTAAGTTGATTTGCTTTATAATAATTCTTAAAATTTGGAAGTTGTAACCCTCCTAGATCAAATTTCCATGTCAATTTTTCCAACGATATTCTTGACATCTTACCTTTCCAAAGAAACTTCCTCACATATTTATTTAACTCTTGAAAAAAATTCTGGGGAAATTGTATTGGTAGTGATTGAAATAAGTATTGTAGTCTTGGGAATATATTCATTTTTACGGTATTTACTCTACCTACTAATGTTATTGGTAATATCATCCATTTATCAAGATCTTCTTGAATTTTTTTCAATAATGGTAAGTAATTTAATTTGTATAAGTTCTTTATATCATTATCAACTCTTATACCTAAATATTTTATACCATTTGCCGGCCATCTAAATTGAGTTATTAATCGACATTGACTCCTTTAGTAAGAGGTAAAATTTCACTTTTATCCCAATTTATTTTGTAACCTGATATTTTCCCATAATCTTCTAATCTATAGATAATTTACGCAACGAGTGCAATGGGTTTGTTAAGTAAAGCAGAGCATCATCAGCAAATAAGATAATCTTGTATTCTTCCTGATTAACTCTGAAACCCTTAATATCTGGGTCCATTCTAATTAATTCAGCTAATGGTTCTATCGCCAACACAAATAAAGCAGGTGATAATGGACAACCTTGCCTAGTTGACCTTGTTAACTGAAATTGTGCTGAAATTTGACCATTTGTCGCTACTTTAGAGATATTATGAATTTAGGTGAAAGATCACATAAGGTCCTTGCATGGCAGTTAAAAACAGACCAGACTTCTAAAACGATAAATGCAATTCGAACAAGAGTAAATAAAATTACTTAGAAACCTTTAGAAATTAATGAAACGTTCAAGAATTTTTATTCTGAATTGTATCAATCAGAATCACAAAATGATAATGTCAAGATAGAAAGGTTTTTATCAGAAAAAAACTCTTCCAAAATTAAATACGGAAGAACAGAAGGGATTAGATATGCCTTTTACATTAAAAGAGGTTGAAGAAGATCTAGGATCATTTCAAAGCAATAAATATCCAGGAGAAGATGGTTTTCCACCTGAATTTTATAAAAAGTTTAAAGATTTATTAATTCCTCCTTTTATGGAGTTAATACATCAAGCGGAAAGAACTCATAAACTTCCAGAATCTTTTTCGACAACTATTTTAATAGTATTGCCAAAGAAAGATAGAGATCTTTTAAAGCCAGCATCATATAGACCTATTTCTTTGTTAAACACTAATTATAAAATCATAGCAAAAATCTTATCTAACAAACTATCTAAATACTTACCAAAATTAATACATATGGATCAAACAGGATTTATTAAAAATAGACAATCGGCAGATAATGTAACTCGGTTATTTAGTATAATTCATTCGGCTCAAAAGAGGGAGGAAATTAATGTGGCAGTTTCTTTAGATGCAGAAAAAGCATTTGATAGATTGGAATGGGATTTTTTATTTAAGGTATTGGAAAAAATATGGATTAGGGGTATCTTTTATAAAATGAATTAAAATAACTGTTGAGATAAGCTGCCGAACTAACTGCCAGGGATTCAGAAGTGCGGGAACAGGAAGAAAGGAGAGAACAGTCCAGCAGACTGAAGCTGAATCCCGAAACGATTTATGGAGCCAGCCCAAAACGAGAAACAGGTGCCTCAATTAAGGCAGCCACTGGACCCAAGGAAAACAGGAAATCCCGGACTGAGGATCGATGAACCGGACCGTGAACCGGAATACGGATTTCAGGGACCGGACCATGACACTCACTCCAGTACAATCGCATGTTTATTGTGATTCTTTTTCTCAGTTAATCTGAGAGGGGATAAGTTCAAAGGAGATGTGAGGCAAGTTCATTCACACAGAGATTGGTGGGTGTCTGGAATGCCTGGGGTGATGGTAGAGGCAGATATATTAGAGAATTTTAAGAGACGCTGAGACAGACACATAAATTTGAAGAACATGGAGAGAGATGGACAGGCACAAGGAATCAGTTTAGTGGCCATTTGGTCGCTAATTTATTTGGCTGAGCTCAACATGATTGGCCGAACTTTGTTGACGTTCTTTGTTACGTCAGCAATATTTCAATGTTAATTTCAGTTCGGTGCGTTGTTTTACCGTACCGAGCTGCAGAAATCCTTTCAGCATTTTGTCCAACTTTGCAATATCATTCCTGATTCCCACATCACTCTCTGGCACTGGGAGCCTTTCCCCATCACCAGGTCTGAGGAAAAGCGGGGAATCCTCTGTCACGGTTTCCTTCTCTGTGAGTTCTGTGATTTCCTGTAAACATGGAAGGTGTTGAGTGACGGACTGAGTGAAGGAGAATGGTGAAGACATTATCTGCTCAATGATGAGACGTCCCAGTGACTTTGATCACAGGAACAGTCACTGGGCAGCCGCTACACCCATTCTGTAAATTACTGGGTTCGGTAATTAGCAGCAAAGCACATGACTGTGGAAATTACAAATCAGAATATTATTAGAGTCACAGAGCCCAGCAGCACTGGAACAGGCTTTTCAGCCCTTCTAGTCAAAACGGACCGGTTTTTGTTTTTACTGCCAACAACCTGCATACACTTCCCATCCATGTTCTCACCCAAATTTCTCTTTAGTGTCTAACTCGAACCCACATCCACCACTTCCACTGGCAGCTCATTCCACACTCGCACCAACCTCTGAGTGAAGAATCCCCCTTCAGATTCCCCAAAAATATTTCACCTTTCACCCTGAAATATCAAGTGTGACAGTGGGAATGTGTGTATTGAACCGGAGGAAATAGCAGAGGTACTTAATGAATACTTTACTTCAGTATTCACTATGGAAAAGGATCTTACTGATTGTACTGATGACTTGAAGCAGACTGAAAAGCTTGAGCATGTAGATATTAAGAAAGAGGATGTGCTGCAGCTTTTGGAAAGCATCAATTTGGATAAGTCGCTATGGATATGAACATTTGGAGAGGTATAATGTGATTAGTAATAGTCAGCATGACTTTGTGAAGGACAGGTCGTGCCTTACGAGCCCGATTGAATTTTTTGATGATGTGACTAAACACATTGATGAAGAAAGAGCAGTAGATGTAGTGTATATGGATTTCTGCAAGGCATTTGATAAGGTAACCCATGTAAGGCTTATTGAGAAAGTAAGGAGACATGGGATCCAAGGGGACATTGCTTTGTGGATCCAGAACTGGCTTGCCCACTGAAGGAAAAGAGTGGTTGTAGACGGGTCATATTCTGCATGGAGGCCGGTGACCAGTGGAGTGCCTCAGGGATCTGTTCTGGGACCCTTACTCTTTGTGTTTTTTATAAATGACCTGGATGAGGAAGTGGAGGGATGGGTTGGTAAGTTTGCTGATGACACAAAGGTTGGATGTTTTGTGGATAGTGCGGATGGCTGTCAGAGTTTACAGCGGGACATTGATAGCATGCAGAATAGGGCTGAGAAGTGGCAGATGGGGTTCAGCCCAGATAAGTGTGAAGTGGTTTATTTTGGTAGGTCAAATATGATGGCAGTGAAAATGTCGGGAATGAGATGAGGGGAAATGTCTCCACGCCGAGGGTGGTGAATGTCTGTAAATCCCCACCACAGAGGGCGGTGATAACTCCGTGATCGTCTTCACATAAAACAGAGGTTGGCAGATTTGTGGAGACCCAAGGGATCGAGAAAATGTGGATCGGTAGAAGCATGTGGCTGAGATGGGAGAGTAGCCTCCATCTTGCTGATGGGTAAAGGGGCCGAATGGCCTCCTCCTGTTGTTTCTCACTTAATGTTTCAGTGTTCCTGTCCAGTGAGGCTAGAAGAATGTGAATAGAAATGAGTGTTTATAAACATAGACTGATTTAAATGACAAACACGAGGAAATTTGCAGATGCTGGAAATTCAAGCAACACACACAAAATGCCGGTGGAACGCAGCAGGTTAGGCAGCATCTATAGGGAGAAGCGCTGTCCACGTTTCAGGACTGTCGAAGGGTCTCGGCCCGAAGCGTCGACGGTGCTTCTCCTTATAGATGCTGCCTGACCTGCTGCGTTCCACCAGCATTTTGTGTGTGTTGACGGATTTAAAAGAAACCTGCTCATTTTCTGTGTGGGTCTGATTTTTGTGTCGGGATGGGAAGTGAATCAAAACTATAACTCTGTGACCTGGGGCTGGAGGGAAAGGGATCGGGGAAGATATGGAGGGAAAATCTAAATACGTATGGAAATGATATAGGGAAATAATGAAATAATGTGGGAAATGAGGCGGTGGGTAGGGCAGTATGTGAAGGGCGAGGAACAGTCACCGGTCACATGGGAGACCCTCCAGCGAAATGTGATAATGTTTTACCGCAGATCGGCAGCATTTGCGGGTTTGTTTCCGTGGCCCCGCCCACCGCCTGTGACGCTATAAGAAGCACATTGCGCATGCTCACAGGCCCGAGCCAGGCAGTGTTGTTTTTTTCGTTCTTTGTGGAACTGGGTCAGCGGCGGGTCCGGGTTCGGGATCGGGATCGGGAGGGGTTCCTCGCCCCCTTGGACGGGGTGCCGGAGACGGATTATTCTCTGCGGGGCAACACCAACGATTTCCCTTCGGTGAGTATTGAAGACGGTCCCGAGCGGGGAGTTCTGATGTTGAGTGGTGAGTTAACTTTCCCGAACTCAAACAAGAGAAAATCTGCAGATGCTGGAAACGCGAGCAACGCGCACAAAATGCTGGAGGAACTCAGCAGTCCGGGCAGCATCTCGGGGAAGAACACAGTCGACATTACCGGCCGAAACCCTTCGGCAGGACTGGAGAATAAAAGGTGGGGGTGGGGAAGGGAGAGAGAAACACAAGGAGATCGGTGAAACCTGAAGGGGGAGGGGATGCTTTCCCGAACTGGCGGCCTCGCCTCGCTTCCTTCACAGAATCTGCCGGGGTCGGTCCGGGTTGTGAGACCTTCACACCGAACCGTCTGAGATGAGCCGCCGCTCAGCCCCTGTTGTTCTGGCCTATTAGCCGGAGGAAGTAAAACATGTTTCTGGATTGTTACTGACAGAGAATTGTATAATTGCTGTTCTGTGTGTTATCTGAATGTACTTGCCTGTGATGCTGCCACAAGTCAGTGTTTCTCTGTACCTGTACCTTCCCGTACTTGTGTACTTGGCAATAAATTCAACAGGACCTGAGAAATCTCAGTGAGATTTGATTAGTGATGATCATCTTGGCAGCTCGGTAAGTCGAATGTATGAGACAGTACACTGTTAAATGCAAAACCCTGAACAGTGTTGATGATCAGAGCGATCTTAGACTCCAAGTTCATCTCTCCCTGAAAGAGACTGCACATATTGATCGGGTGGTTAAGAAGGCAAATGGCATGGTTGTCTTTATCAGTTGAAGCATTGAGTTCAAAAGTCGGGAAGTTGCGTTGCAGCTTTATAAAACTAGTTAAACCACATCTGGAGTGTTTCATACAGTTCTGGTCGCTCCCATTCTCGGAAGGATGTCGGGGCTTTGGAGTGGGTGCAGAAAAGGTTTACCAGGATATTTCCTGGATTAGAGGGCCTGAGCTTTAACGGGAGGTTGGACAAAATTGTGTCGTTTTCTCCGGAGCCGTGCCAGCTGGGGTGAGACTGGATGGACGTTTATAAGACTACCAGAGGATTAGAATCCATGTCTCAGAAAGGCAGCGTCCATTAGCAAGGACCTCCATCACCCAGGGCATGTGGTTTTCTCAATGTTACCAGCAGGTAAGGAGGTACAGAAGTCTGAAGGCTCACACACAGTGATTCAGGAACAGTTTCTTCCCCTCTGCCATCCGATTGCTAAATGGATATTGAACCCTTGAACACTACCTCACATTTAAAATATATAGTATTTCTGTTTGTTGCAAGATTTTTAATTTATTCACAGAAACATAAAAAACCTACAGCACAATACAAGACCTTCGGCCCACAAAGTTGTGCCAACATGTCCCTAACTTAGGAATTACTATGGTTACCCATAGCCCTCTATTTTTCTATGCTAGTATTTCTTTATTTTTCTCCAGGTACCTATTTTGCTGTCTTGTCATAACCATTTCAGCCCTGGGAAAAAGTCTCTGACTGCCCACATGATCAATGCCTCTCGTCATCTTATACACCTCTGTCAGGCCACCTCTCATCCTCCGTTGCTCCAAGTAGAAAAGGCCGAGTTCACTCAAACTATTCTAATAAGGCATGCTCCCCAATCCAGGCAACATCTGTGTAAATATCCACTGCACCATTTCTATGGTTTCCACATGCTTCGTGTAGTGAGGCAACCAGAATTGAGCACATTGGGGTGTGACAAATGTCAGATATTGCTGCAACATTACCTCTCGGCTCCTAAATTCAATCCCACGATTGATAGATAGATAGATAGATACTTTATTCATCCCCATGGGGAAATTCAACATTTTTTCCAATGTCCCATACACTTATTGTAGCAAAACTAATTACATACAATACTTAACTCAGTAAAAATATGATATGCATCTAAAATCACCCTCAAAAAAAGCATTAATAAATAGCTTTTAAAAAGTTCTTAAATAGTTTACTTAAATACATTGAATGGTAACTTAAGCTCAGTCCTAACCCCGGCACTTTAACATATCTTACTCCTGGCGGTTGAATTGTAAAGCCGAATGGCATTGGGGAGTAATGATCTCTTCATCCTGTCTGAGGAGCATTGCATCGATAGCAACCTGTCGCTGAAACTGCTTCTCTGTCTCTGGATGGTGCTATGTAGAGGATGTTCAGAGTTATCCATAATTGACCGTAGCCTACTCAGCGCCCTTCGCTCTGCTACCGATGTTATACTCTCCAGTTCTGTGCCCACGACAGAGCCGGCCTTCCTTACCAACTTATTAAGACGTGAGGCGTCCCTCTTCTTAATGCTGCCTCCCCAACACGCCACCACAAAGAAGAGGGCGCTCTCCACAACTGACCTATAGAACATCTTCAGCATCTCACTACAAACATTGAATGACGCCAACCTTCTAAGGAAGTACAGTCGACTGTGTGCCTTCCTGCACAAGGCATCTGTGTTGGCAGTCCAGTCTAGCTTCTCGTCTAACTGCACTCCCAGATACTTGTAGGTCTTAACCTGCTCCACACATTCCCCATTAATGATCACTGGCTCCATATGAGGCCTAGATCTCCTAAAGTCCACCACCATCTCCTTGGTCTTGGTGATATTGAGACGCAGGTAGTTTGAGTTGCACCATATCACAAAGTCCTGTATCAGTTTCCTATACTCCTCCTCCTGTCCATTCCTGACACACCCTACTATGGCCATGTCATCAGCGAACTTCTGCACATGGCAGGACTCCGAGTTATATTGGAAGTCTGATGTGTACAGGGTGAACAGGACCGGAGAGAGCACGGTCCCTGTGGCGCTCCTGTGCTGCTGACAACCGTGTCAGACCTACAGTCTCCCAACCGCACATACTGAGGTCAATGCATCATTTGCCTTCTTAACCACAGAGTCAACCTGTGTAGCAGCTTTGAGTGTCCTATGGACTGGGACCCCAAGATCCCTCTGATCCTTCACACTGCCAAGAGTCTTACCATTAATGTTATATTCTACCATCATGTTTGACCTAACAAAATGAACCACTTCACACTTATCCTGGTTGAACTCCATCTGCCACTTTTCAGCCCATTTTTGCATCCTATCAATGTCCCACTGAAACCTCTGACAGCCCTCCACACTATCCACAACTCCCACAACCTTTATGTCATCAGCAAACTTGCTAACCCATCCCTCCACTTCCTCATCCAGGTCATTTATCAAAATCACAAAGAGTAAGGGTCCCAGATATACTGTAAATGATTTAGTTGTTTCTTTTTATTATTTTATTTTGTTTTTTTTTTCCTTTCTATAATATGTATTGCATTGAACTGCTGCTGCACGGTTTTCAAATTTCATGACACACACCGGTGATAATAAACCTGATTCTGATTCTGAGTGGACAGACAATCTATTTTTCCTGGGGGTTGAAATGTCTAATATATTTAAGGTGAGAGGAGATGTAAGCAGCAAATTTGTTTCTTTACAAAGAGTGGTGGGTAGCTGGAAAACTCTGCCTGGGGTGGGAGACCCGACTGGTCACGTGATCCCGTTTGCCCCTCCCATTTAACAGCAGATGGGCAGCACCTGTGTATCTGTTTCCGAGGCCCTGCCCTCCGGATGATGTGACACTCACTTCGCGCATTTTCACTGTCTCCGGCCGGGCGGTGTTTTCTTTTCTGCTCAGTGCTGAAGCGCATCATCTGTGGGATCGAGGGAAGGGTCCTCACCTCCTGGGTGGGGGAGCCAGGGATCTGGATCACTGTCTGTGGGCCGAAGATATTGCGTTCCCATTGGTGAGTACTGAGACCAATCCCAAGCGGGGAGATCCGATGTGGGCCATGAGCCCCAAACTGAGGACCAATTACTCATTTATTTTCCAATTATCTGGGCTGGTCAAAAATGTGTCGACTTCACTTAATCTGCATTGAACGATCCAAACCTGGAGCCCAGGCGGTCTATTTCCGCAGAGTTGAAATGGGAGACCCACAAACAGGTCACGTGAGGAAGTTTACTGTCGATCTGCCCTACCCTTCACTTTGTGATGCAACATGACGTGGTGTGTGCTCAGAGTCCCCGGATGGGTCAGGATGCTTCCTCTATGTTGTGTTGGGGGATCTGACATTGGTCACTGAGTCCCGTTAACTTCCCCCAACTCGCCTCGTTTCCTGAGGCTGCTCACATTTGTCCTTGAGCTTTATGGCTGTTGTGTCTTCTCCCGGACTGGGGTGGGTGAGAAAGGAGAACGTCCCAGGTTGTGGGGATCTTTGATTTCACTGCCTGCTTTACCGAGGGACTGGGAAGTCTCGGGGGGAGAGTGGTTTCTGTGATGTGCACGTGGCCAAGTGGTTAAGCAATCTGAAGGTCATGAGTTTGAGCCTCAGGCCAGGCAGTGCATTGTATCCTTGAGCATGGCACTTAACCACACATTGCTCCTGCACATTTATAGCCCAGATGGATCAAATCACCTAATCTTGTTCCTGTGTCTTATGTATTACCATGACAGAATGATGGCTCCTTCTTATCCCATATTGTTTTGTGATGTGTGAGGGACAATAAAAGATTGTTCACTGAGATTATTATATTTGGCTTCAACGTTTAAATTTCAGTGAGTTTTGTTCTTAGTAACATTAAGCAGAAATGTTTGCTTCTCCTTTTCATTGTTAATGTGCTTCATTATCTCTCTGGTTAGTGTTAGACCTGCGGTGAGAGGTTTATTGGAAGAAAAACCCCAACTGGAAGCAAACCACAGCTGAAGATGTGGGAATAGCAACAAGTGAACCAGCCCGAGGATTGAGAGCATCAACTGGAGAGAACCCATCTGACTCGGAGATTCCAGTGATTCAGTCAGGAGAAAGTTTGGTGAGTCTCATTTACTCAAACACTGGTCCTTTAGACATTACGTACCTGTACAAAGGAAAGTAGGAAATATTTGGGAGTGAGACAGAATGTGCCCAGAAGAACCTGTTATGCCAGTATCAGTCTGACCCAGTTGTGAAGATGCCCCCCCATTATATTCCCTTTAAACTTTTCGCCCTTCACCCTTAATCCATGTCCTCTGTTTTTTTTTTCTCCCCTAGCCTCAGTGGATAAAGCCTGCTTGCATTCACTCTATCTGTACCCATCATAATTTTATATACCTCTATCAAGTCTCCCCTCATTCTTTTACACTCCTAGGAATGAAGTCCTAAACTATTCAACCTTTCTCTGTAACTCAGTTTCTCAAGTCCCGGCAACATCCTCATAATCCTTCTCTGCACTCTTTCAGCGTTATTAATATCCTTCCTGTAATTCGGTGACCAGAGCTGCACATGATACTCCAAATTCGGCCTCACCAATGCCTTATAAAACCTCACCATAACATTCCAATTCTTATACTCAATACTTTGATTTACAAAGGTCAATGTATCAAAAGCTCTCTTTACTACCCTATCTACCCGTGACACCACTTTTAGGGAATTTTGTATCAGTATTCCTAGATCCCTCTGTTCTACTGCACTCCTCAGTGCCCCACCATCTACCTTATATGTTCTACATTGGTTTTTCCTTCCGAAGTGCAACACCTCACACTTGTCTGTATTAAACTCCATCTGCCATTTTTCAGCCCATTTTTCTAGCTGGTCCAGATCCCTTTGCAAGCTTTGAAAACCTTCCTCACTGACCACTACACCTCCAGTCTTTGTATCATCAGCAAATTTGCTGATCCAATTTACCAAATTATCATCCAGATCATTGATAAAGATGACAAATAACAATGGACCCAGCACTGATCCCTGTGGCACACCACTAGTCAGAGGCCTCCACTCAGAGAAACAATCCTCCACTACCAATCTCTGGCTTCTCCCATTGAGCCAATGTCTAATCCAATTTACTACCTAACCTCCCATGCGGGACCTTGCCAAAGGCCTTACTGAAGTCCATGTAGACAACATCCGCTGCCTTGCCTTCATCCACTTTCCTTGTAACCTCCTCAAAACACTCTAATAGATTTGTTAAACTTGACCTACCACACACAAAGCCATGTTGACTCTCCCTAATGTCCCTGTCTATCTAAATAATTGTCGATCCTGTCTCTCAGTACTCCTTCCAATATTTTACCCACTACCAACATCAAACTTACCAGCCTATAATTTCGAGAATTACTTTTAGAGCCTTTTTTAAGCAATGGAACAACATGAGCTATCCTCCAATCCTCTGGCACCTCACCCGTAGATAATGACATTTAAATATATCTGACAAGGCCCCTGCAATTTCAACACTCGTCTCCTTCATGGTCCGAGGGAATACCCTGTCAGGTCCTGGAGATTTATCTACTTGCCTCAAGGTAGCAAGCCCCTCCTCCTCTTCTCTCTGTATAGGTTCCATGACCTCAATACTTGTTTGCCTTATTTCCATTGACTCCATGCCAGTTTCCTTAGTAAATTCAGACACAAAAAAACCATTTAACATCTCCCCAATTTCTTTTGGTTCCATACATAGCCCACCACTCTGATCTTCAAGATGACCAATTTTATCCCTTAACTATCCTTTTGCTATTACTATACCTGTGGAAGCTCTTACTATCCTTCACCTTGACTGCCAACGCTACCTCATGTCTTCTTTCAGCCCTCCTGATTTCTTCCTTAAGTATTTGTTTGCAATTTTTATACTCCTCAAGTACCTTATTTGCTCCCTGTTTCTTACACATGTCATACATCTCTCTCTTCTTTATCAGAGTTCCAATATCCATCGAGAACCAAGGTTCCTTATTCTTATTCACTTTGCCTTTAATCCTGAAACTTTGTTCCCAGGGTGTCCTCATGGGCCGTACAGAAATGATTTCAGCTGGTGACAGCCCTGTTTTCCCCTGTGGGGTAACCCTCATGTGGAATCAGGCTAATGGTCGGACCTTCAACCAAGTGAGTCCAGTCTCCGCTGTTAATCTGGCCAATTTACTCTTCAGAATGCCATTGGCTCTTTCCACTCTGCCAGCGGCCCATGGGTGGTATACACAGTGGAATTGTTGCTTGATAGCTAGTTTGTTACATACCCCTTCGTTTGCTTTCACCATAAAGTGTGGGCCATTGTCAGAGCTCAGCATCTCTGGCAGGCCGTACCTGGGAATTATTTCCCGTAATAATACATTCACAACAGTCACAGCAGTATTGATGGCAGTTGGAATAGCTTCAATCTATCTACTAAACACATCTATAATAACTAAGCAGTATCTATAGCTATGTACTCTAGGCAATTCAATAAAATCATATTGTAGACACGAAAAAGATCCACCTGTCTAGGGAGTCGTACCCGGTGTGCAGGGTACAGGTTACCAACCATTCCCTCCTTTCCCAGGTGTGTAAAATCATGTTTCTGATCGACTGATATTGGTAAAAACTATGTAGGAACACAAACCTGTCCTGCTGGGTGATCCAAAAACTTAGGCCAGGGACTTTCTGGCACCTCATATGGGACTACAGTTTGCACTCCTCCACAGAGGTGTTTCCCTGAAAAGAAATAACTTGAGGTAGCTGTAGAGTGGTGTATAAGTTCTTTACAAAGGTGGCATTACTAATGGGGTGGCCAAAGGAAGTCAGGAATCCCCATGTTCCTAGAGAGCCCTGTAGTCATGTACAATTCCAAATGCATAACGGGAGTCTGTGTAAATGTTCCCACTTTAGTCTGTTGCTTGGATACATGCACGAGTCAGAGCAAACAGCTCAGCCTTCTGGGTGGAGACAGCTGCTTCAAAAGATGCCTGCTCAATTACTTCACTGTCCATCACTATTGCATAGCCATAATATCATTTTCCTGCTGGATCCACAAAAGAGTTTCCATCCTCATAAAACGTTGCCTCAGGCTAGAGGGGGTATTGCAGAATGGATGGGAGAGTCTGTCCTTCTTTCACTGTGATCCAGACGGCTAGAGGGGGTATTGCGGAATGGATGGGAGAGTCTGTCCTTCTTTCACTGTGATCCGGACAGGAGGGCTGACTTCATGGACTGAAATTGCCCAGAGATGGGGGACAACATCTTGGGTTCGGTCACTATTAAAAGAATGTCTTACCAGATGTCCTGTCTTCACCTCAGACTCCTTCCAGTATCGGAGTTGGCCCGCGCCAAGTCTTGCCAGTTTCCCTCGGTGCTGGAGGCCTGTTTCGTCAGGGTGTGGGCAAGGAGCCCTAGTCTCTTTGGCTTGAACCCAGGGCAAACCCTGAAGGTGGTATGGGGAACCACCAGTCCTGTCTGTCGTCAAAAGAAATCTGGAACTTCAACCAGAAATGCAATGTCGTCTCTTCCTTTAACCTCTCCAATCACCGTGACTGGGAATTTCTGTCCCTCGAGGGGTGCATAATATTGGCTTTCCTCAGTTGAGCACCATGTAGGGCCATAGCACAGAGTCACATGGTAGCTGGCCACTGGCAGACGGGGTTCAAATGCAGTGGAGTCCAGAAAAAGTGCCCACCACTGGGTGATCAGAGGAAGCTATCAGTTGTTTGCAGTTCCAGCGTGCTATCCTTGTCCGTGCATAGAATCTCGACTTCCAACGGGCAGAGCAAGTCTCTCCCTATGAGATTACACCCCCGTCTGGTGGTGACTGTAAATGAAACCTCACACTGGTTCCCCTGGAATTCCACCTGCAGTGGCTGGGTACGTGAATACGTACGCTCCGTGCCTTCGAAACCAGACAGAGTGATTGTAGCGTCTGATAGCTGGAAGTCCTTTTCCGATACTATTTCCTGATCGAGAGTGGTTGTGGTTGCCCCCATATCAATCATAAACAGAATTGAAACTCCAGCAACTGTCAATATTACATTGGGCTCTTCCTGAGGGGTGGTACTCACGGTAGGAAGCATCCTTGCTTGTCAATTTCTAAACGGGTTGTTGTCCCCACCTGTCCCTTGGTAGGTTTTTGTTCCCATTTCTGATCCCCAGATATAGCCCATTCACATCCTTCTTCCTGCTGAACATGTTCACTTTAAATATCAGTTCCTTTCGGGGTTGATCAGGAATCGAAAATCAGGTCCCAGTAATATGTCAAAGCTCGTCACATTCGATTTCGGTCATTGTCAGGCCAGTCCATATTATCTGTTTTAATCATGTTGGCTTAGTTGGTAAGTTTTGGAGCAGTAGGGCATTAAACTGGGGGGGGGGGGGGGGGGGGGGGGAGACAGGCTTGGTTTCCTGTGAAAGTGCCGTAGCAGGCCACAAACCACTCCCAATAGTCTGGTCCCCATTCCCCAGGCTTAGGTAAACTGGGGGGGACAGGCTTGGTCTCCTGTGAAAGTGCCGTAGCAGGCCACAAATCACTCCCAATAGTCTGGTCCCCATTCCCCAGGCTTAGGTAAACTGGGGGGGACAGGCTTGGTCTCCTGTGAAAGTGCCGTAGCAGGCCACAAATCACTCCCAATAGTCTGGTCCCCATTCCCCAGGCTTAGGTAAACTGGGGGGGGGGGGGGGGGGGGACAGGCTTGGTTTCCTGTGAAAGTGCCGTAGCAGGCCACAAATCCCTCCCAATAGTCTGGTCCCCATTCCCCAGGCTTAGGTAAACTGGGGGGGGACAGGCTTGGTCTCCTGTGAAAGTGCCGTAGCAGGCCACAAATCCCTCCCAATAGTCTGGTCCCCATTCCCCAGGCTTCGGTAAACTGGAGGGACAGGCTTGGTCTCCTGTGAAAGTGCCGTAGCAAGCCACAAATCACTCCCAATAGTCTGGTCCCCATTCCCCAGGTTTCGGTAAACTGGGGGGGACAGGCTTGGTCTCCTGCGAAAGTGCCGTAGCAGGCCACAAATCACTCCCAATAGTCTGGTCCCCATTCCCCAGGCTTAGGTAAACTGGGGGGGCAGGCTTGGTCTCCTGCGAAAGTGCCGTAGCAGGCCACAAATCACTCCCAATAGTCTGGTCCCCATTCCCCAGGCTTAGGTAAACTGGGGGGGACAGGCTTGGTCTCCTGCGAAAGTGCCGTAGCAGGCCACAAATCACTCCCAATAGTCTGGTCCCCATTCCCCAGGCTTAGGTAAACTGGGGGGGACAGGCTTGGTCTCCTGTGAAAGTGCCGTAGCAGGCCACAAATCACTCCCAATAGTCTGGTCCCCATTCCCCAGGCTTAGGTAAACTGGGGGGACAGGCTTGGTCTCCTGCGAAAGTGCCGTAGCAGGCCACAAATCACTCCCAATAGTCTGGTCCCCATTCCCCAGGCTTAGGTAAACTGGGGGGGACAGGCTTGGTCTCCTGCGAAAGTGCCGTAGCAGGCCACAAATCACTCCCAATAGTCTGGTCCCCATTCCCCAGGCTTAGGTAAACTGGGGGGGACAGGCTTGGTCTCCTGTGAAAGTGCCGTAGCAGGCCACAAATCACTCCCAATAGTCTGGTCCCCATTCCCCAGGCTTAGGTAAACTGGGGGGGGGGGGGGGGGGACAGGCTTGGTCTCCTGTGAAAGTGCCGTAGCAGGCCACAAATCACTCCCAATAGTCTGGTCCCCATTCCCCAGGCTTAGGTTTGCATTCAGGTACTTTAGAGATGTTTACAGGTTGCTGGAGAGCCCTTTCCAAGGCTTGAATGATCTGGTCTCTCTGTTCATTCTCATTATGGTTTCCCGCCTGTAACTCCTGATAGGTTTGGTCTCTCAATTCTGCCTTCCATTTCCGTCCTTCATCAGCTGAGAGAATCATGCAGCAGAGACTGAATAAATCTTGCAGGGTCATGTTAAACATTTGTATGGTACTGTGGACACACTGAGCAAACTGTGCTGCTTTTTCTTTTCTACCTGGGGCCTGATTCATGATCATTATCATTTCTCGAGGCTTCCAGGGTGTATACACAGGAATCACTGAGCGCTGTCCCTCCTCCTGCTCGTGGATTGGGCAGCATTTGGGTGGGCAGTTGTCTTTGTGGAGTCACTAACTCTGGGGATTTATTGGATTCTTCCCTCCCTGTCTCGGAATAATCCTGGGTATTCCCTTTCTGGATCTCAGGATGTAGTGACATCCCTTCCCTATGCCGCTGTTTTACCTGAGTGGCCACCGTATCTGGGTACTGGGAGGATTGGGGTTCGGGAGCACTGGGTGAACTTGGCCCCTGGTAAGGTAGGAGAGGTACGGTGAGTGCCCACTCCTCATCACGGTCACTGTCCTCAAACAGGGTCGATATGACAGACATGGGTTTGGGATCCCTTGTGTCCCTATCAGTTCGAACTTTAGACTGATATTCCTGCCCTTCTCTCCTATCTGGGCCGGCCTTGGTTTGCTTACGTTGTTTTTCCTGCTCTCGTTTTTTAGTGCCCATCCACCCATTCACGCTTCGCTTTTAGTGGCTCCCAACCTTTGGCGTTCCTTCTGCAGTACAGACCTCTATCCCTTTCTCACATGTATTATTCCTCCAACTTGCTGATAATATACTGTTCCGCTTTACATCTTCATTCAGCCCATCTGCTCAGCACTCCCTATATTGGGATCGTGTTTGTGACTCCAAATGTTGAAGTTGAATAAAACTCGGGAGACCAGCTTCTTATCGTCACCACAGTTCATTTTCCAGCAGGAGTTTGAGACCCAGTTGTCAAAGGGAAGGCATGTAAGCACTGCCACCATCTGACTAGTGGACTGATTTAGTCAGGTTACAGCCATATATTTATACATAGTAAGCCCCATACATTCCTATTGCGAGATGTTATTTGAACTGGTACGTGCACTAAGTCTGTTGGCTCCAAACTTAATTAGATAATAGAGTTTGCTGACTGAAGGTTTTAATTACAGATGGATATACTATCCAGTCCTTATCAGTTATTCCCTTTGCAAGGCCCTGACTTAATTACAAACAGATGTTTATTCCTGTCCTTATCAGAGAGTCCTCCTCCCTTTACTCAAAAGAGGGTACAATGTATAATGTTATCAACTAATGAGGGTACAGTGTATATTATCATCGCTCAGTATGTCACTCTGCAAGCCACAGAGAACTGATAATGAGCCTGTCTTAGCTAACCACTGAAGACAGTGTTTACTTTGGTTCAAATATTCCTATTCAATCCCAATTATTCTTTTAGCCAGAGGTTACATAGGTTCAAAATGATTTTATTTAATATATCCTTAATTCATCAGGAGGGTTCGGGGGAAATGTTTTTGTCTAATCTAGAAACTGGTGTCACCTGTGTGTATTGTGGCGATGCAAAAGTTGCTGTAGAACTTACAAGTGGGAAGAAGTGGAGTGATATTTGGAAATCTGACTTTTTAAAGCGTAATTTAGCAAGTAAACCACATATGCACAATGTGCAAAAGCTCTGGTAAGAAAGTCCTTCATTACCTGTTACAGTCCTGCTACATAGTTTGTGTGAGAAAGCAGATGAACTCGATCAAACCCAGAGGAGATCATAGTTCTTATCGACAGTGATTTCCTAGCTCTTAAAATGAATACCTCACTATATAAAAATCACTGTGCACATGTTGTCACTGGGTAAAAATAAGCACAGTACATGATTTATGTGCACACTGGTCATTAGAAATTAGAGGGGGTATTGGAGGGAAGGTGCAGAGACCTTCAGTGGCCCTGATGCCCTCACCTACAAGATGTGCATCCAGCTGCAGCTTGTAGCCCTGCACTTGAAGGAGCTCGGACTTGAAATTGTTGAATTCTGGATCAGCTGGGAGTCAGAGGGGGTGATAGATGTGACATGAAGAGAGGTGAGTTACACCCAAGGTACAGGACGCAGGAAACTGGGTGACAGGCAGGTGAATGAAGTTAAACAGCCATCGAAGAGTAATCTTGCGGACATCCCACACATCAGCAGGTGGACCACTTTAGAAACTTTTGGGGGGATTACCTGGCAGTGGAAAGTCAAATAAGTGTTAGGGGATTCATTAGTTATGGGAATGGAACAAGGAGGGGACTAATATCCTAGTATTAAGGCTTGCTGGAGCTAGTGTGGTGAGAGGGTGAAGTGGTTAAAATAAGTTGTAGGGGGAATGGGAGCCAGAGTGACTGAACGGATAGTGGAGAGGGTAAATTGAGTCAAATTGAATTGACTTTATTACATACATACTTCATACACATGAGGAGTAAAAGTCTTTACGTTACTCTCCATCTAAATGTGCAATGTGTAATTTATAGTAATTTATAATATATTGTTTATACATAGCACAGTCAATATAACATCAACATGCAATTATATCAGCATGAATTAAGCAGTCTGATGGCCTGGTGGAAGATGATGTCCTGGAGCCTGTTGGTCCTTTTGCTGTGGTACCGTTTCCTGGATGGTGGCAGTAGGAACAATTTGTGGTTGTGGTGAATTGGGTCCCCAATATCCTTTGGGCCCTCTTTACACATCTGTCTCTGTACATCTCCTGAATAGTGAGAAGTTCACATCTACAGATGCACTGGGCTGTCTGCACCACTCTCTGCAGGGTCCTGCGATTGAGGGAAGTACAGTTCCCATACCAGGCACTGCTGCACCCAGTCAGCATGCTCTCTATTGTCTCGCTGTAGAAAGTTCTTAGGATTTGGGGCCCACAACAAGCAACTTCAACCATCTGAGGTGAAAGAGGTGCTGCTGTGCTCTTTTCACAACACAGCCAGTACGTAGAGCATTTGAGATCCTTGGTGATGTTTATGCTGAGGATCTTAAAGCTGTTCACCCTCTCAACCCCAGATCCATTGATGTCAATAGGGGTTCACCTGTCTCCATTCCTCCTGTAGTACACAATCAGCTCCTTTGTTTTTGTGACAATGAGGGAGAGTTTGTTTTCTTGACACCAGTCAGATGTTGTTCAGACCTCAGATATCGATCACTCCTACCTTTTCCTTTCCAAACAAGTTTGGCCAGCTTCTCTGTCACAGAAACATGGAGGTGTTCGGTACGGAAACAGGCTATTTGGCCCATCTAGTCAATGCTAAAAAAAACATTTAAGGTATCTATTGCAACTACCTGACTGGAACCATCGTCCTCCATACCCCTACCATCCAGGCTCCCATCCAAACTTCTTTCAAATGGTGAAACTGAGCTCACATGAACCCCTTGTGCTGACATCTCATGCCACACTCTCACGACCATTTCAGTAAAGAGCTTTTCCACATGTTCCCGTTAAATTTTCACCTTCCCCACTTACCCATGACCTCAGTTGTCATCCCACACAACCTCAGTGGAAAAAGCTGCTTGCCTTTACGCTATCTGTACCCTCATAATTCTGTATACTTCCAACAAATCCTCATGCAATGTTTAATGACCTTGTCTATGTTTAGTGCATTTTTTAGGTGTATAAGATGATGAGGGGCATTGATCGTGTGGATAGCCAGAGGTTTTATTTGCAGGACTGAAATGTCTAACACGAGAGGACATAGTTTTAAGGTGCTTGGAAATAGATACCGAGGGGATGCCAGGGGTAAGTTTTTTACCCAGAGAGTGGTGGGTGCATGCACTACACTGCCGGCTATTTGTGTGAGAGTGTTTCAGTTACTGTGTGGTCATGAACCCATGCAGCTCAGTGGGAACAGGGAATAATATCAATCTAGAGAGTCAGACTGAGCCAGGTCACAGATTGGAGATGGCAGAAATGCCCCATTCTTATAGAGACAGGAAGAGCATCAGAGAGTTTGATGGTCATTCCAGATACCAGCACTGTGCCCAGTTAGAAGGTGATTTCTCTCTCCAACTTGGGTTGAACTTCACTGTAACAGTGTGATGCCAGATCACACCTTGACAACTTATGTGAACTCATCTGAAATGTTGTCCTGCACCCATTGACAGATATTGTAAATCTTTTTACAGGTCAAAAATGACAAGGAATTTGTGTACAGGAATCTGGAGCTCAACACACCAGTTTTGCTGTCTCTGTCCAGATATTTAAGAAGTGGAGCAAGGGATTCACTCGATCATCCTTCCTGTTCAGACTGTGGGGAAGGATTCACTGAATCATCTGATCGACATTTTGCACAGGGTGGAACGATTCATCTGCTCAGACAGTGGAAATGGAATCACTCGGCCTTCTCAACTGAAGGTACATCACTGGGCAAGGCCATTCACCTGTTTTGTGGGTGAGAAGGGATTCAGTCAGTCTTCCCACTTGTGGACACGCAAGTCAGTACATAGTGGGCAGAGGCTGGTCATCTGTTGAATTTTGGGGAAGCATTCACTAGGTCATCTGACCTAATGGCTCACCAGCGAGTTCACACCGGGGAGAGGCCGTTCACCTGCTCGGACTGTGGGAAAGGATTCACTTGCTCATCTAAACTGAAATTACATCAGCGTGTTCACACTGGGGAGAAGCCGTTCACCTGCTCAGACTGTGGGAAGGGATTCAGCTGGTCATCTCACCTGAAGGTACATCAGCGAGTTCACACTGGAGAGAGGCCGTTCACCTGCTCAGACTGTGGGAAGGGATTCACTATGTCATCTAATCTGAAGATACATCAGAGAGTTCATACTGGAGAGAGGCCGTTCACCTGCTCAGACTGTGGGAGGGGATTTACTTGCTCATCCCAACTGAAGGTACATCAGCGAGTTCACACTGGGGAGAGGCCATTCACCTGCTCGGACTGTGGGAAAGGATTCACTTGCTCATCCGAACTGAAGGTCCATCAGCGAGTTCACACTAGAGAAAGGCCATTCATCTGCTCAGACTGTGGGAAGGGATTCACTCAGTCAGCAAAGCTAAAGGTTCACCAGCGAGTTCACACTGGGGAGAGGCCATTCATTTGCTCGGACTGTGGGAAGGAATTCACTTGCTCATCCGAACTGAAGGTTCATCAGCGAGTTCACACCGGAGAGTGGCCGTTCACCTGTTCATACTGTGGGAAGGGATTCAGTTGGTCTTCTCAATTGAAAGCACATCAGAGATTTCACACTGGAGAGAGGCCATTTACCTGCTCAGACTGTGGGAAGGGATTCACTGCGTCATTCCACCTGAAGGTACATCAGAGAGTTCATACTGGAGAGAGGCCGTTCACTTGCTCAGTCTGTGGGAGGGGATTTACTTGCTCATCCAACCTAATGGCTCACCAGCGAGTTCACACTGTGGAGCGGCCGTTCACCTGCTTAGACTGTGGGAAGGGATTCACTTGCTCATCCGAACTGAAGTTACATCAGCGAGTTCACACTGGGGAGCGGCCGTTTGCCTGCTCAGACTGTGGGAAGGGATTCTCTTCTTCATCCCAGCTACTGAGTCACCAGTCAGTTCATACTGGGGAGTGGCCATTCACCTGCTCAGTCTGTGGGAAGGGATTCACTCAGTCAATTCAACTGAAGGTACATCAGCGAGTTCACACCGGGGAGAGGCCGTTCACCTGCTCAGTCTGTGGGAAGGGATTCAAATGGTCATCTCAACTGCAGAGACACCAGTCAGCCCACACAGGGAAATGGCCATTCACCTGCTCAGTCTGTGGGAAGGGATTCACTTGGTCATCTAAACTGAATAGACATCAGCAAATTCACACTGGAGAGAGGCCATTCACTTGCTCTGTCTGTGGGAAGGGATTCACTGAGTCATCCGAACTGAAGGTACATCAGCGAGTTCACACTGGGGAGAGGCCGTTCACCTGCTCAGTGTGTGGGAAGGGATTCATTCGGTCATCTACACTGAAGGTACATCAGCGAGATCACACTGGGGAGAGGCCGTTCACCTGCTCAGACTGTGGGAAGGGATTCACTCGGTCATCCAACCTACAAGCACACCGTTCAGTTCACACTAGGGAGAGGCCAATCACCTGCTCAGACTGTGGGAAGGGATTCACTTCGTCATCTCAACTGGAGAGACACCAGCAAGTTCACACTGGATAGAGGCTGATCTCCTGCTCAGAGTTTGGCATAAGATTCTCTCAACCAAATCAACTGAATGTGCATCATTGAGTTCACACTGGGGAGAGGCTGTTCACCTGCTGTGAATGTGGGAAGCGATTCACTCAGTCATCTAACCTTATGCAACTCTCACTTCGGCTAGCAGCTGAACTTTTGGAGTGATAACTCCCCAACCCAGCTAACTTAAGAAATGTCATTCGGGTGGATGCTTCATGATGTGTCCCGTTCCTAATCAGTACACTGAAATAACAAACTGTACACAATATGTGATTAAACAATTGAGATTTATAATTCTTACTTTGACTATAGGGTTAGTAAAGAAAACAAAAAGAAAGAAAAAGGGCCCACTCTCTCCATTCCCGTCTTCTCATCTCTCCCCAGCAAAAGGTGGTGAAATTCTCTCTTCCAGACTCACAGGAAAGAACAACATTTCTGCCATTGGATAGCCCCGCATTCCCAAACCCTGTTATCTCTAGTCAAAACCTAAATATTGCTGCTACAGAGAAACAATTACCTCAGCAGTGAAACATTGCATAGAGGCCATTACATTAGCAGTGAAATCTTACAGCATGTTATACTTATGACTCACCGCCGGGTTCACACTGGGGAGGAAGTTTCAATGAGCTGCATGCTGGATATTTGTCCATCACCATTGCTGAATGCAACTTCGAGAGTGACTGTCGGTGCTGAACTCTGCAATTATTACTGCTGCTCACCACACCCAGTTCTGCACCCTGGTCACTGGGCATGGGAGGAGTTTCTTCTGCTGCACATTCACCTCTAATGGGACTGGAGTTTAATATTCTGGGTCTGAGACAAATAAATCAGTTCTATTTTAAACTCTGTCTTTGGAACTCTGTGAGTTTACAACACAACTAGTGTACTCAGGCCGGCTGGACCCTGCCAGTGATTCTGTTCCTTGACAGTCCTTTTAAATCCTCCCCTATTGTTCATCTCCTGCTGTCCAAACAGTCGCCATGCTGTGGGTAAAGATGTTTCCCTGAACTTTTCTACTGACTGAAGAAGTTGCACGCATTGCAGTTCTGTCTGAGATGTTCTTCACCCCTCTAGTCTCTGGGCTGACAAAGAATGACATTGGGTGTTAACCTCCTTATTCAGGGCTCATTTCCTTATTTTGGGCCATTTTCCCTGCTTCTAAAGGGTTGCTCAAAACACCATTCTCCTCTAAAGACTGAAATCAGAATGGAAAACCATCCGTTGGATGTTCAACGAAGCAGGGTCAGAAACCAGAGGCAGGTCCGCACAGAGCAGAGTTTGGGGCTCTGGACAATGGTCGGGATAAGAATGTATGATGAGGAGAAGGAAATCAGCAGCAGGGCGTGGCAACAAATGACAGAGTAGCAAGATTTTGAAGCTCATTTGTCGGAAAATAATTCAGTTGTCTGACTGCCAACACAGACAATGCCTGTTGTGAGATTCCCCATTTGTTGAGGCACGTGTGTGTTGAGAATGGTGATATCTATTGAAGCAGTTGTTCCTGCTTGTTTATCCTGTAATATTATATCCGGATAGTTATTTTAGATTAACCTGTCTGTTATAATGTATTGATTATAATATAAATTGTGAGATTCTGTCCCTAACTGGATATGGCTTCAATTTATGGTGCCTTAATGAGGTGATGGAGGTCATTCATGAGTTTGTATTTTAAAGCAAGATTTTGGTGAATGATATTTGCCACTTGATTGTACCTGCATAAGTAATCAGATTGAGTTAAACTGCTGCAGGATCCTGGAATATGTTGGATTGTGTCTGGTTTCTCTTGGCATTTTCTGCATTTATTGCCTTGTTTGTTTTTATTGTATGTATTTGTGAGTTTTTATTAACCACCTTGTCCTGTATTTCTGCAAGGAATCCCTCTGTTTCTGGGAAGAGGTGTCCAACTCTCAGTCAGGTGCTCGATGCTTACTTTTCAACATCTTGTCTGCTCAGATCATTGGGATGTCTCCCATGGAGGGTCATTCTCATTCTGTTTGTTAATGTTTTCTTCCATATTGATTATTCATTTTTCTGAGTTGGCCTCTCATTTAAGTTTTCTGGTCTTCTTAGCACAATTGCATATACACACTTGGAGTGCTGAATCCTGTGTACTTTTGAAGAAAATATATACTTCAAAGTTTTATCTGACTGTTGTGTGAATTTTTTTTTCATTCATGTTATTCCTCTTCCTCCTGTCTAAGGTACTGTTTGAGTGTAAGTAGTCTTTTCTGAAGTTTTCTAAAGTTCTTATTTATCTTTGTAAATTTTACTGATTGAAGTGGGACTAAGGTATTTTTATTTTTAAAAAGTCAATGTCGGTATTGATGAAAGTGTTTATTGCCTTTGTTGTATTTGTTAATTATTGAGCTCTGTTTGGCAGGTTTTCTTAAGCCTCGAACTAAATTTTGTCAAAGGTTCTCCCTATTTCACACTATTTTCTATTGTCTTTGCTTGTTGATATTCCAGGTATGTGGGTATCAAGAGTCCTGGTGAAGGGTCTTGGCCCGAAATGTTGATTCCCATCCATAGATGCTGCCTGACATGCTGAGCTCCTCCAGCACTTTGTGTGTAGTTCTCTAGATTTCTAGCATCTGCAGGTCCTCTTGTTTCCCCACATACTTATTTTTCTTGAAATAACAAGCCGGTTGTAGTGTCGTGTAGCTCTGTTGGTAAAATATTAAATAAAAACATGAGAAAGAGGTGGCACAGGGTTGGAAGATGTAGAATATCAGTGGGTAGAATTAAGGAAGAGCAAATGTAAAACAAAATCCCTGATGGGAATTGTTTCGAGCCCCTCAAACAGTAGTAAGTATGTGATCCACAAATTACAAAGGGAGATAGAAAACGCTTGCCAAAAGTGTAATGTTAGGATAGTCATGGGGATTGTCATGCAGGTGATTCGGAAAATTAGGATGGTGTTGGTCTCAAAAGGAGGAATTTCCTAGAAAGCCTACAAGATGCTTTTTTCGAGCAGCTCGTGTTTGAGCCCAGTTGGAGATCAGCTATTCTGCATTGGGTGTTGTAATGAACCAGAATTAATTAGGTCACTAAAGTCCAAAGAACACTTAGGGGCAAGTGAATTTAATATGATCAAATTCCCCCTGACATTAGTGAAGGAGAAGCTAAAGTCGATGTGGAACAAAGAGAATTAGAGAGGCTTGAGAGAAAAATTGGTCAAAATTGATCTAAAAAAAAAACGTGGGCATGGATGAAAACAGAGTAGCAATGGCTGGAATTTTTGGAAGCAGTTTGGAAGGCACAGGATATACACAGTGGCATGCAAAAGTTTAGGCACCCCTGGTCAAAATTTCTGTTACTGTAAATAGCTAAGTGATTAAAAGATGACCTGATTACAAAAGGCATAGTTAAAGATGACACATTTCTTTAATATTTTAAGCAAGATTACATTTTTATTTCCATCTTTTGCAATTTCAAAATAACAAAAAAGGAAAAGGGCCAGAAACAAAAGTTTGGGCACCCTGCATTGTCATTACTGAGTAACATCCCCTTTGGCAAGTATCACAGCTTGTGAACACTTTTTGTAGCCAGCCAAGAGTCTTTCAGTTCTTGTTTGAGTAAATTTCGGAGTTCAGTCAGAAGTAGCAAAGTACTGATTGTGGAAATTACTAATGAGAATATTGTTAGAGGCACAGAGAGCAGCAGCAGCACTGAAACAGGCCTTTTGGCCCTTCTAGTCCATGCCGACCTGTTTTTGTTATTACTGCCTAGTTCCAACTAACTGCACCCGAGCCTCCATACACCTCCCATCAATGTCCTCACCCAAATTCCTCTTTAGTGTCTAAATCGAACCCACATTCTCCACTTCCACTGGCAGCTCATACCACACTCTCACCAACCTCTGAGTGAAGAATTCCCCTTCAGATTCCCCGGAAATACTTCACTTTCACCCTGAACGTTTGTCCAATGTCAGGGTGAGAGCGAGGACGGGGCAGAGAGGGAAGACAGTAAGGGGGAGGGGGTGGTTGAGTGTGGAGAGGGAAACAAAGCGGAGTGTTTATACTTAATATCTTTCAGAAAAAAGTAATTGTTTGAACTTGCTGCAAACCTACTTTCCATACCCTGTACATTCTTAACCAAATTACTGATCCAGATGACAAGTAGCAGTGGTTGATGTTCAAAGTAAATGTTATTATCAGTGTACATATATGTCACCACATACAACCCTGAGATAGTTTTTCCTACAGGAACACTTAGCAAATCTATAGAATAGTAACAGGATCAATGAAAGATCAAGTGGAGCATAGAATTCAACAAACTGTGCAAATGGAAATATCATTAAATATCAATTAATATTGAGAGCAATGTGGTGTAACCCTGGGGAACCTCACTAGGCTGGGGCCTCGAGTCCAATAAACAGCCTCCCACCATCACTCTCTGCTTCCTACCATCAAGACAACTGTGCATCCAGTGAGCCAGCTCTCCCTGGATCCCGTGTGATCTGACTTTCCACAGCAACTTACCATGTGAACCTTATCAAAGGCCTCACTGATGCCCATATCGGCCCCGATCCTGGGACAGAAGTGTCACAGATCAGAGGGCATAGATTTAAGCAGAGGATGAAGAGGTTTAGAGGGATCTGAGGAAGAGATTTCTCACTCGGAGGGTAGCTGAAATCTGGAACACACTGCCCGAGGTGGTGGTGGAGGCTGGTCCCTTCACAACATTTACGAAGAGGATGAGCATTGAAACTGCCGAGATACAGTCGGCTATGAACCAAGTGCTGATAAACGGGACCGGTGGAGACAGTTAGTGGATGATCAGAACAGGTATGGCCAGCCAAAGTCCTGTTTCCGTGCTGTGTGATCCGCCACTCCGGACATGCAAAATTAACAATGGTGGCACCGAAAGGCATTGATTTCAAAACTCCACACCCCTCACCAACCTGAAATAAACCAGACTGAACCCTTTTGTCACCACTGGGAATATCTGTTTCTGTCAAGGTAATATACCAATTGATCACGTCTGCTGAACAACTGGCAATTGGTGAAGTTCCTGTGTTTTCTTCTGTTAATGTTGCCACCCTACAGCAAAACTAACCTCACTGTGTCAGAATCGGTGATTAAATCAGACTCCAAACACTGCTTTCATCCCTGCACGTTATAACTGGAACCATCTCACTGAGGGTCTGTAGACACAACCCCTGCCCTCTGCACATGTGATCATATCTCCCCTGCTTCTGTCATTTCAAATACCCTCAGAATGGTTTTCTGATTCAGTCTGAAGGTTATGGTATATTCAGCTCGTCCTCAGACCTGACAAACCATGTCTTCCCACAGCTGGTTCCACCTGTTGGTGTGTCCTCTTTCCTCCACCTCCAGGGAAGCTGCATCTCCACACAAACTCCTCACTGGAGACGACTGTCTGTACCCGTGACACAGGAAATCATATCACTGTCACTCTCCTGATACCGTGTCTGACCTGCTCACCTCCGGGTACCCTCCATCAACAAGCCTCTTCCTCAGTCACCGTCTGTGAGATTATATAAAAATACAATTACTGTAAAACGATCTATCAGACAGCTCCTGTACCCCTCCACCTCTGACCATGCTTCGCTGGTTAAAACTCTCTCTCCCTTTGTAAACACCGGATGTCCCACTAGATCCGAACCATCTGTACAAACCCGTGTCCTCCTCTGATGCAAAGGTCACTGACCACCCCCCCCCCCCCTTCCCAATCTGCAGTCGCAGCCCATGGTCTCCCAGACTCTGGGCTCTGTAACAAACACAATGTTAACAGCAACATTACACAGTAATTAATATGATCAGAGAATTGCTGCTTCCCGAAAGGACACGCCAACAGACTCATCCAATTGCCCAGATTCTCCCCAGTTAACAACTTATTTTGTCCCGGGACCTCTCTTCCCCGGGTTACAGAACGTCCGATCACCACTCTGCTCCCACATCCCTCATCCGCTCACTCACCCCACACCTATACATCCACCTATCAGCTCTATCCACACAAACAGACAGATCCCCTTCGTTCCAAGCATCCTTCCGGCTCGGGGAACCACAACTTACCGATCCCACAGCGTTCGGGCCCAAAGCTAAAACCGGAGAGCCCGGAGCTTCCAGCCGTCCGGCCGAGCTCGATCCCGGGCCTTTCCCTCTGCAGTCGGCCCCAATTTACACAACCCCGGGATCAGCCCCTTACTCATCGCTGCCCGAATAGGAGATACGCCGCGCCTGCGTTCAGCAGGAGGTTCTCCGTAGCCACACTGGTGGACAGAGGTCTGCACAGCGCCACCAGTGGTCGGAGGCCAGAGGGACAACGGAGAGGGAAATCACAAACACGACGAAGTCCTCAGATGCTGGAAATTCAGAGCAACACAAATAAAATGCTGGCGGAACTCAGCAGGCCGGGCAGCCTCTATCGAAAAGAGTTTCCAGTTGAACCCCCCTTCAGGACTGAGATGGGATGGGAGAAATATCTGAATAAAATCGGGGCGGGCGAGGAAATGTCTCACTGGAAGGTGACAGGTGAAGCCAGGTAGGTGGGAAAGCTCAAGAGCAGAAGAAAATAGAGTCTAATAGGAGAGGAGAGTGGAGAATAGGAGAAAGGGTTGGAGCAGTGGACCCAGAGAGAAGTGATAAGCAGGTGAGAGGACGTGAAATTCGTATTGGAAATCACATGAGAGGCCAGAGGTGGAGGTGAGAAAATCTTATGGCGGTGCTTTGGAAGGATAGATTAGAGAGCTCCTCTAGGGAGGCTATTTGGGTGGAATTGAGGAATGGGAAAGGTGTAGTAACACTGATGGGAGTGTATTATAGGCCACCTAATGGGGAGCGTGAGTTGGAAGAGCAAATGTGTAAGGAGATAGCAGATATTTGTAGTAAACACAAGGTGGTGATTGTGGGAGATTTTAATTTTCCACACATAGATTGGGAAGCTCATTCTGTAAAAGGGCTGGAAGGTTTAGAGTTTGTGAAATGTGTGCAGGATAGTTTTTTGCAACAATACATAGAAGTACCGACTAGAGATGGGGCAGTGTTGGATCTCCTGTCAGGGAATGCGATAGGTCAGCTGACAGATGTATGTGTTGGGGAGCACTTCGGGTCCAGTGATCACAATAGCATTAGCTTCAATATAATTATGGAGAAGGACAGGACTGGACCGAGAGTTGAGATTTTTGATTGGAGAAAGGCTAACTTTGAGGAGATGCGCAGGGACTTAGAGAGAGTGGATTGGGTCAAGTTGTTTTATGGGAAGGATGTAATTGAGAAATGGAGGTCACTTAAGGGTGAAATTATGAGGGTACAGAATCTTTATGTTCCTGTTCGGTTGAAAGGAAAGGTTAAAGGTTTGAAAGCGCCATGGTTTTCAATGGATATTAGAAACTTGGTTCGAAAAAAGAGGGATGTCTACAATAGATATAGGCAGCATGGTGTAAAGGAATTGCTCGAGGAATATAAAGAATGTAAAAGGAAACTTAAGGAAGAGATTAGAAAAGCTAAAAGAAGTTACGAGTTTGGTTTGGCAAATAAGGTGGAAGTAAATCCGAAAGGCTTCTACAGTTATATTAAAAGCAAGAGGATAGTGAGGGATAAAATTGGTCCCTTAGAGAATTAGGGTGGTCAGCTATGTGAGGAGCCGAGGGAGATGGGAGAGATTTTGAACGATTTCTTCTCTTCGGTATTCACTAAGGAGAAGGATATTGAATGGTGTAAGGTGTGGGAAACAATTAAGGAAGTTATGGAACCTATGACAATTAAAGAGGTGGAAGTACTGGCGCTTTTAAGAAATTTAAAAGTGGATAAATCTCCGGGTCCTGACAGGATACTCCCCAGGACCTTGAG
Source organism: Hemitrygon akajei (assembly GCF_048418815.1). NCBI lineage: Eukaryota > Metazoa > Chordata > Chondrichthyes > Myliobatiformes > Dasyatidae > Hemitrygon > Hemitrygon akajei. The sequence continues at coordinate 1,228,358 of NW_027332030.1, read as the reverse complement.
GGAAGTTTGTGTAGAGATAGCAGGAGCTCTGACGGAGATCTTTCAGATGTCATTAGAAACGGGGATTGTGCTGGAGGATTGGCGTATTGCTCATGTGGTTCTATTGTTTAAAAAGGGTTCTAGAAGTAAGCCTGGCAATTATAGACCTGTCAGTTTGACATCAGTGGTGGGTAAATTAATGGAAAGTATTCTTAGAGATAGTATTTATAATTATCTGGATAGACAGGATCTGATTAGGAGTAGCCAGCATGGATTTGTGCGTGTAAGGTCATGTTTGACAATCCTTATTTAATTTTTTGAAGTAGATACGAGGAATGTTGACGAGGTTAAGGCAGTGGATGTAGTCTATATGGACTTCAGCAAGGCCTTTGACAAAGTTCGACATGGAAGGTTAATTAAGAAGGTTCAGTCGTTAGGTATTAATGCTGGAGTAATAAAATGGATTCAACAGTGGCTAGATGGGAGATGCCAGAGAGTAGTGGTGGATAATTGTTTATCGGGATGGAGGCCGGTGACTAGCGGGGTGCCTCAGCGATCTGTTTTGGGCCCAATGTTGTTTGTAATATACATAAATGATCTGGATGATGGGGTGGTAAATTGGATTAGTAAGTATGCTGATGATACTAAGGTAGGAGGTGTTGTGGATAATGAGGTGGGTTTTCAAAGCTTGCGGGAAGATTTATGCCGGTTAGAAGAATGGGCTGAACGTTGGCAGATGGAGTTTAATGCTGAGAAGTGTGAGGTTCTACATTTTGGCAGGAATAGTCCAAATAGAACATACAGGGTAAATGGTAGGGCATTGAGGAATGCAGCGGAACAGAGAGATCTAGGAATAACAGTGCATAGTTCCCTGAAGGTGGAGTCTCATGTGGATAGGGTGGTGAAGAAGGCTTTTGGAACGCTGGCCTTTATAAATCAGAGCATTGAGTACAGAAGTTGGGATGTAATGTTAAAATTGTACAAGGCATTGGTAAGGCCAAATTTGGAATATTGTGTACAGTTCTGGTCACCGAATTATAGGAAAGATATCAATAAATTAGAGAGAGTGCAGAGACGATTTACTAGGATGTTACCTGGGTTTCAGCACTTAAGTTACAGAGAAAGGTTGAACAAGTTAGATCTCTATTCATTTGATCGAGGTATTTAAAATGTTGAGAGGGATAGATAGAGTTGACGTGAACAGGCTGTTTCCATTGAGAGTAGGGGAGATTCAAACGAGAGGACATGATTTGACAGTTAGGGGGCAAAAGTTTAAGGGAAACACGAGGGGGTATTTCTTTACTCAGAGAGTGATAGCTGTGTGGAATGAGCTTCATGTAGAAGTAGTAGAGGCCAGTTCAGTTGTGTCATTTAAGGTAAAATTGGATAGGTATATGGACAGGAAAGGAGTGGAGGGTTATGGGTTGAGTGCGGGTAGGTGGGACTAGGTGAGATTAAGAGTTCGGCACGGACTAGGAGGGCCGGAATGGCCTGTTTCCGTGCTGTGATTGTTATATGGTTATATGGAAAAGTCAGAGAAAAGAGGTGAGGGGTGGGGATGGGGCAAGAGCTGGGGAGTGAGAGGTGGATCCAGGTGAGGGGGAGGTGGGAAGGTGGAAATAGTGACAAGGGTGGGAGGTGAGTGGTTGGGGCAACACGGGGCTGCAGAAGATGGAAATTAATTCCACAGAGGATGAACAAAGAGGTTAGAGAGTATTTGTTATCGAGAGTGCAATGAAGCTTCACCTAACTGATCCCTGGGGTGGTCTGTCATCATATGAAGAAAGATCAAATGCGATAAGCCTTTCATTTAGAGAATCGAGGACTGAGATGTGAACTCATTGAAATGCACAACATTATTACCGGTTGAACTAGGGATCCCAGTCTCTGAAACAGGGATGGACTGTCCGGGACTGAGATGAGGGGAAATGTCTCCACTCCGAGGGTGGTGAATGTCTGTACATCCCCACCACAGAGGGCGGTGAAGTCTCAGTGATCTTCTTCACATAAAACAGAGGCTGGCAGATGTGTGGAGACCAAAAGGATCGAGGAAATGCGGATCGGGCAAAAACATCTGGCTGAGATGGAGGGCAGCCGCCATCTTGTTGATAGTTAGAGGGTCTGAATGGCCCCCTCCTGCTGTTTCTCAGTTGATGTTTAAGTGTTCCCGTCCAGTAAGACCGGGGGAATGTGAATAGAAATTAATATTTATAAACATAGACTGATTTACATGAAACCTGCACAATTCTATTTTGGATCTAAAATGTTAGTCGGACCGGAATGGAATTCAAACTCGTAACCCCTAACCCAGGGAGGTGGAGGGATGGCACGGGAATATACGGAGGGAAAATGTTAAACATGTACCTGGTGTAAATATGGAATAACATGGGAAATGTGGTGGGGAGATCGGGCGGAGTGTGAGGGGCGAGGAGCGGAGTCACCAGGTCACGTGAGAGACCCTCCACCGGTCACGTGATCCTGTTTTACCGCGGATCCGCAGCATCTGCAGCACACACAAAATGCTGGTGGAACACAGCAGGCCAGGCAGCATCTATTGGGAGAAGCACTGTCGACGTTTCGGGCCGAGACCCTTCGTCAGGACTAACTGAAAGGAAAGATAGTAAGAGATTTGAAAGTACGAGGGGAGGGGAAAATGCGAAATGATAGAAGAAGACCGGAGGGGGTGGGGTGAAGCTAAGAGCTGGAAAGGTGATTGGCAAAAGGGATACAGAGCTGGAGAAGGGAAAGGTTCATGGGACGGGAGGCTTCGGGAGAAAGAAAGAGGGAGGGGGCACTAGAGGGAGATGGAGGACAGGCAGAGTGACGGGCAGAAAGAGAGAAAAAAAGGAGGGTGGAAAAACTAAATATATCAGGGATGGGGTAAGAAGGAGAGGAGGGGCATTAACAGAAGTTAGAGAAGTCAATGTTCATGCCATCAGGTTAGAGGCTACCCAGCCGGTATATAAGGTGTTGTTCCTCCAACCTGAGTGTGGCTTCATCTTGACAGTACAGGAGGCCATGGATAGACATATCAGAGTGGGAATGGGACGTGGAATTAAAATGTGTGGCCACTGGGAGATCCTGCTTTCCTTGGCAGACAGAGCATAGGTGTTCAGCGAAATGGTCTCCCAGTCTGCGTCGGGTCTCACCAAAGGCCACACCGGGATCACTGGACGCATTATACCATACCAGTCGACTCACAGGTGAAGTGTCGCCTCACCTGGAAGGACTTTCTGGGGCCCTGAATGGTGGTGAGAGAGGAAGTGTAAGGGCAGGTGTAGCACTTGTTCTGCTTACAATGATAAGTGCCAGGAGGGAGATCGGTGGGGAGGGATATCGGTGGGAAGGGATGGGGGGACAAGGGAGTCGCATCGGGAGCGATCCCTGCGGAAAGCAGAAAGGGAATGTGGAGGGAAAGAGGTGGGATCCCGTCGGAGGTGGTGGAAATTACGGAGAATTATACGTTGGACCGGAGGCTGGTGGGGTGGTGGGTGAGGACAAGGGGAACCCTATCCCGAGTCGGGTGGTGGGCAGATGGGGTGAGGGCAGATGTGCGGGAAATGGGAGAGATGCGTTTCAGAGCAGAGGTGATGACAGACAGACAGACATACTTTATTGATCCCGAGGGAAATTGGGTTTCGTTACAGACGCACCACCAAGAATAGTGAAGAAATATTGCGATATAAAACCATAAATAATTAAATAATAATAAATTAATCATGCCAAGTTGAAGTAAGTCCAGGGCCCGCCTATTGGCTCTGGGTGTCTGACACTCCGAGGGAGGAGTTGTAATGCTTGATGGCCACAGGTAGGAATGACTTCCTATGACGCTCAGTGTTACATCTCGGTGGAATGAGCCTCTGGCTGAATGTAATCCTGTGCCTAATCAGTACATTATGGAGAGGATGGGAGTCATTGTCCAAGATGGCATGCAACTTGGACAGCATCCTCTTATCAGACACCACCGTCAGAGCCCCTTTGTTTAAAAAAGGGAAACATCTCCTTCGTCCTGGAATGAAAAGCCTCATTCTGAGAGCAGATGCGGCGGAGACGGAGGAATTGTGAGAAGGGGATAACATTTTTGCAAGAGACAGGGTGGGAAGAATAATAGTCCAGGTAGCTGTGAGAGTCTGTAGGCTTATAGTAGATATCAGTAGATAGGCCGTCTCCAGAAATGGAGACAGAAATATCAAGAAAGGGGTGGGAGGTGCCGGAAATGGACCAGGTAAATTTGAGGGCAGGGTGAAAGTTGGAGGCAAAGTTAATGAAGTCAACGAGCTCAGCATGCGAACAGGAGGCAGCGCCAATGCAGTCGTCGATGTAGCGAAGGAAAAGAGGGGGACGGATACCCGTAAAGACTTGGAACATGGACTGTTCCACAAAGCCAACAAAAAGGCAGGCATAACTGGGACCCATGCAGGTGCCCATGGCTACACCTTTGGTTTGGAGGAAGTGGGAGGAGCCAAAGGAGAAATTATTGAGAGTAAGAACTAATTCCGCTGGACAGAGGAGAATGGTGGTAGAGGGGAATTGTTTAGGTCTGGAATGCAAAAGGAAGCGGAGAGCTTTGAGACCGTCCAGGTGGGGGATGGAGGTATAGAGGGACTGGACGTCCATGGAGAAGATAAGGCGGTGGGGGCGAGGGAACTAAATCATTGAAAAAATTCAAAGCGTGAGAAGTGTCACGAACATAGGTGGGAAGGGATTGAACAAGGGAGGATAAGACAGCGTCAAGGTATGCAGAAATGAGTTGGGTGGGGCAGGAGCAATCTGAGACAATGGGTCTACCTGCACAGGTAGGTTTGTGGATCTGCAGCTTCGTTCCGTAACCCCGCCCACTTACCTGGTGACGGGCTGGCCACATCGCGCATGCTCAGTACGGGAAGGGCGGTGTTGTTTTTCGTTCTTTGTTGAAGCGGGTTGGCGGTGGGATCGGGATCGGGATCGGGTTCCCATTCCCACCCTCGCCCCTTAGGGCAGGAAGCCGGGGACGGATTATTCTCTGCGGGGCGACACCAACAATTTCCTTTCGGTGAGTATTGAAACAGGTCCGGAGCGGGGAGGTCCCGAATTCAAACAAGAGAACTGGAGAATAAAAGGTGGGGGTGGGGAGGGAGAGAGAAACGGGGAGGGGATGAACTTTCCCGAACTGGCGGCCTCGCCTCGCTTCCTTCACAGAATCTGCCGGGGTCGGTCCGGGTTGTGAGACCTTCACACCGAACCGTCTGAGATGAGCCACCGCTCAGCCCCAGTTGTTCTGGTCCTGTTAGCAGGATGACGTAAACATATTTCCATATTGTTACTGACAGAGATTTTATATAATTTGTGTTCCGTGTGTTAACTGAATGTACTTGCCTGTGATGCTGCCACAAATCAGTGTTTTTCTGTCCCCGTACCTTCCCGTACTTGTGCACTTGGCAATAAATTCAACAGGACCTGAGAGAACTCAGTGAGGTTTGATTAGTGATGATTATGTTGCCTGATTTACTGAGGCTGCGGGAAGTATAGAGCGAGTCCATGGGGAGGCTGGTTTCCATGATGTGTTCAGCTGTGTTCAGTTCTCTGCTGTTTCTGGAAGCCAACAGAAGAAAGTAGCTGTACGAAGGTGTGAGGTATCCGGATGGGATACGTTTTATGGTGTGTTGATGAAATTTGGTGATGCTAAAGTTCTTATTTGTCCTAGTGTTGTCATTTTAGAATCATTTATACAGTAGTATGTACTATTAATTCAGTACCTGTGTTTTGCTGGAGGACCATCAGGGATTGTTCTTGATCCCTTTTCCTACCTGATTCTATCTGCTCGTTCCCTGCCCATCCTGTTCAGTCTTGTCCAGACTGTATCCCATCAGCTCAATTATATCTATCAGCAATCTTTCTTCTAACCTTTGTCTTCATTGCGAAGTAGAAGATAGCGGAGTCAAGGGATATGGGGAGAGGGCAGGAACGGGGTACTGATTGTGTGTGATCAGCAATGATCACATTGAATGGCGGTGCTGGCTAAAGGGCCGAATGGTCTACTCCTGCACCTACTGTCTATTGTCTATAGTTATTCCTGTTTCACCTCACTGTTTTCCAGGAATTGTGTATTATTTTTTGTTAATTGAGGTTACATTGGTACAGAACATGGCAGGGTAAACACAGCCATTTGAGTTTTAGCTTCACTGTTACAAAATATTGCAAGTGTTAATCTTTGTCATAACAATTTCAATATAATATGTTATGAGCTCCAGTGTTTCCTTTTCCATTTATTTTTGGTGAGTTACTTCCTCCGTTTCCAGGGTAACAGCCAGCCAGAGCTGGAAGAAGAGTTGCACATTTTATCCCTCTGTGTTCACCACTTCTCAGCGTACAGACAGTGGCCTCAGGAACAAATGCAACAGAATGATAGTGGGAGGAAAGGATGCTGTGAGCATTTACTGTATGGGATGTGTTTACATCAGGGTTAGAAGGAACTGAAAACTGACAAATTGCTGGGGTGGGGTGAGGTGGCATTTACAGAAATCTGTTGAACAGTTTGGGGTGCCCCAAACATTTTGCAACCAAATAATATATGTGCATTGAAGTAGACACAAAAAACTAATTTTGTAGGAAATGTAAAGCAAGGAGGATATACTGGAATCACTCAGCTGATCTGGCAGGATCTTGGACAGTCCCATTTCTGAAACTGGGTCTTCCACAATTTCTCCTTTCACAGATGTAGCCTGAAGTACTGAGTTCCCAGAGTTTTCTATTTTGTGATTTTTCACTAAAACTGCTTTGTTCCTGCTACACTGTGGGGAAACATGGAAGCCAATTCTGCAGGGTGAGATCCCACACAGCAATGATATAGTGATCAAACGTGCTCAGTTTAGCTGCTGATACAAGCTGAAGTGTGTCTGCATCCTCTCACAATCTACAGACCAGAGAACCAGCCTGAGCACTGGCCAAGGCAGAGTCATTAGGTTCCAGTTCTACCTTAGTCTGTGAATAGGAAATGGTAGGAACACAACAGCAAATTGACAATGCCAGAGCATCCTAGGAGAGTCTGTGTGTGGGTTATAATATTGGGATGGAGCCTCCGAGTATATAGAACTGTCAGTATACGGGCTTCAGTCCAGATAGATAAATCTACAAACACCAAAACGTCAAAGAGGAGTCTGTATGTGGGTTATACTGTAATATTGGTGTGGTGACTCTGAGGATATGGAACTGACAGTATACAGGTTGGTAATTCTGCAGCTGGGATCAGAACTCCCTGAGTCTGCAGTGAAGCTGAAGTCTCGGATGGTTAGACGTTGATTATGGGGAAATCACCAACTACACCACCCAGAGGGACGTCAAGCCTCTCAAGTATTCTGGAGATTTTTGAAGAGGTAACTATGGGGATAGGTGAAGTTGGGCAGTGATGTTGTCCGTATGGACTTTGCTAAAGTCTGTAACAAGATTCCACATGGCAGCTGATCTGGAAGATTAGTTGACATGGGACTCATGGGGAACTGAAGAGGTGGATTCAGACCGGGCTCGATGACAGGAAGCAGAGGGTGATGGTTGAAGATGGATCTAGCGAGTGGAGGCCTGTGATGATTGAAATGCGTGTGTCACAATTGAGACCTTTGTAATTCATTATTCATGCCATTGGTTTGTATATGAATGTACGTAGCATGGTTAGCAAGTTTGACACAAAATTCGGGAGTCTGCTTTATATTGCAACAGGTTACTTTGTATTTCAAAGGGACCTTGGGTCTGTTATGGAGATGGACTGAGGAATGACAAATGGTTTTCCATGTGGGCAAGTAAAAGATGGTGCATTTTGGACAGTCAGACCAGAGTGGGACTGGTATAGTGAATGGGAGGGCATGGAGTGTCGTGGAACAGAGTGACCTGGGAGTACAATTGCACAGTTCACTGAAAGTGGACGTGCAAGTATAGAGGCTGGAAACGAAGTCTTTAATCATTCTGGCCTTCATCAGTTAGGGCATTGCATTTTGGATTGTGGACAATATATTGTAGTCATATAAATAGCTGGTGTGGCTGCGCAGAGTATTATGTATAGTTGTGTTCACGCTACTGTAGGAAAGATATTATCAATCCAGAGAGGGAGCAGGATGGGGGAAGGAGCCCATTCACATTGGGGAACGGACATGCAGGGCTCGTCTGTGGAAATGTCTGAGTCCACAGTGGTGTCGAGCAGAGAAATTCACCACTTTTCGGGTCAAACACTGGCAGACTGTTGAGCTGCAAGTGAGGCCAATGGTCTGGGCAAAGTGGACTGAAGTGGTGTTGGAGGGCAAGGATGGACCAGTGTTGGGTCTTACTGAATGACAGGATGGGCTGAGCGGCCTGTTCCTTTCTTGTTGTCTGTGTGTTTAAAGAAAAGAATAACCAGACCCTTCTTGGGCCTGCAGGATGTCACAGTGTGTGTTCCAGGGACCAGTACTTAGAGCCCAGTTGTTCCCAAACTGTGTCAACAATTTGGCGGAGAGACCAAATTCGACATTTCCAAGTCTGCTCTTGGGAAAAAAAAGTATATTTACACATTGTTATTGACACAAAATGTGTATTTTTGATTATTGACAGAGCATACATATTTGTATATTGGTAATGACATAAAACTTGTATTTCTATATTGATAATGATACAGAACTGTATAATTTCTGTTCTGTGAGTTATCTGAATGTACTTGCCTGTGATGCTTCTGCAAATCAGTGTTTCTCTGTACCAGTACCTTCCTGTACATGCACACTTGACAATAAATTCAACAGTACGTGAGACAATTAAGTGAGATTTGATTAGTGATGATCATCTTGGCAGCTCAGTAGGTCAATTATAGAGATAATACACTGTTAAATACAAGACCGTTAACAGTGTCAATTGGCAGAGGGATCTCAGAAACCAAGTTCATCACACCCTGAAAGTGGCTACACAGATTAACAGGGTGGTTAAGAAGGCAATTGGCATGCTTGTCTATTAGTGAAGATATTACATTCAAAATTCAGGAAGTTATGTTGCATAACTTATAAAACACGAGTTAGGCACATCTAAAGTATTTCATACAGTTCTGGTTGTCTCATTCCAGGAAGGATGTCAATGGCCCTGGAAGGAGTGCAGGAGAGGTTTACCAGGATATTGCCTGGATTAGAGGGCATGAGCTATTACGAGAGGTTGGACAAGCTTGGGTTGTTTTCTCCAGAGTGGTGCAGGCCAGGGTGAGATGATTGAGATTCATAAGGTTATGAGACACATAGATAGAGTAGACACAGAATATCTTTTTACCCGGGGTAGAAATGTCCAATACAAGATGCCATGCATTTATAGTGAGAGTGTAACTTGAACTTGCCTGGAGTGATGCTAGTGGCAGATAGACTGGGGACTTTTAAGAGATATTTAGATCAGCACATGAATGTGAGGAAAATGGAAGGATATGGACATTGTTCTGGCAGAAGAGATTAGTTTAGTTAACCATTTCATTAATTGAATAGATTGAGCACAGCATTGAGGGCCTGTTCCTGTGCTGTACTGTTCTATGTTCTGTGTTTCTTGTCAAAAGGTTTCGGGGTAATGGAGGCAAAAAGAGTGAGTGGGAACAACAGGTCAGCTGGAGCCCAATGTGGGAAATGTGAGATCACCCACTTCTGTAGGACAAACCAAAATCCTGAGTGTGTTTAAATTGAGAGGGACTGAGGTGCAGTGGGTAGGGAGGGAGGTCAAAGGTACATTGTATTTATTGTAAGAGTTATTGGGTATAAGAGTGAAAATGACCTTAACAATTATTTTGGTTTGGTTGATATTATACCTGGGATATGGTGTAAAATCTGGCTCCTCATGCTAACACGGGTTATACGGACCAAAGGACAAACTGCCGGAGGAACTCAGTGGGCCGGGCAGCATCTGTGGAGGGAAATGGACCATCAACATTTCGGGCCGAGACCCTCCCTCTGGACTGAGAGTGGATGGGAAATAGTCAGAGAAAAGAGGTGAGGGCTGGGGATGAGGCAGGAGCTGGGGAGTGAGAGGTGGATACAGGTGAGGGGGGAGGTGAGAAGGTTGAAACAGTGACAGGGGTCGGAGGTGAGTGTTTGGGGCAACACGGGGCTGCAGAAGATGGAAATTAATTCCATAGAGGATTAACAAAGAGGTTAGAGAGTATTTGTTACAGAGAATGCAATGAAGATTCACCAAACTGATCCCTGGCATGGTGGGGTCGTCATTTGAAGAAAGATCAAATGCAAAAACACCTTCATTTAGAGATTTGAGAACTGAGAGGTGAACACATCGAAATGCACAACATAATTACTGGTTGAACCATGATCCCAGGTTCTGAAAAAGGGGGTGGGGTGGACTGTCCGAGACTGAGATGAGGGGAGATGTCTCCACTTAGAGGGTGGTGAATGTCTGTAAATCCCCACCACAGAGGGCGGTGAAGACTCGGCAATCGTCCTCACATAAAAATGAGGTCGACAGATGTGTGGAGACCGAAGGGATCGAGGAAATGAGGATCCGGCAGAAATATGGCTGAGATGGGAGAGCAGCTGCCATCTTGTTGTTGGTAGGAGGGGCTGAATGGCCACCTCCTGCTGTTTCTCACTTGATGTTTCAGATGCTGGAGTCAAAGCAACACGTACAAACAAGCTGGATGAACTCAGCAGGTCGAGCAGCATCCGTGGAAACGAGCAGTCAACGGTTCGGGCCAGAACCCTTCATCAGGACTGAAGAGGGAGCAGACAGAGGCCCTATTAAGATGGTGGGGGGAGGGTGGGAAGGAGAAGGCTAGTAGATGCCAGGTGAAAAACCAGGAAGTGGAAAGATAAATGGGTGGGGGAGGGAAAGCAGGGAAGGGATAGGCAGGAAAGGTGAAGAAGGAATAGGGAATAGCACACTGGGCAGTAGAAGGAGGTGGAACCATGAGGGAGTGATAGGCAGCTGGACAAGGGGACAGAGTCAAACTGGGATGGGAATTACAGGAAGTTGGAGAATCCAATGTTCATACCAAGGGGCTGGAGACTACCCAGACGGTATATGAGGTGTTGCTCCTCCAACCTGAGTTTAGCCTCATCATGGCAGTAGAGGAGGCCATGTGTGGACATACCGGAATGGGAATGTGAAGCAGAGTTGAAGTGGGTGGCAACCGGGAGATCCTGTCTGTTGTGGCAGACAGAGCGGAGGTGCTTGGCGAAGCAGACCCCCAATCTGCGTTGGCTATCACCGATGTGGAGGAGCCGCACCGGGAGCACCGGGTGCAATAGATGACCCCAACAGACTCACCAGTGAATTGTTGCCTCACCTGGAAGGACTGTTTGGGGCCCTGAATGGTGGTAAGAGAGGAGGTGTAGGGACAGGTGTAGCACTTACGCTTGCAGGGATAAGTACCAGGTGGGAGATCTGTGGGGAGGGTCGTGTGGACCAGGGAGTCACGGAGCGAACGATCCCTGCGAAAAGCAGAGAGGGGTAGAGAGGGAAAGATGTGCTTAGTGGTGGGGTCCTGTTGAAGGTGGAGGAAGTTGCAGAGGATAATATGCTGGATCCAGAGGCTGACGGGGTGGTAGTTGAGGACAAGGGGAACTCGGTCCCTGTTGTGGTGACGAGAAGATGGGGTGAGGGCCGAAGTGCGGGAAATGGAGGAGGTGTTGGTGAGGACATCATTGATGTTGGCAGAAGTGAAACCGCGATCTTTGAAGAAAGAGGGCATTTGAGATGTCCTGGAATGGAAAGCCTCATCCTGGGAGCAGATGCGGCGGAGACAGAGGAACTGGGAACAGGGAATAGCATTTGTACATTTGGCAGGGTGGGAAGGGGTATAATCAAGGTAGTTATGGGAGTCATTGGGTTTATAGAGGATGTCAGTGGACAGTCTGTCTCCAGAGATGGAGACCGAGGATCGAGAAAGGGGAGAGAAATGTCCGAAATGGACTAAATGAATTTGAGGGCTGGGTGAAAGTTAGAGGCAAAGTAGATGAAATTGATGAGCTCAGCCTGGGTGCAGGAAGCAGCATTAATTTAGTGGTCAATGTAGCGAAGGAAAAGTTGAGGAGCAGTACCAGTATAGATTTGAAGCATAGACTGTTCCACATAACCCACGAAGAGGCAGGCATAGCTGGGGCCCATGCGAGTGCCCATAGCTGAACCCTTGATCTGAAGAAAGTGGGAAGAGCCAAAAGAGAAGTTATTGTGTGAGTACCAGTTCCACCAACTGGAGGAGTGTGGTGGTGGTGGGAAATTGGTGAGGTCTATTGTCCAGAAAGTAGCGGAGGGCTTTGAGGCCTTCTTGATGAATGGAAGTGCATAAGGATTGGACATCCATAGTGAAAATGAGGTGCTCAGGACCGGGGAACTGGAAGTTATTGAAGAGGTGGAGGGCATGAGTTGTAAGACTGGAGAGCCTGGAGCCTCTGGCTGTCAAGCAGAGGTCGGCCTAGGACACTTCCCACTGCAACCCACCCTCGATTTACACAAACCCGAGATCAGCCCCTTCCTTACTGCTGCCCGATCAGGAGTACCGCCGGCAACAGCTGGGGTCGGCACCGCGCCTGCGCTTTGCAGGAGGTTTGCCGCGGCACCATCCGAGGCTGGAGGTCACAAGGTCAGAGCGTTTGGCTGCCCCGGTTCCTTCACTGTGACACCCCGAACTCCACATCAACTCCATCCAAACCACCTAGGGCGAACTTCAGTAACCAACAAACCATAATTGCTCTCAGTGATCAGTGATCTGAATGATTCACTCACTTTGAGAGGAAGGGATACCTACAGTTGACATTGTCAAAGTGTTTAGTTTCCCAGGAGACAAAGACCAGGGATGAGAGGGGTTCTGTTACCTGATGCAATCTGTGTTTATCCTACTGGCAATTCCAGTTTACATCAATAAAACTGTTGTTTATGAAAATCCTAAACAACAAGACACTGCACCGACTGAAGGCACTCCATCCCAAAGCAGATCACCCTGGACAGTCCTCCCCTCTGATGACGCATTGATCACTTTGCGCATGCTCGCATTCCCGGATGGGTGGTGTTTTCCTTTGTATTCTTTGTTGAATCTGTTTTGGGATCGAAAAAAATGCCCCCGGGCAGGGAGCTGGGGGATGGGGAAGACATAAATTTCCCATCGGTGAGTATTGAAACCAGTCCCGAGTGAGGAGGTCTGATGCAGGGCAGTGAGTCCTGTTAACTCACTCAAACTGGTGGCCTTCGCCTGCCTTCCTGGAGGGAACCTGCTGGAGTCAGTCTGGGTTGTGGGACCTTCACCCCAAACCGCCTTGGATGAGCTGATGCTCAGCCCTTGTTATTCTGCTCCTCGGGAGGGGTGAGGATGAGGTGATGATGCTGGGAACACACCCATCTTTTGCCCGTTTGGACAAGGCTGTGAGATCTACATCTGACATGTCCTTTCATTGTGGGCGGGGAATATTTCTCCTGACTCCATTCCACTCTTCCCACCGGTCGAAATGCAGCCAAAGTTTCTGGGTATATTACACATTTGTGTGAGAATTTAGTCTTTTCTATTTTTCTGAGCTACTCAAAAATGTGTACACTTCAATTAAGCGTCCCTCCAGAAGTCCCAGTCTATCTGATATTTCCCCAAAATGAAAATGAGGATCTGGTTTATTGTCACGGGAGACCCTCCACCAGTCACAGGATCCTGTGTCCCCCTCTCATTTTACCACAGATCTGCAGCATCTGCAGGTTTCATTTCAGCCCCGCCACCCCCTGTACTGATGATGTAGCAATCACTTTGCGCATGCTGACTGTTCCTAAACAGGCGGTGGTTTCCTTTCTATTCTGTGTTGGGATAGTCTGTGGGATCGGGATTGGGAGAGGACCCTCGCCCCTGGGGCAGTGAGCCGGAGGAAAAATCACCAGCACAGATTGAATTAAATGCAGCACAAGGCAGGGTAAAAGGAGCCATTACAACTTTAATTTCATTGTTACAGAATGTTGCCGCGTTACTCTTGGTCTTAATTAAACTCACAGTACATGGTGTAGAGCTTTGTTATTTGCTTTTTCCGTTATCTTTGGTGAGCCACTGTTCAGTAACAGCCCAAGAAGGAGTGCTGCATGTTTTGTTTTTAATTGTCTGATCACTGCCCCTCAGTAAAAGAGACAAGTCACCTCAGGAGGAGATGTAACAGATTGACAGTGAGGTGGGGAGGTATTGGGGATGGATGTTGTGAACATTGATGTATGGACTGTATTGGAATGAAGAGAAAACTAATGAATATGGGCATTGCATTTCAGCAAAACATCACAAGCATTGTGAAATCAGTTGATGTTTGTGCATTGTTTAAAATAAAAAAAAGAGAACTTACTGGAAATTCTGGGAACACCTCCAGCCTCCCAGATAACCACATCTGCACCAGGTGCACCAAGCAGCAACTCCTCAGAGAATGTGTTTAGGAATTGGAGATGCAGCTCAATGTCATTTGCCTCATAAGGGATGTTGAGGAAGTTCAAAGTAAAAATTATCAGAGTACCTTTAAAACTAATCAGTAAACTCCAAGACCTGAACTTAATACATCCTTGTGCAATTGGATACTGGATTTCCTCACTTGTAGACCCCACTCCATTCAGATTGGCAAAAACATCTCCTCCACAAGCTCCATCAGCACAGGAGTACCACAGGGATGTGTACTTATAACCATATAACAACCACAGTACAGAAACAGACCATCTTGGCCCTTCTAGTCCGTGCGAAACGCTTACTCTCACCTAGTCCCACTGGCCCGCACTCAGTCTATGATCCTCCATTCCTTTCCTGTCCATATACCTATCCAAATTTACTTTAAATGACAATACCGAACCTGCCTCTACCACTTCTACTGGAAGCTCATTTCACACAGCTACCACTCTCTGAGTAAAGACATTCCCCCTCGTGTTACCCTTAAACTTATGCCCCCTAATTCTCAACTCGTCCTCTTGTTTGAATCTCCCCTATTCTCAATGGAAAAAGCCTATCCATGTCAACTCTGTCTATCCCTCTCATAATTTTAAATACATCATCAAATCCCCCCTCAACCTTCTTTGCTCCAAAGAATAAAGACCTAACTTGTTCAACCTTTCCCTGTAACTTAGGTGCTGAAATCCAGGTAACATTCTAGTTACCGTAGATTCCGGATTTTAAGCCGCTACTTTTTTCCCACATTTTGAACAGCTTTGAACTTTGCGGCCTATAATCCGAAACGGCTAATGCATGGTTTTTTTTCATGCCGCCTCGTAAACATTTTGCCTCATGACAGTAGACCAATAAAATTGATGAGTAGTTCACAGAGGTCCAATGAAATTGTACGATAAATCAAGCGCACTTTCACAATTAAATTATTGTAAATCAGTCATTTGTACTCACCCTCATCAACATGGAAAACACTCGAAGCATTGTGCTGCCTACTTAGTTTAAACTATATTTGTTTTCTGTACTACATCGCGGGATGCTATGACGTCACACCCGGTTTCGCGGTGTCTTGTGGGAAAATGCCGGTTTGCGATAAACGGAAAGGAGGGGGGGGGGAGCGCATTACGCGAGCGGCTTTGGATCTGAGCGAACGCTGCTTTTAAGTTAAAGGTGATCAATAACTTTTCCTGGTAGGCTGCAATATATATATTTTTTTACCAGTCGTTAGGAGATATTGGAATGTTGTTCAGTAAAGAAGTATACGCAACGTATATTTAAAAGTAGCCGCGTACGGGCACGGTTCGAAAAAAAGCATTTGCAATATGTATTTGTTTTTGTTACCATATGGATTTAATTAAAAGTTAAAAAAATCCTCACGTTTAATATCTTTCTGTGTAAATATCTCATATTACAACGTGGGACACCTGCGGCCGAAAATCCGGTGCGGCCTAAAATCCGGTGCGGCCTAAAATCCGATGCGGCCTTTACAATTAAAAAATTGATTTTATTTCTAAAATTAGAGCCAGCGGCTTTTAATCAGGTGCGCTCTGTAGTCCGGAATCTACGGTAATCTTCTCTGTACTCTCTATTTTGTTGAGATCTTTCCCATAATTTGTTGACCAGAGCTGTACACAATACTCCACATTTGGCCTTACCAATGCCTTGTACAATTTTAACATTACATCTGTTACGAACCCCGTAACTGGGTCACTTACCAGCAAAGATAGAGAGGTCCGTTGAAGTCTGATGACACTATTTTTAACAGTATTTATTAGTAAAAATACACGAAAATAATATCAATGCAAATATACAAATATACGTCGTCAATACTAAACCTAAAAGTGCGGGTATAATAATAATCAATAAGAAATAAGCTCTATCGTTGTCAAGGGATAATGAATTGTCCGATGGAAATCTAAAGTTCACTCAGTTCATGCAGGCTGCAGCCGTTGGGGACCGCTGTGTTGCAATTGTTGGAGAGAGAGAGAGATTTGGAGAAAAACTTGCCGGCTTTCCTTTATGATTTCGATCCATCAGGAGTCTCATTGTCATGGCCGTTCACTTGTGGCCTCTCCTTTAGCTAAACCGTTCTTCCGTGATGAGCCCGCCACCCCAGGCAAAGGGAGGACGCATACGAGCCCCCACCGGCTTTCGCTATCAAACGCTGTCACGGGATTTCTTGCGTTTCTCCTGGTGCGTCGCAAAGGGTTGTTCCCCAGACCCTCCTTTATCCTTACTCACGGGGTTTCAGATGTCAATCAGGTTGGGATGATGCAATCCCTCAACCAGACCACTCTGGTTGTCCCC
This sequence comes from Hemitrygon akajei, assembly GCF_048418815.1. Taxonomy (NCBI): domain Eukaryota; kingdom Metazoa; phylum Chordata; class Chondrichthyes; order Myliobatiformes; family Dasyatidae; genus Hemitrygon; species Hemitrygon akajei. The sequence goes on along the minus strand of NW_027332030.1, from coordinate 1,211,716 downwards.
TGAGGGGTTTCAATGAATAGTACAGTACTCAATACACAATTCCGTCTCCAAGAGACAATGGCTGTTATCAGTGGTTCCGTTCCGCTGAGGCCAGGACACATTCCAAACCTTGTGTATTCTGAGTGTTTCTCTCTCATTTCCTGGGTCCCAGACCCGAATTAATAGCGATCTTGCGATTCTCAAAAAGGAGGGGGCGACTTTGTACCCTTCGGCCCCTCAAAGTTGCTTCACATTCATAACACATCCCAACATCTATACTCAATGCTCTGATTTATAAAGGCCAGCATACCAAAAGCTTTCTTCACCACCCTATCCACATGAGATTCCACCTTGAGGGAACTATGCACCATTATTCCTAGATCACTCTGTTCTACTGCATTCTTCAATGCCCTGCCATTTACCATGTATGTCTTATTTGGAATATTCCGACCAAAATGTAGCACCTCACACTTATTAAACTCCATCTGCCATCATTCAGCCCACTCTTCTAACTGGCCTAAATCTCTCTGCAAGCTTTGAAAAGCTACTTCATAATCCACAACACCACCTACCTTAGTATCATCAGCATACTTACTAATCCAATTTACCACCCCATCATCCAGATCATTAATGTATATGACAAACAATATTGGACCCAGTACAGATCCCTGAGTCACACCACCAGTCACTGGCCTCCAACCTGACAGTTATCCACCACTACTCTCTGGCATCTCCCATCCAGCCACTGTTGAATCCGTTTTACTACTTCAATATTAATACCTAACAATTGAACCTTCCTAACTAACCTTCCATGTGGAACCCTGTCAAAGGCCTTACTGAAGTCCATATAGATGACATCCACTGCTTTACACTCGTAAACTTTACTCATAACCTCTTCAAAAAATTCAATGTTTTGTCCAACATGACCTTCCACACACAAATCCATGCTGACTGTTCCTAATCAGACCCTGTCTATCCAGATAATTCTATGTGCCATCTCTAAGAGTACTTCCCATTAATTTACCCACCACTGATGTCAAACTGACAGGCCTATAATTGCTAGGTTTACTCTTAGAACCCTTTTTAAACAATGGAACCACATGAACAATACACCAATCCTCCGGCACCATCCCCGTTTCTAATGACATTTGAAATATTTCTGTCAGAGCCCCTGCTATTTCTACACTAACTTCCCTCAAGGTCCTAGGGAATATTCTGTCAGGACACAGAGATTTGTCCACTTTTATATTCCTTAAAAGCGCCAGTACTTCCTACTCTTTAATCGTCATAACTTCCCTACTTGTTTCCCTTACCTTTCACAATTCAATATCCGAAGAAAAGAAATTATTCAAAATCTCAATCTCTTTCAGCTCCACACATAGCTGTCCACCCTGATTCTCTAAGGGACCAATTTTATCCCTCACTATCCTTTTGCTATTAATATAACTGTGGAAACCCTTTGGATTTATTTTCATATTACTTGCCAAAGCAACCTCGTATCTTCTTTTAGCTTTTCTAATTTCTTTCTTAAGATTCTTCTTACATTCTTTATATTCCTCGAGCACCTCATTTACTCCATGCTGCCTATATTTATTGTAGATCTCTCTCTTTTTCCTAACCAATTTTCCAATATCCCTTGAAAACCATGGCTCTCTCAAACTTTTAACCTTTCATTTCAACCTAATGGGAACATAGGTTCCGTACACTCAAAATTTCACCTTTAAATGACCTCCATTTCTCTATTACATCCTTCCCATAAAACAATTGTCCAAATCCACTCCTTCTAAATCCTTTTGCATCTCCTCAAAGTTAGCCTTTCTCCAATCAAAAATCTCAACCCTGGCTCCAGTCCTATCCTTCTCCATAATTATATTGAAACTTAGCCCCCGGTCTCCTCGCTTTACACCCGTGACTGTGTAGCTAAGTACGGCTCCACCACCATATGTAAGTTTGCTGATGACACCTCTGTTGTGGGCTGTATCAGAAGGGATGTTGAATCAGCATACAGGAAGGAGACTGAAAACTTGGCTGAGTGGTGTAATAACAACAACTTATCACTCAGTATCAATAAGACCAGAAAACTGAATGTAGAATTCAGGAGAGGGAAGCCAGAGGTACCTGAGCCAGTACCCATTGGAGAATCAGAGTTGGAGGGGGTCAGTAACTTTAAATTCTTGGGTGTCACTCTCAGAGGTCCAGTCCTGGACCCTTCATAAAAATATAATTGCGAAGAGAGTACAACAGTGCCTCTACTTCCTCAGGCATCTGGAGATTCAGTATGTCATCAAAACTTTGGCAAACTTCTTTAGATGTGTGGTGGAAACTCTGCTGACTGGCTGCATTATGGACTGGTCAAGGAACACCAATGCCTTAGAGCAGAAAATACTACAAAAGGTAGTGAATTTGGTCCAGGATGTCATGAGTAAAGCTCTCTCAACCATTGAGCATATCTACATAAAATGTTGCAGTAGAAAGGCAGCATCCATCATCAAAGATCTTCACCGCCCAGGCAATGTACTTTTCTCGCTGCTGCCATCAGGTAGAAGGTACAGGTGCCTCAGGACATGGAACACCAGGTTCCAGAACAGTTACTATCCTACAAACATTTGGATATGAATGTGCAAGGCTTGACCAGTAAGTTCACAGATGACACAAAATTAGTGGATGGTGTTCATGGTGAAGATTATCGTAGCTTATAGGGGATCTAAATGGGCAGAGGAGTGGTAAATAGATTGCAAAACCAACACGAGCGGCAACTGTTTCATGCAGAGGTTGGTGATAATGTGGAGGGAAGTGCCAGAGGGAGTGGATGAGACAGACACAATTGTATAATTCTAGAGGCAGTTTGGATGTGTAGATTGAGTGAAGAGGCCGAGGGTGGGGGGAAATGGGCCCATCACAGGAAATTGTGACCATCTCGGTGAGCACTGTGGTCAGCATTGTCTCAATGGGCTGAAATTCTGTATCTGTGTTCTGTTGCTCTGTAACTTTAACAGTATATGCACTGAACAGACATACAGACATGGTGTGGGAGTTGATATTAACAGGGATTGTTTTGTTCCTATGCCAACAGATGCTCTGATACAGGGGATGACGATACTGTTATTTGCAAATACTGTAATCGTACTCTCTCTGGCTCACTGTGGGCTTGTTTGTAATTCCGGGCATCACCAGCAGGTGGAGCTTTCCTGCACTAGGACCAAAGTGTAAACAAGACGACAACAATCAACAATCATCAGTCAGACTCAGAATGGACAAAGGTATGATCACTGGGATCATTATAACTAAAGTTCGGTCATGTTGGCGCACACTAGTACAGATCAAGAGACTTACTTAACTGGGCACAGAAAACTCTCATCAAGCAGTGTTATTGATCCCACTGGTAAAACAGCCTTGAGTCATTGGTCATTCCAACAGTTTCAGTGCAGGGACCTGACACCGGTAATAGTCGAATCACTCCACTTACCATGTAAAGCTTCACCTGAGTGAAAGGAGCAGGGACTCCTGAATCAGGTGGCTGTGAGTGAAACACAGGAATGCAACAGTGGGCTTGTGTGTTGTGTAAAAGTCCAGGATCAGTTTCTGCTTCACCTCGAGACAGGCCCTGATGTGTAAGATATATCCAACTTTCATTTATAAAATTCAGAGCCGGTTTGTAAGAGCATTTCCAGGAATTCAGAGATTGTGTGATAACCGAACATTTCAGGTCTTGGAAGGGCAGCTATCAACTCCCTTCTGATTTTCTCAGTTGCGGCAGAAAGGAGATGAGGGGAGTTTCCAAGATCTGTTTTCTGTAGCCGAGCTGAGAACATTACCAGCATTGAGAATGGTTGAGGATCAGAAGACAGCTCACTCTGGATAAATTTGCAGTCTGCCTTGGTGTTTTAATATCCGAATCCATATTTGGGCTGTGGACAAATGATGAATGTGAGTTCTCAATATTTCTCTATTGAGATTATCTGCTATCTGGATTTAAAATTCCCAGGATCTCTGATGGGAAAACCGGTATAACCAATGACCAGATGTTTCAATCCCTAGTAGGTACTGTGATTGTGCTCAACTCTCCAATTTTAGGTGGAATAAAACAGAGATTACAGCCTGGACACAGGTCTTTTGGCCCAACTAATTCCTGCTGATCTGAATGTCTTTTGTGCTTGCCCCATTTTCCCACAGCTTTTCCCAAATTTCCCTTATAGACTCATTCTATTCTTTTCCCTGCCCACATCCTCTCAACATTGTAATTATATTTGTGTTTGCAGCCTCCTCTGGCTGCATGTAATTTATACCTATCACCTGCCACGTGAACAAATGCCACTTTAGTCCATTTTAAATCTCTTCACTCAAGTCTTAGACTCCCCTACCCTGGGAAAAGACTGACCATCTACTCTATCTACGCCGCTGATTATTTTTATGTACATGTGTAAGGTCACTGTTCAAGCTCCAATTATCCAGGGCAAACGGTCCCAGACGAACCATATAACAGAAAACCCAACATCCTAGTCCAGCGACATACTGGTCATTCTCCACTAAACTCTTTCCAGCTTAATGATGTCCATTCTTTGGAACCAGAGCTCCAGAGCAGATAGTGGAGCGGGGGTGAAAATAAATGATGTTAGAAGTTCATGCAAAGTCAGAAAGAGTCTTTTGTGGTGGTAATAATCTTCTGAGGTGTGTCTATTTCAATGCAAGGAGTATTGTGAGGAAGGCTGATGAGCTGAGTGTGTGGATTGACACATGGAATTACGACATTATAGCCATTAGTGAAACTTGGCTACAGGAGGAGCAGGACTGCCAGCTTAATGTTCCAGGGTTCCGATATTTCAAACGTGGTAGGGGCAGAGGAATGAAGGGTGGGGAGGTAGCATTGCTAGTCAGGGAAAATGTTACAGCAGTGCTCAGGCAGGACAGATTAGAGGGCTTGTCTACCTAGGCCATATGGGTGGAGCTGAGAAACAGGAAAGGTATGATCACTGTTACTGATTCAGCAACAATAAATATATAAGGGAGGCAGGGATTTTTTTTATATAATAAATAAAACATTTATTAAACACTGAAAAACAAACCCCCAGAAAGTAAACAAATGACTAACGCAACCAGAAATCAGCTGCTGTGCAGGAACTTAAACAGTTCTTAAAGGAATAAAGCGAAAACAGTTCTTAAAGCGATGTTGCAAAACTAGTTCTTCAAAGTAGTACTGCAAAAGTTCAAAATGCTGACAGTCCATTAAAGGAGAGTTTTTTTAGATGATTTAAATTCTCTTTCACATCGTGTTGTTGCGGTTCCCAGTCAAACTATACTTTTCCCGGAGAATTTACGATGATGAAAATGAAACAGCTTAAAGGCACTGACCTTTCCTCGATGAAAGTGTCTATCCAACCCTTTCTGCTCTTATTGCAGGGGTGAACACGGCGACAGCCAACAAATTCATTCCGAATGAGGATCAAACACGGTTGAACCTGTTTCACCGTCAAAATCAACTTTCCTCGATCTTTTAGCTCCCGAACACCAATCTTCACTCTCCACTGATTTTTAACTGGCAGTATTGTAACGAAACTGCCGGCAATGACCTTTTAAACTATAGGCAGAAAACAAAACTCCCACCTTTCAACAAAACTGCGTCATAACATTGGACCACGCAGTAGCATGGAGTCAAAATGGCAAATCCAGCCACGAATGGCCTCTCCTCACAGGGAGGGGTCCTCCTTTTATACCCTGTTGAAAAAAATCTGTCACATGACCTCTACTGGCAGGAAAAGGACATCACTCCACCATCACAAGACCATTGCCTTAGGTCCAGTATAGCTTCAACACCATTGTCACGTGACAAGTACAAGATACCCATGGGTACGTAACATACTCAATACTTTGATTTATAAAGGCCAATGTACCAAAAGCTCTCTTTACGACCCTATCTACATGTGACACCACTTTTAGGGAATTATGCATCTATATTCCCAGATCCCACTGTTCTACTGCACCCCTCAGGGTCCTACCTTGTAGGATCCACCTTGGTTTGTCCCTCCAAAATGCAATACCTCACACTTGTCTGCATTAAACTCCATCTGCCAATTTTCAGCCCATTTTTCCAGCTGATTCAAATCCCCCTGCAAGCTTTGAAAACCTTCCTCACTGTCCACTACACCTCAAATCTTTGTATCATCTTCAGATTTGCTAATCCAATTTACCACATTATCATCTAGATCATTGATATAGATGACAAATAGCAATGGACCCAGCACTGGTCACCGTGGCACACCACTAGTCACAGGCCTCCACTCAGAGTAGCAATCCTCCACTACCACTCTCTGGCTTCTCCAATTGAACCAATGTCTAACCCAACTTACTACCTCACCATGTATACCTAGCGGCTGAATCTTCCTAACTAACCTCCCATGCGGGACATTGTCAAAGGCCTTACTGAAGTCCATGTAGACAACATCCACTGCCTTCCCTTCATCCACTTTCCTTGTAACCTTCTCGAAAAACTCTAATAGATTGGTTAAACATGACCTACAATGCACAATGCCATGTTGACTCTCCCTTATAAGTCCCTGGCCATCCAAATTCTTGTAGATCCTATCTCTTAGTACTCCTTCCAATAATTTAGCTACTACTGACGTTAAATTTCCCGGCCTATAATTTCCTGGATTACTCAGATCAACAATCCCGCACCTAATTAATTGATATGTAGTAACATGAGAACGGTTTAAATATACATGTAAAAATGATCATTGGGCTCTCTTCCAGGAAAGATTGGGCTGTAGAGAAGAAAAGGTGTATATCTGAACTGAACAGGGACTGATAAGCTACGGGTGGTGTTAGTAGTCTGCGTGGTTGTGCAGACAGATGTTGTTAAACCTACATATAAAGTTGAAATCAGACAAGTTTATTCCAGACAGGTAGGGATTAGACTATGAGGAGAAATTGTACTGCCTGGGACTGTATTTGCTGTAATTTAGAAGAATGAGTGAAGATCTTATAGAGACATAAAATTATGAAAGGGATAGCTAAGATAGAGGCAATAAATTTGTTCCACTGGTAGTTGAGATTATAACTCGGGGGCATAGCCTTCAATATCCAATGGAGTTTATTTAGGATGGAGATGCGGAGGAACTGTTATTCCCAGAGTGGTGAATCTGTGGAGATTTCTGCCCAATGAAGCAATGGAAGCTACCTCAGTAAATATTCTTAAGACAAAGTTGGATAGATTTTTGCAAAGTAGGGGAAATAGGTTTATCGGGAAAGTCGGGTAAATGGAGATGAGTCCATGATCACTATGAATTATTGAATGGTGGAGCTGGCTCGGTGGACTAGATGGTCTACACCTGCTCCTATTTCTTATATCAGGAAGTGACAGGTTGAACATGGTGTGACTAATGTTTGGAGATGCGTATATTTCAATTGAAGGACTACGGTAGGACAGCCGGATAAGCTGAGGGAATAGATCAGTGCGCGAAATTCTAACATACGAGCCATCAGTGTGACTTGGTTGTAGGAATGACAGGACTGACAGTTGAATGTTCCGATGTTCCGTTGTTCTATACGTGAAAGCGTGGAAGGGATGCAAGGGGGAAATTTGGCACTGTTAGCCGGGAAATGTAGCACGGCACTACTCAGCGATGACAAACTGAAGAATTCATCTAGTGAGGCTTTATAGGGAGAACTGAGGAAAAAGAAATGTATAACCATGTCAAATTGATTATTTTATAGACCAATAAACAGTCTGCGTGGTATAGAAAGATTTGTATACTGTTGCAAGAAACATAAGGTTGTGATAGTAGGTGATTTAAACCTTCACATTTTGGCGGTGTCTCCCATACAGTAAATGGCTGGGTAGGACGGAGTTAGTAAAATGTGTTCAGGAGATTTTCCTTCATCAGCACACAGAAGTGCTAACTGGAGAGAGAGTGATACAGGAGCTCCTGTGAGGGAAATGAGACAGTGCAGGTGACAGAAGTGTTGTGGAGGGGAACACTTTCCATCCAGTGATTGCAAAGTGATTACAGTCACGGTAATTATGGAAAAGGATAGACCTGGTCCTCAGGGTGAGAATTCACAATCGGAGAGAAGTCATCTTTGATGGTATCAGAAATATCTGGCAAGTGGGCATTGGAGTGGTTGTTTGATCAAAAGGTTGTTCTTGGTCAGTGGGAGCCCATCAAAAGTGTAATCTGAGAGCACAGAATCTGCATGGTCCTGTCCGAGTAAAAGGCAAGGAAACTATGTTTAGAGATCCTTGGTTTTCGAGAGAAATTTTGGCCCTGTTTCTGACACAGGAGGGGTTCATTACAACTAATGGCAGGTTTGAACATATGAAATACTTGCAGACTATTAGAGATGCAATTGAACACTAAAGACATTAACTAGGATGGATAAAATAAGTCATGAGTTTGCTCTAGAACACAGGGTGAAGCGGCATCATTAGAGTTTCTAGAGATGTATTACGAGTAGAAGGAGAGGAAGAAAAAAATGACCCTCTGGAAGGTCAGACTGGTACTTCACGAGTGGAGCCAAACGAGGTGGAAGAGATCTTATAAAGATGTTTTCCCTCTGTAGTTACTCGGGAGATGTACACAGAGTCCGTACAAGTGAGGCAAAGCAGCAGTGAGGTCACAGACACTATACAGATTAGAGAAGAGGAGGTGTTGCTGTCCTGAGGCGAACTGGGGTGAATATAACCCCTGGGCTGATGAGCTGTACCCTCGGGACCGATGGGAGTTTAGTGCAGACATTCCTGTGGCCTAGCTAATATTTAACTGCTTCCAAGTACAGGTTTCCCCCATGAGAGGTAATTAGAGAAATCCTGGTGAACATAAAACAAGGGATGGGTTATCTCTGGAAATTTTCATTTTGCTCACCGAATAGCTCTGCGCCAAACAGACGAAACCAGTTGTAGATTCTCGACCCTGGTCGATACAGAGATTTAACTAATCAGTGGCAGACTGTAAATTCAATATAAACTGTTGAATCCAATTGTCATCACTTGAACAGGAACAGTTTCTCATCCAAGTTGCTGATCTGAAAGTGATGAGTAGGGATGATAGATACCCAGATCTCTCTGAATGCCCATTGAAACGACATCATCTCGTTTAATTTGTGTTTCTTCTGGATCTGTTTCAAGATGGTGCCGTGTTGCGAGCTCAGTTCCACTTTATAATGCAAATTTCTGCGATTTCCTTCGTTTTTTTTGTTCAAGTAGCTGATAGTCACATCCGATATGATAGCTAAGTTATATGGCTGTCCTGTTGATCAAACCATTTATTATAAATTACTGTAAGTTGCATATTTAGACAGAGACATTGCACATTTAAACGGAGACGTAACGTAAAGATTTTTACTCCTCATTTATATGAGGAATGTAAGTAATAAATTCAATTCAATTCAATTCAAATCCTTTTAGCGCAGCTCTCCCTAGAGATTTCCTCAGACGTGTCTGTATTTGATGAATGGAGACCACCCAGCTCCCCAGGATGTTACAATGCGCTGCTTCCTGTAATGGTGTAAGTCCTGACGCAGACTTATCCATCACCCCACCCGAGACCACATCTGTTAGAAAGAAATACGTGCTGGTGAAGGCAACTAATTGGAAATTGGTCCACATTTGATATGTACAAACCTTCCATATTTGTGAGATGCCTGTTCCATTCTTGTTTAGAAATTATAACAGGTATTTGCACACTTTTGCTTCTTTGAGAGGGTGGTGCACAACATTACTATCGGACAGCAGGCCGCTATTCGAACTGCACAATGCGATCTCCTATTAGGGTCTAAAGAGCGTGACATTCCTGTCGCTGTCGGTTAGCTTTTGTATTAAATTAATACTCTTTAATGTCCCATTTTAAATTATCGAGTATCCTGTCCTTGACACACAGGGTGAATTCAGGTTTAGTTATTTTTATTCCCCTGCATTTTCTCTGCCTCTCAGCTACATTTTCCGGCTGAAGTTTGTTCCGCCTGCATCTGCATAGAACATAGCAGAGTACAGACCATTTGGGCCACTATATTGTGCCAAACCCATACCCTATTGTCAATCCAACCCATCTATCCCACATAGCCCACTGATTTTCCTTTACACGTATGCAGTTTAAGACATTTACTAATGTCTCTGATGTACGTATCTATCCCTAACCTCACCCCCTTCTGGTGCTTCCTTTGTCCTTATCTCACTGTGTGCAGAGAAAAAGATGTGCCTTTGACATCACGCATATTCTTCCTCCCGGTCACCCTGAGCGTGAACCCTCTCACAATAGGTTTGTCGATCTTAGGGGAAAGAAGGACGCTCGTTGCCCACATTTTGTGCCTCTCATTATTGATTGCACCTCCGTCAAATCTCACTTCTGCCCATTCGTTCAAAAACCAAAAGCTGACGCTCGCTCGAAACGTCTTTCCAAGGTATTTTCTCTGCACGTTGTAACATCGTGAGAAATTTCTTCTGCTCTCTTTCTAAAGCTTCTTTATCCTTCCTATCATGAGCCGAGCAGAACTCCACATATCGTTTAATCAGTGTTTTATAGAGGTGCAACATTACCTCGCGGCTCCTAAACTAATTCCCCCATATAACGAAGGCCAACACAGCACACACATTCCTAACTACTATTAGAATTGCGAGACAACATTGAGGAACATGACTTCACGTGGCTTCACGTGACTGTGAATCGCGTTCGGTGGTGTTAAGCGGGTGTTACATCTTGCCCACCGGTGACCTTCAAACTAGAGGAAGAAGGAATACCTTACACCCCCTTTGGTACTGTCGTCACGATACCCATTAAGGTGATATTTTGCCCAAAATGCAGTAAGTAACTGTTCTGAGCTTAGTTTACAATTACGGTGCTAAAATCTATAATTCGTTGAGTGTCCTTGACGTGGTTTCTGACCTCTGGTGATTTCAGAATGACACATTATCTCCTTAAGGTAGAAAGTGGTGATCCGGGCTGATATTCCACAAATGATGTTCAGACTCTATCCCTGGGTGTCAGTTCCGCTGAACACCCATTTCTACTCCCCTCTTATACATGAACCCGGTATTCTGGAAACTCAATGGGATCATAACCTCAAATTCTGACGTCTGTCTTAGGGATGTATCTTATGTTGTAATCTCTGCACATAATGTAGATCTGAGATGCTGGTACTAGCTGGTCAATTTACATTCTGAGGCGGGGTTCTCCTTCACGTGTTGTGGGTCTGTGCACGCACCTTGTACACGCGGTGGGCAGACCAGGGATTTGTATAATGAATGCAGAGACTCTGAGATATGGAGTCACCCGGACTTACGGTGTGACTTCTGAACCACCGGGACTATTGCAAAATCGATGCGCACGTGCCTCCAAATCACTTTAATAGCCTGAAGAAGCGTATGGTCACACCATCGGGCAGTGTGATTTGTGCTTATTATTGTGAACTCGGAAACGGAGCAGCTCCATTGCCATTCGAGTTGACCTCCCACAGTAGAGCTACCACCCCTGGGTTGTGGGGACGCATGCATCCGTGGGATGGTGCGGTGAAGAGGGTAGGTATGGAACACAGCCCGTTTTCGGGTGAAAAGAATCGGACGTGAAGTGTGATAAGTTTTCAATGGCCTGGGAGTAAGTACTCTGTTGTCCCTTTGTAACATACGGAGTCTGAAGGCAGAGACTGTCTTCAATTCAAACATCAGCCGTATAGCCAAAGGTTTGCTCGAAGTTTGTGGTCCAGCACATGGTCAAGACTGGAGCATACAGGGAAGTGATGGGGATGGCCAAAACTGAAGAGGGATGGGACGGGGCGGAATGGAATGTGATAGGATAGTGGACATGACAGGCAGTGATGTGATTAATGCGGGAGGAAAGCCAGTTAGGATGGGAGGTGGGCTCCATGAGGTCCCAGAATTCAGGTCACTAACAGAGTCTGTTGGGATTTCAATTGTCTGCAAAGGAACAAAAAGCTTCTGAATTAGACTAAATGAAATATTCTGGATCCAGATTTGTAACCTGTGACTGGCCTTTCAATGAGCTTGTGCGGGCCGCGGACTGGGATGAGCAGAGACATTGGCAGGTTGCAAAAGTTGCAGATGAACCTCACTCTCAAGAACAACCTGAACCAGGCCGGGAACTGGTCAGCGAGTGGGGGATGATGGGAAATACAGAGAGGAACTGCAGAGGTTGTGCTGAACTTTTTATGATTGAAAACATTTTCTGGGCGGATTCCTTTGTATACTTCTCAAGGTATTTCATGATATCCCATTACAACCGCCGGAGAGATGTTCTTTGTTCAATGAATTCCAAGCTGTGAACTTGATCTCCACTTTACTCTGTGAGCTCCGCCCCGATGCTGCCTGGAGGTGGAATGAATTCAGCTTAATCCTTTCCTGGAACAAAAGGACCATATTCCACTGAACTCGGACCAAGTCCTTCAATTGCTTTCTAAAAATAGCTTCTCTCAACAAATCTAGTGGCAGAGAACTTGAGTCAAATATGAGTACTCTTTGTGAAAGGAGAAAGTAAGGAGGTAGGAGACTGTGGATTTTCGGCGGATAGGTCACCTTGGCACTGACCCTGTGCCAATTTAACCCGATCCATGTCAGATGTTCTCCATTTCTCCATCTGAATCCGGTCTCCGCCCGACACTGAACCCGAATCGCTCGGTCTCTGCCTGACCATATGCGGCTCTACTTGTTACTCTCCCACTGTCACACACACTCTCCCTTTCTTTTTTCACTCTCTCTGTCTCTGTTTCAATTGCCCATTCTTTCTCCGTCTCTGTTTTTCCTTGGCGTTCCCTCTTTTACCACCACCTCTTTCTCTCTTTCTCTCTCTTTCGATTCTTAATACATTTATCACTCTCTCTTTCTATCATTCACCGTGCAACTATCTCAATTATCTCTATTATTTCTCATCCACCCATACCCTTCCAGCTCCCTCCCGCCCTCCTTCCGTCTCTCTGGGAGAGGTTAGTCCATTGCTGGTTAGTGACCGGCCTGGTGCCACCTCTGCCCGGGACAATCTGCCCTTTGATCATTTCGGGCAATGGTTAAAAATGTCACTATGCCGTGCACCCAGACTATCAACATCCCGTTCGCTAATCTGGACTAAACGCGATAAAGAAAGAATTCCTCTGGAGGAAGTTTCACGGTCGGTTATAATAAGCACATGCATTTGTAAAGATGGGCGATCAGAAAGCCTCTGAGCGGCTTTGTGCTGGGAAATGCTATCCCCAGTGGGATGAGCTGCCAGAGGAAGAAATGGAGGCAAATACATCCAAAATATTTAAACGTTTATTCGACATGCACAGGAAATATTTCTAGGGATATGGCCCAATCAGTGGTTTTACGGACGAATTCAGGTGGTCTCATGCTCGTCATGGCACGTTTGGGAAGGGCCGGATTCTGTGCTCTGGGTCTGTCGAATAACTACCAATATGATTCGGTTCTCGTGCCTCGAGCGGTAGACAGATAGAGAGAAAGATGGACAAACACGCAAACAAAATTCAAAAAACAAGCAAACAAACAAATCAATAAATAGATGGACCGACCGATAGATAAATAAGTAAATAAATAAATAGATAAATTAAAATCCATCGAAATTTCTGTTACTGTGAATAGCTAAGCGAGTAAAAGATGACCTGATTTCCAAAAGGCATAAAGTCAAAGACTTTTTAAGAATTAACTTTTAAGAATTTTTAATTAAGAAATTAAAGACACTTTCTTTAATATTTTAAGCAAGATTACCTTTTTTTGTATTTCCATCTTTTACGGTTTCAAAATAACAAAAAAGGAAAAGGGCCCGAAGCAAAGATTTGGGCACCCTGCATGGTCAGTACTTAGTAACACCCTTTTTGGCAAGAAACACAGCTTGTAAACGCTTTTTGTAGCCAGCTAATAGTCTTTCAATACTTCTGTGGGTATTTTTGCCCATGCTTCCTTGCAAAAGGCTTCTAGTTTTGTGAGATGTTTGGCTACCTTGCATGCACTGCTGGGAACGTAGAAGATTTGGGGGAGATTTGACAGAGGTCTGCAAAACCATGAGGTGTACAGGTAGGGTAGATAGGTAGAGGGACGGGGAGAGTGAGCGTTAGCTCAGGGGATAGAGCGGAGTGAGGCTTCCACTTTTAATCAGCATACCACTACACCCCCCACAGACACTCGTGCTCATTTTCAATCAGTGCGTCAATCCCTTTTTGACTGCCTATTTAACGTATGTGGTATTTTCAATGACAACGCAGTCCCTTCCTCTGGCCATTTGGAAATAATAACTTTTAAGAGAAAAACACTCCACAGTTATTTCCGGCGGGGTGCGGATCAACAACCATTGCTTGTGAAATGAAACCGACTGTTAGCCGTGGACGGGGGGGGGGGGGGGGGGGTGGGGGTGGTTTCTTGTGACAACAGTGTATAGAAAATAGTATACTTTCTAATAGTAAATACTATTTAATAGTAAATAGTAAAAGAAGTATATTTTTTTCGACTATATATATATATATATATATATAGTCGAATGTGTTTGGTTTAATTTCAGCAGAAATGCGGCTCCCTGTACCTGAACAGGTGAGGGAGGTTTGAGCTGAAACTCTATCCATGTCAGGCAGACTTTCTTACACAGAGGGCGGAGTTCAGACCTTCCCAGAACCCGGGCTGGATCAAATCCGCAGCCTGGGACACGCTGTGTTAAACAGAGAAACTCCGCCCCACTGGTTGTGATGAAAGAAAAAGGAGAGATCCACACGGAAATCCGGACAGAAAGGTTAATGCAGCCTGTTTGTTTCCCTCTTTAGGGTTGCTACATTGATCCCACTCCCACCTCCTCCCGCTATCAGACCCGTCCTGAGCCGGTGAGAGTTAGTGTGACCCGGACTGCGGCAGTCCCGCTCTACCCCGGCTCACCCGGCCCTGTCCATCTGTAATGAGCGACGGACACATCACAGCCGAGTGGCCTCGGGAGCAGCAGCTCAGACTCAACTCTCCGTACAGGGTGAGCACCACCGATGCAGGACCATTGTCGGTCACCGGGATGTCAGACTGTGATTTCCCGGGACCACACTGAACGCCGTCCGGTTACAACATCAGAGGTAAGTGTTGTCTATGATTCCGCACAACGGTTCAGCGTTTAAAGCGAGACTATGTTTTAGTCGAGATTGAGAGTGAGTTTTGTGGGAGAAGGGAGTCCTGACATGTTCATGTAAACGAGTCAATTACTATCCAAATGGATTAAGAGAACCAAGAGTGGTTACTACTGAGTGCAAGCAGAAGAAATCTCTCACCCCGGTAGTGACATATGAAATAGCCCACGGGGCAGTGACCCGTCACCGATCTCTCTCAAACAAGAGAAAACTGCAAATGTTGGAAATCCCAGCAACACACACAAAATGTTGGAGGAACTCTACTGGCCAGGCAGCAGCCTTGGAAAAAAAAGTACGGTTACCTTGGAGGTCACAGGTAATGTTCTTTACATTGTGCCATTGGTTCTACCGCTGTTCCCTGTAGCAGAAAGCGTTAAACTTCCATCACATTTGAACGACAGTGTTTTGACGAACCGGTTTGGATTTGATTTCAGTGGAATGGCCGCTCCCTGTTCTGAGGAATGTGCTCTTTAAACACAGACCCTGAGCTCCGAGCCTCACAGAACAACAAACCGCACCTTCCAAATCAGTCAATCATCTACCCTCCTCCCCTTTCCATTCCAGTCCTGAGGAAGGGACTGGGTCCGGAATGCCGACTGTTTACAGCCATCCATAGATGCTGCCTGACCTGCTGAGATCCCCCAGCACTGTGTGTGTTGCCATGGTTACGAGAGATACGTGTGGGGCAGTAGGCGGGGTTATTTGTAAGAAACCATGCACAGTATTCACACTCTCAGGAAATCTTGGGGAATTGAGTTGCGAATAATTCAGCTTCTGGTATTTATTTTGGATCTTTATTTCCAACCAACCAGGTGCCTCTGCATTGATTCAGCGATCAAGGACATCAATGTTTTTTTTGTTTGTTTTTTCGAGCCACTTCTGGCGTCTGTGCTTTTTTGTGTTCCTACTGTTAGAATTTTTTGAGAATGTGATTAAATACATTGATGAAGGAAGAGCAGTAGATGTAGTGTAAATAGATTTCTGCAAGGCATTTGATAAGGTCTGCCATGCAAGGCTTATTGAGAACGTAAGGAGGCATGGGATCCAAGGTGACATTGCTTTGTGGACCCAGAACTGGCTTGCCCACAGAAGGCAAAGCGTGGTTGTAGATGGGTCATATTCTACATGGAGGCTGGTGACCAGTGGTATGCCTCAGGGATCTGTTCTGGGACCCTTGCTCTTTGTGATTTTTATAAATGACCTGGATGACGAAGTGGAAGGATGGGTTAGTAAGTTTGCTGATGACACAACGGTTGGGGTGTTGTGGATAGTGTGGAGGGCTGTGAGAGTTTACAGCGGGACATTGATAGGATGCAGAACAGGGCTGAGAAGTGGCAGATAGAGTTCAAGACGATTAAGTGTGAGGTGGTTCATTTTGTTAGGTCAAATATGATGACAGACTGCAGTATTAATGGTAAGACTCTTGGCAGTGTGGAGGATCAGAAGGATCTTGGTGTCCGAGTCCATAGGACACTCAAAACAGCTGCTCAGGTTGACTTCGTGGTTAAGAAGGCGTACAGTGCATTGACCTTCATCAATCGTGGAATTGAATTTAGGAGCCAAGAGGTAATGTTACAGTTATATAGGACCCTGTTCAGAACCCGCTTGGAGTACTGTGCTCTGTACCTCACTACAGGAAGGATGTGGAACCCATAGAAAGGGTGCAAAGCAGAGTTCCAAGGATGTTGCCTGGATTGGGGAGCATGCCTCATGAAAACAGGTTGAGTGAACTTGGCCTTTTCTCCTTGGAGCGACGGAGGATGAGACTTGACCTGATAGAGATGTATACGATGGCGAGAGGCATTGATCGTGCGGGTAGTCAGAGGCTGTTTCCCAGGGCTGAAACGGCTGCCACAAGAGGGCACATGTTTAAGCTGCTTGGGAGTCGGTAAGAAGAGATGTCAGGGGTAAGCTTTTTACGCAGAGAGTGGTAAGTGGTGGAATTGGCTGCCAGTAACGATGGTGGAGGTGATACGATAGGCTATTTTAAGAGACTTTTGGATAGGTACATGGAGCTCAGAAAAATTGAGAGCTATGGGTAACCCTAGTAATTTCTAAGATAGGTTTACGTTCGGCACAACGTTGTTTACCGAAGGGCCTGTATTGTGCTGCAGGTTTTCTATGTTCCATGCTTTTCTATGTTAACTGCACGATTGACATTTTCCACAGGTTAAATAAAGATTAGTAACAGGTCTAGAACAATGGCCACCTGTTTCAAAGCAAGGGTGCGACATCCGCCCAGCAAATACCTGTTCCGTTTTCAGAATTTCTAATTTCAGACGGATACATCTATTGTTCCTGTGTTGACTGAGGGTGTTCTGAACTCTTCTCCTCAATGGCCAGTGGAAGCAAAGCCTTTCATTCCATTGAAGGCTAAGATTCTTGATAAACAATGGGTTACAGGGACGGACATGATGGAATACAGAATGAAATTTCAGATCAGATCAGCCATGATTTCATTACCTGCAGCATCAGTTTTGAGGGATGTGTGCTCCAGTTATGTGTGTTTGTAGGTTGACTGGAAAAGCACTAACAATTTAATTAATGTAAACTTGTATAATCAGTGCATTCGAAGGGAGATGTAATTTTAAGTATATGGTTGAATTGAAAACAAGCATTAAATTGATGAACGGTTTACATCCAACTTTGTGCTTTAAGTATGTGCCCCAGCTACGTCAGGGGATGGAATTTATGAGTAACTCGGTGAGCTGGACATCACGGTGTTGGACCGAGAAACAAGCTCCCGATTCCATGTTAATCCTGCTGCAGACTCCATGTGTCTTTCCACGACCCCAACACAGACCCCTCAGCACCACTAGTGGTCAGGGGACCTCGGATGGCCACGAGTGGCCGGAGATCCCCGCGGAGCCACCATTTGTCGGCGGTCGGATGGACAATGGAGAGGGTTCAGCTGTCCGGCCCTTTCTCTGTGACACTCCCGATCTCCACATCAACTCCATCTATCTGACTCTGGGTGAATTTTAACAATTAACAAACATAATTCCTCTCAGCGATCAGCTGTCTGAGTGATCCCCTGGCTCTGAGAGGAAGGGGTATTTATGGTCCACACTGTCAGGATGTTGAGTTTACCAGGAGACAAAGACTGCAGGGATGAGAAGTTTTCTGTTGTCTAATACACTGTGTGTGAACCCAGCTGGCAATTCTGGTTTACATTTGTAAAACAGATGTTCTTTTTTTCAAAATACTGAACAGCAAAACTCTGCATTGATTAATCTACTCGAAACCAGATCAGCCTCGATAGTTCTCCCAAATCAGTCGGGACTTTGTGACCAAACTCGAGAAAAAAAGCACGCTGCCCACTCCAACAACGGCACAGCCGGATGAATCCCATCATTGATTTTGTTGTCGCTCTGAAACCAGAATAAACGGCCATTCCGGTGTTTTAAAATACAAGTGCTCTCCCACACCAGGACCTAACGATATGTGTGCGGTACTTTACGTCGCACACACAGAAACATAGAAAGCCTACAGCACATTACAGGCCCTTGGGCCCATAAAGCTGTGCCGAACATGCCCTTACCTTAGAGCTACCTAGGTTTGCACATAGGCCTCTATTTTTCTGAGCTCCATGTACCTATCCAGGAGACTCTTTAACAACCCTATCGTATCAGCCTCCACCACCGTCGCCGGCAGTCCATTCCACGCAGTCACCACTCTCTACGTAAAAAACTTACCCCTGACATTTTCCCCGTACCAACTTCCAAGCACCTTAAAACTATGCACTCTCGTTGTAGCCATTTCAGCCCTTGGTAAAAAGCCTCTGACTATCAACAGGATCAATGTCTCTCATCATCTTATACACCTCTATCACTTAACTTCTCATCCTCTGTCGCTCCAAGGAGAAAAGGCTGATTTCACTCAACCGTGCTGCCAGGCTCGCATTGAAACGGGTTAATGGCTGAGGTACCAATCACGACATCCCCCGCCCCACCCCACCACCGGTGCTGTGAACAGAGTATTTACAAGCTACGTTATTCTCATTGATGCGAAGAGATGTCAATTACTGGTTACACCCAATAGTGGAGGAGGGCCAGTGGAGAGGGTGGTACCACCATCTCCCGCTCGCGTTCCGAACTCTCTGTCAAAGCGGAACAAACCTCAAACTAAATGTCCCCCTTTTTTATTTATCTCCATTTCCCTCCGAGGGAAGTTGGGGGCTTTTGTGAACCATAATCTGCAGCCGGTGTCTGATTTATGGCTGAAAAGCAGGAGGAGACTGCTTGGTCCATCGGCTTGATGCCGGCTCCCCGGGGTGCCAGAGATCCCGCCTGAAGAAGTGGGGGGAATTTTATTGAAAGGATAAAGATGGTGTGAGAGGGGTCAGACAGGATGTTTGTCTCAGTGGGGACAGGAGGGGCTCATCTGTGGAAATGTTTGAGCCCAAGGTGGTGGTGAGCAGAGGGATTCACCATATTGGTGGACAAACACGGGCAGACTATTGACCTGTAAGTGGGGCTAATGGTCCGGGCAAAGTAAGGATATGAGTGGTGTTGGGGGGTGTGGCAAGGATGGACAGGTATGGGGTCTTGTTGAATGACAGGACTGGCTGGAGGGGCCGAGTGGCCTGCTCCTGTTCCTGTTGTCTGTGTGTTCAAAGAGAAGGAATAACCAGACTGCTCTTGGGCCTGCAGGAAGTCCCAGTCGGTGTTGTAGGGACAGCTGCTTACAGTCCAGTTGATCCCAAACTGTGTCAACCATTTGACTGACGGACCAAATTCAATATTTCTAAATTTTCAATCGATACATACCATATATTTATAAATTGGTCACTTCACAAAACTCTATATATTGTTAACGACATAAAAACGATATTTTATATTGTTACTGACAGAGATTTTGTATAATTTATGTTCCGTGTGTCATCTGGATGTACTTGCCTGTGATGCTGCCACAAGTCAGTGTTTCTCTGTACCTGTACCTTCCTGTACTTGTGCACTTGGCAATAAATTCAACAGGACCTGAGAAATCTCAGTGAGATTTGATTAGTGATGATCATATTGGAACCTCGGTCGGTGGAATGTAAAGAGACAGTACAGTGTTAAATGTAAGACCCTTAAAATGTCGATGAGCACCGGGATCTTGGAGTCCAAGTTCATTGCTCCCTGAAAGTAGCTACACGGATTGACAGGCTGGTTAAGAAGGCAAATGGCATGTTTGCCTTTATAAGTCAAGATATTACATTCAAAATTCATAAAACTCGATCAGACCACATCTGGAGTGTTTCATACAGTTCTGGTCGCCCCCATTCTCGGAAGGATGTCGGGGCATTGGATGCACATTACAAAAAAAAGATATATCCTTGATGCTGCGCTTTTTTCAGGCCGTGTGAAAATTTACGGCTCAGAGCAATGGTTGATCCACACAGCTGAAAAAATAGTAATTTGTGGGAACATCGGAGACCCAACCACGTTAGATTCTATCATATTAAACACGATTGAATGTGGTACATTGTCGTGCTTCCTGTTATAGACCAAATGTTAAACGTCAATAGAGTGGACAGAACTGTTTCACCGGCAGCCTCTCTGGTGTCCAGGAAATAGTAATGAGTAACGCAAGAAAAAATAATAATAATTTCGCCTTGTCCGAGGGAGCGTACTGTGAGGCAATGAGGCTCACGTGCTTAACAATACAGAACTAATGTTGAGCAGGGATTAACTAGAAGGTCCATTTTATATAAATTCAAGAGCTTTTCGTTTTCGTGTCTCGAAAGATCACTATTAATGCCCCAATAATTACTTTTACTACCTTTTCAGAACACTGGGTGTCGTACCTCCCCCATTATAGGTATGAACAAGGATGAGATCTGGGCCAAATTGCGCAATTAAGGGTTCAGCATATCACGCATCATCTTGGACAAACCCAGTTCTGATACTGGGTCTTCCACATTGTATTTTTACACAGATCCAATCTGATTTACCGAGTTTCCAGCACTTTATGAGAGGAGGGCAGGAATATGGTATTGGGGCAAAAAAAAATAATCAGCCATGATTGAATGATGGCGCAGACTCGATGGGCCGAATCACTTCATTCTGCTCCGATATCTTATCATGACAGGATGATGAGTCCTTCGTATCCCCTATCAGGATTCATGACGTGTGAGGGACAATTACAGATTTGTTCACTGAGATCCTTTTATTTGTCTTCAGCTTTTAAAGTTCAGTGAGATTTGCCTTTGGAACATTGAGCAGAAATGTTTTACTCTCCTTTGTATTGTTAATGTGCTTCATTATCTCTCTGGTTAAAGTTAGACCTGCGGTGAGAGATTTATTGGAAGAAAAGCCCACAACTGGAAGCAAACCACAACTGAAAACGAGGGAACAGTGACAAGTGAACCAGCCCAAGGACTGAGAGCACCAACTGGAGAGAAACCCTTCTGACTCAGAGTTTCTATTGATTCAGTCAGGAGAAAGGTTGGTGAGTCTCATTTACTCAAACACTGGTCCTTTAGTCATTACATATCTGTACAAGGAAGGTAGGAAATTAGTTAAATGGACTGAATGTGCCCAGAAATACCAGTTATGCCTCTGCCTGACCCAGCTCCAATCACTCCAGGCCTAGTAATGTACTTTCAGAAGCCCAGCTCTTTAAAGTCACAAACATTCTCTCAGTGTTTGCTCATTTGAAGGTCCTGCATCATCTGAAGTAGTGTTTGGTCAGTTCTGATGTTTCCTTGTTATATTATAATCACCTGAAAATGCATTGACAATCTCCTCCCTTTATACGAAGCCCCAAACGTGTCGTGCTGTAGTGATTGTAGAAATGCGGAATTATCATGAACTGCTGCAACATGCCATTGATTCCTCTGGCTATTGCAATTTGCAATGATATACTAACCCTCGAATATATCGTCATGCAAGCCTCTGCTGAGAACAGACTTTTTATAAAGCAAAATGTCCCAACACTGCATTTTATTCAATCCTCACTAGCAAATGGCAAGCAACAGTTTACATTGACATACCTTGGCCTCATCAAGTACTTTTCTGCTAATTACATTGTCAGAACCTGTGAAGGTGACATTAAGCAGAGGTGGAAATTCAAAGTTATGTTCCCATGGATGTTGTACATGGGACTTCAGCAAAGCCTTTGACAATGTGTCACATGGCAGCTTGGTCTCGATGATCAGGTCTCATGCTGTCCGGAGAGAGCAAGTTGGATGTTTTCAAAATTAGCTTCAAGGTAGCAAGCAAAGAGTGCTGGTTGAAGGCTTCTCCTCGCAATGGAGGTGAGTAATCAGTGGTGTGCCGTGAGGCTACAATTTGGGAACTTTGATATTCGTTATATTATTGCAATGATTTGGATGCGGTTGCACAAGGCTTACTTGACGGGTAAGATCGCAGAATGCACAGCATTAGTAGTTGCTGTTCACAGAGAAGATTATCGTAGCATCTAGGGGATCTAAATGGACAAGGGGTGGCAAAGAGATTGAAAAACCAACCCCAGCAGCAACGGATTCATGCAGATGTTGGGGATTATGTGCAGGAAACAGCCAGAGGAAGTGGATGAGGCAGGCGCCGTCGCATAATTTAAAAAAAAACAGTTGGGATGTGTAGATGGAGTGAAAAGGCCAGATGGGAAATGGGCCCATCACAGGAAATTGTGACCATCTCGGTTGGCACTGTAGTTGGCATTGTCTCGTTGAGTGGAACACGCTGAATTTGGACTCTATTACTCTGTGACTCTGTCAGTAGATACCCCAGATATCACTGGACAGAGATACAGAGATGGTGTGGAAGTTGTTATTAAGCGGGAATGTTTGGTCCACAAGCCAACTGCTTCTCTGATGCAAGGGATGGAAATACTGTCATATTTGCAAAGTAATTGTAGTCTCTCTAACTCACTGTCTGCTTGTTGCGTAATTCACTGCATCACCAGCAGGTGGAGCTTTCCAGAACCGGGACCAAAATGTAAACAAGACGACGACAATCAACAATCGTCAGTCAGAATCAGAATGGACACAGGTATGATCACTGGGATCTTTGAATTAAACTTTTGTCGCGTTTGTACACAGTAGTTCAGATGAAGAAACTTACACAGATGTTAACAGGGCATAGAAAAGTTTCATCAAGCAGTGCCATTTATCCCACTGCTAAAGAGGCCTTGAATAATTGATCAAACCTAACAGTTCCAGCGCAGGGACCTGACACCGGTGATGGTCGAATCACTCCACTCACCAGGCAAAGCTTCACCTGAGTGAATGAAACAGGGACTCCAGAATCAGGTGGTTGTGAGTGAAACACAGACAGGAATGCAACAGCGGTCTTGTGGTTTATGTAAATGTTCAGGGTCAGGGTCCTTTTCACCTCCAAACTAGTACTGCGGTGTAAGACATCACCAACTTTCATTTATAAAATTCAGAACCAGATAATAGGAGCATTTCCTGGATTTCAGAGATTGTGTGATAACAGAGCATTTCAGTTTTTGGAAGGAAAGCTATCAACACCTCCCTGGGTTTTCTCGGCTGCTGCACAAGCGAGAAGTGGGGTGTTTCCGAAATCTGTTTTCTGTAGCAGAGCGGAGATTATTGCCGGTGTTGGGAATGGCTGAGGATCAGGAGGCAGCTCATTGTAGATACATTTGTGGTCTGCTTCAGAGATTTAATACCCCAATGAATGTCTGGGCTGTGGAGAAATGGTGAATGTGAGTTTCTCATTATTTCCCTCCTGAGATGATCTTCTACATGAATTTAAATTCCTAGGATCTCTGCTGGGAAACCCGGTATTACCAATTACCAAATATCTCTGTCACCTATAGAAATTGTGATTCTGTTCAAATCTGTTATTCCAGGTGGAGTAAAACGATATTACAGCCTGGAAACGGGTCCTTCTGCCCATCTAATTCATGCTGATCTAAATGCCTGAGATTGCCCCATTTTCCTGCAGTTTTTATCAAATTTCCCTTGTAAACTTCTTCTATCCTTTTTCCTGACCACATGCTCTCAACTTCGTAATCTTATTTGTGTTTGCAATCTCCTCTGGATGCACGTAATTTATACCCATCACCCAGCAGGTGAAAAAATGCCCCTTTGGTCCATTTCAAATCTCTGCCCTCAAGTCTCAGACTCCCCTACCATGGGGAAAATAACATGACCATCTACCCTATCTATGCCCTGGATTATTTTATGTTCATATACGCGTGTAGCGTCACCCTTCAAGCCCCTGAGCTCCAGGGAAAACTGTCCTAGCCGAACCATATAACACAATGAACAACACCCTAGTCCAGTACCGTAGTGTTCATTCTTCACTACACATTTTCCAGATTAAGCACGTCCATCCTATAGATTACCAACTGCAACTGCACGCAAAGCTCTATAACCAAGACTTTGCCAATGACTTGCATAGTTGTTACATGATGATCATCAGGCGGGGGATAAGATGGGAACCAGGGCAGCGGTCAGCATAGATCTCCAGGTAATGATCAGTCTGTGACTCAGGGGACTGGACAATGTGCCTCTCAAGGGAATGGTCATTCTGTGACCAAGGGAACTGGATATCATGTGACAAAGCGATTGGAGAATGTGTGATCCAGCAGACTGGACCATGTGTAATCCCGTTGCTGGTTGGTGTGTGACACAGATGACTGGACAGTTAGTGACCCTGGGAGATCTTAGCTTTTGGAAGATAATCGCAGTGATATTTCCCAGTGTCACCGGACACCGTTGCATTAAGATCCTGTGGTCATCCGTGTGTTCAACTGCTGTGAATTCAGTGATCAGTATTACTGTGTCTATCCTGTAATTTTACTGGGAGTTAATGTGTCCAGTCACTGGGTTATTGGGATGGTCACCTGGCAGGACGTACGGTTCACATTACCCAGCACAGTTCCACTCCAAATCTGGTCAGACTGTGTCTTGGCTCCACTGCAGTCTGAATCAGTTTTGCTGAGCTCGAAATTATACTTGTATAACCTGCAATTCATCACTTATTTCAGGTGGGAAATTGAAGCGAGTAACAAAAGGATTGAAGAGGTTTAAACCAGGCGAATCATCGAGGGAAGATGATCGGGACACAGGAAGCAA
Organism: Hemitrygon akajei; assembly: GCF_048418815.1. NCBI lineage: Eukaryota > Metazoa > Chordata > Chondrichthyes > Myliobatiformes > Dasyatidae > Hemitrygon > Hemitrygon akajei. The sequence continues at coordinate 1,186,611 of NW_027332030.1, read as the reverse complement.
GGTACCAAAGCAGGGTCAGATTGAGAGCAATGTCCCAATGGAATGCGGTCTGGCCACAGAGGAATTGGAGCAAATTCAGCCCGGAGACAGTGACGTCAGACACACCGATCAGGACCCTGGAACCAGCACAAGTGAGGTGACTGTCTGTCAGCCCAGAGACAGTGACATCAGAGACATCGATCAGGACCCTGGAACCAGCACAAGTGAGGCGACTGCCTGTCAGCCCAGAGACAGTGATGTCAGAGACACCGATCAGGACCCTGGAACCAGCACAAGTGAGGCGACTGACTGTCAGCTCAGAAGCTCGTTGAACATGGAATTGTCAAGTCCCCAACAAGGAGCAGGTGAGTGAAATATGAGGGTGATGGGTTCGCAGAATGTGGCAAGGAGGAGGGTAAAGGTGAGGCCTTGTTGGAGGGTTGGTCAGAGGAGAGGGGGAATGTGTGGGTATGGTACACGTGGTGTAGTGGGGCACCCGTTACCCCACTACAGGAAATGTACTACCTGCTCTGAGGATTTCCAGGATGTGTATTGGAGGAAATGCAGCTGTCCAGATAAGGAGAGAATTTCCGGGATGTGAATCAGGGGAAATGTATTTGCCAGGATGGAGGAAGTATCCATCTAGGAATACTGAGGAATCCAGATTCAGAAATCTGGGAAGCGAATATTACCGACAGTCCCAACATCTATTGCCCATCCAAAACTGAAATAGGTGAGTGGGCTGGTTGGCGGGATGGACTGGTTTGCATTAAATGTGGTCCTTCTATTACGTAATGTCTAGAACATCGTTGGTTCGGTTTTAAGGCCAGTGTTGGAATCAATCCATTGTTTGTGTCTGTAGGCAGGTTCAAGACACGTTTTTTTGTTGAGTTGGGTGAGAGTGGTGGAGACGAGGGATATCTGAGTTCAAGCCTACATATTCCTTTTTATATTCACAGAGCCAGGGTTTACAATCTCTGACCTCCTTGCAGAGGGGGGCGAGTATCAACTCTACCAACTGACAAAGTTCTACAGAGAGAGACTCAAACAAGCAATTGAAGAAAAGGTTGAAAGACTCGGTTGGATGTTGACGAAGGAGGGACATTTCAGTAGAGAAGAAAATGAGGTGAGTGTAGCTTGTGTATTGTCACAGAACTGCTGGGAATAGTGACCAAAATTAATCTCCTTCAACTTCTTGGAGTTCTACATGGAATTGGAGCCTTTGATCTCTGACTTGTCTCCAGCAGATCTGGTTTCAGCTGTTAAGGTGGGGAGCACTGGGAACTACAGGTTCAGTGTCACCTTTTCCTCTCAGACCTGCTGTATTTATCAGTGTGATATAAGAGCAGTGGCTGCATATCTGGACTTTGAACATGGACATCCAGTCTAAACTAATGTCAAATCTTGTCTGAACTGTCGAGCAGATTCACCTCATCTCATTAATCCAGGATGAGTATGAAACAGTCAGATTGTAAATTGAGCCAACCGGCTTCACTGCAGTACTTGATGGAGGGAAACCTGCTAACCACAGCTGGTCTTGGCTCCGTGAGTTCCCAAACAATGTGTGGCAGACTTGTCATAGTCATAGAAAGGTACAGCACAGAAGCAGGCCATTTGGCCCATCTATTCTATACCGGACTACGTAAACTACCTATTCCCATTGACCTTCACCGGGCCATGGCGATCTGTACCCTTAACATTCATGGATCTAACCGCATGTATCCGCTTGTACTGCTTGCGCTGCTAGATAGTTTCACACTCTTATCACCCTCTGAATTAACAAGTTTCACCTTTGTACCCCCTGAACTTTTCACCTTTCACCCTTTACTGATAACTTCTTGTTGTAGCACCTCTTCACCTCAGTACAAAATGTTGCTTGCATTTATCCTGTCTATACCCCATGTAATTGTGTACACTTCTATCAAATCTGCCCTCAGTCTTCCACGTTCCAATGAATAAAGTCCTAACCCCTTTACTCTTTTCTTATAACTTAGGTTTTCCAGTCCTGACAACATCCTTGTCAAGTCAAGTCAAGTCAAATTTACTCAAAAAGCACATTTAAAAACAACCCATGTTGACCAAAGTGCTGTACAAACCATAACAGGTAGCTAAAATTACAAATACAAGAAACACAGATATAAACAACAAGACACTCAGCTTACAGGCACAAAATAAACAATACACGAGCCTAGGCACAAGCCAAAAATCAGCCACATCAGGAAGATTCAACCGCTCGTGAATAAAGGTAAGTTTTGAGCCTGGACTTAAAAGAGTCAATGGAGGGGGCAGATCTGATATGGAGGGGAATGCTGTTCCACAGTCTAGGGGCTACAACAGCAAAGGCGCAGACAGCTCTGAACTTAAATTTAGATCGTGCGACAGCCAGGAGCCCCAAGTCAGCCGACCAAATGACCTGGAAGTAGAATAAGGGGTTAGAAGGTCTGCGTAATAAGTATTCTTTCAAACTTATTTCCATCTGTCCTGTAGGTAGGTGAGCAGAACTGCACATAATATCCAAATTAGTTATGGAAAACCTTTCCAATTCCCTACTGGTAACTGTTCTAGGAGATCAATCATTCAAACCCAGGACATCATTGCTCTTATTTCTCAGAGTAATGTCCTAAGCCCATCCATCTTCAGTTGCATCCTCTATTACCTTAATTCCATCATAGGTGTATGTTGCTTGAAGACGATTCAATGCTTACTTCATAATTCCTCAGTTAATCAGGAAGCCCATGTCTGCATTTAGGAAGTGATCATCATTTTACAGCATGAGTGCCAGGCAGTAACCATCTCCATCATAAGACGGCCGCACTGACATTCCTTAATGTTCTGCTGTCTTTATACATCATAAGACCATAAGGCATCGAAGCACAAATGGACCATTGGGCCCATCGATACTGCTCCACCATTACATCATAGGTGATTTCTTTATCCCTCTCAACCCCATTCTCCTGCCTTCTCCCAGTGTACTTTGCTGACCTGACTAATCAAGAAGGTACCAACCTCTGTTTTAAATATACCCAATGGCCTGGTCTCCGCAGCTGTCAGTGCCAATGAATTCTATAGATTCACTACGCTTTGGCTAAAGAATCTCCTCATCTCTGTTCTAAATGGACGTCCCTCTATTCTGAGGCTATTCCGTCTGGTTGTAGACTCCCCCACTTTGAAACATCATCTCTCCCACTTTGAAACATAATCCTCTCGATGCCTTTGACATTCCACAGGTTACAATTAGATTCCCCCTCATCCTTCCACACTCCAGCCAGTACAGACGCATCCAGGAATTATTCTCGTCAAAATCTGGTTTAAGATCACTGATTCTGTTAGTTTTGATTCCACTCTGGACTTTCCACAAAGCCATGACATATTTTCTCTGATCAGGGTCTAAAACCGTTCACAATAAGCAAGTGCGGTCTAGCCAGTCCTAGTTCTTATATTCTAATCCTCTCGAAATGAATGCTAACATTGTTTTTGCCTTTCCTAACACCGACTGAACCTGCACGGAATCCTGCACTAGTTCTCCTGACACTCTTTACAACTTTTGTTTCTAAATTTTCTCCCAGATTCAAAAATAGTCTACATCATCTCCGCGTCCTTTCAATGCCTTTGGATATTCCACAGGTTACAATTAGGTTCCCCCTCATCCATACACCTGCCATAGAACCATAGAACATTACAGCTCAGAAGCAGGCCTTTTGGCCCTTCTTGGCTGTTCCGAACCATTTTTCTGCCTAGTCCCATTGACCTGCACCTGGGCCATATCCCTCCCCACCCCTCTCATTCATATACTTGTCCAAGTTTTTCTTAAATGTCAAAAGTGAGCCCGCATTCACCACTTCATCTGGCAGATCATTCCACACTCCCACCACTCTCTGCGTGAAGAAGCCGCCCCCCCCCCCCAATGTTCCCTTTAAACTGTTCCCCCTTCACCCTTAACCCATGACCTCTGTTTTTTTCCTCCTCTGGCCTCAGTGGAAAAAGCCTGCTTGCATTCACCTTATCTATACCCATCATAATTTAATACACCTCTATCAAATCACCCCTCATTCTCTTACGCTGCAGGGAATAAAGTCCTAACCTATTCAACCTTTCTCTGTAACTCAGTTTCTCAAGTCCCAGCAACATCCTTGTAAACCTTCTGTGCACTCTTTCAACCTTATTAATATCCTTCCTGTAATTAGGTGACCAAAACTGCGCACAATACTCCAAATTTGGTCTCACCAATGTCTTATACAAACTCACCATTACATTCTAACTCTTATACTCAAAACTTTGATTTAGAAAGGCCAATGTACCAAAAACTCTCTTTACAACCCTATCTACTTGTGACGCCACTTTTAGGGAATTATGTATCTGTACTCCCAGATCCCTCTTGTTCTATTGTACTCCTCAGTGTCCTACCATTTACCTTGTATGTTCTACCTTGGTTTGAGCTTCCGAAGTGCAATACCTCACACTTGTCTGCATTAAACTCCATCTGCCATTTTTCTGCCCATTCCTCCAACTGGTCGAAATCCCTCTGCAAGCTTTGAAAACCTTCCTCACTGTCCACTACACCTCCAATCATTGTGTCATCAACAAATTTGCTGATCCAATTTGCCACATTATCATCCAGATCATTGATATAGATGATCCAATGGACCCAGCGCTGATCCCTGTGGCACACCACTAGTCACAGGCCTCCACTCAGAGTAGCAATCCTCCACTACCACTCTCTGGCTTCTTCCATTGAGCCAATGTCTAATCCAATTTACTACCTCTCCATGTATACCTAGCGACTGAATCTTCCTAACTAACCTCCCATGCGGAACCTTGTCAAAGGCCTTACTGAAGTCCATGTATACAACATCCACTGCCTTCCCTTCATCCAGTTTCCCGGTAACTTCCTCGAAAAACCCTAATAGGTTGGTCAAACATGATCTCCATGCAAAAAGCCATGCTGACTTTTTCTAGTAAGTCCCTGTCTATCCAAATACTTGTAGATCCTATCTCTTAGTATTCCTTCCAAGAATTTACCTACTACCGATGTCAAACTTACCAGCCTATAACTTCCAGGTTTACTTTTTGAGCCTTTTTTAAACAACGGAACTACATGAGCTATCCTCCAATCCTCCGAAACCTGACCCTTGGATATCGACATTTTAAATATTTCTGCCAGGGCCCCTGCAATTTCAACACCGGTCTCCTTCAAGTTCCGAGGGAATACCCTGTCAGATCCTGGGGATTTGTCTACTCTGATTTGCCTCAAGACAGCAAGCATCTCCTCCTCTTTAATCTGTATAAGTTCCATAACCTCCCTACTTGTTTGCCTTGTTTCCATAGACTCCATTCCAGTTTCCTTCGTAAATACAGATGCAAAAAACCCATTTAATATCTCTCCCATTTCTTTTGGTTCCATACATAGCCGACCACTCTGATCTTCAAGAGGACCAATTTTATCCCTTACTATCATTTTGCTCTTAACATACCTGTAGAAGCTCTTAGGATTATCCTTCACCCTGACTGCTAAAACAACGTCATGTCTTCTTTTAGCCCTCCTGATTTCTTTCTTAAGTATTTCCCTACTCTTTTTATACTCTGCGAGCATCTTATTTCCTCCCTGTTGCCTATACTTGTTATACATCTCTCGCTTCTTCTTTATCAGAGTTCCAATATCCCTCGAGAACCAAGGTTCCTTATTCTTATTCATTTTGCCTTTAACCCTGACAGGAACATACAAACACTGCACTCTCAAAATATCTCATTTGAAGGCCTCCCACTTACCAATTACATCCTTGCCAGAGAACAACCTGTCCCAATCTACGCTTTTTAGATCCTTTCTCATTTCTTCAAATTTGGCCTTTTTTTCCAGTTTGGAACTTCAACCTGAGAACCAGATCTATCTTTATCCAAGATCAAATTGAAACTAATGTCATTATAATCCCTGGAACCAAAGTGTTCCCCTACACACACTTCCATTACCTGCCCTAACTCATTTCCTAATAGGAGATCTAAAATTGCATCTCCCCAGTTTGTACATCTATATATAGATTTAGAAAACTTTCCTGAACACATTTCACAAACTCTAATCCATCTAGACCTGATGGTAGTCCCGATCAATGTGTGGAAAATTAAAATCCCCTACAATCACAACTTTCTGTCTCCTGCAGTTGTCTGTTATCTCTCTGCAGATTTGCTCCTCCGATTCTCGCTGACTATTGGGTGGTCTATAATACAACCCTATTAATGTGGTCATAATGTGGTTAATATGTTTCTCATATTAATGAGAAACTTTCCTGTTTCTCAGCTCCACCCATATGGTCTCAGTAGACAAGCCCTCTAATCTTTTCTGCCGAAGCACTGCTGTAATATTTTCCCTGACTAGCAAAGCCACCCCTCCACCCTTCATCCCTCTGCCTTTATCACGTCTGAAACATCGGAACCCTGGAACATTGAGCTGCCAGTCCTGCCCCTCTTGTAGCCAAGTTTCAGTAATGGCTATGATGTCATAATTCCATGTGTCAATCCAAGCCCTCAACTCTTCTGCCTTTCCCATCCTTCCACGCTCCAGCCGGTACAGGCGCATCCGGCACTCATTCTCAGCAAAATCGTTTCTGCCAAAGTGTATGGCCATGTACCTCCCTATACTACATTCCAATTGCCACTGATTTGTCCATTTTGTCATCAGTCTATGTCCTCTAGCGAAATCCCTGCTTTCTCAACACCTCCTGTCCTTCCCCATATCTTCGTAATGCGTGCAATCTTAGTCAGAAAGCCTTCAAATCATTAACATAAAGGAAAAAGAAACTGTCCCAAAACCAGACACTGCAGAACACTTTTGGTCACTAACATCCAACATGAAAAAGCCCTAATTGTTCCCAGCTCTGTCAGGCAAGATTCCCTTCCATGGATTTTGGTCTTTTTTAATATGTGCGTCCAAATTCCCCAAAATCTAATCCTCCATTCTCGACTGATGACATCTTCCCAAACGCTGATCAAACTAACTGGCCTCCCATTTTAAATGGTCGATCCTCCGAAACCATTCCAAAATCTAGTGATTCTTGAGTGATCATTACTAATGTCTCCACAATCTCTTCAGCCTCCTCTTTCAGAAGCAATCGGGTGCGCTTGATCTGGACTTCTCTATCTTCAGTACTTCAGTTTCCTGAGCGCCTTCTCCTTAATAATTGCAAATACACTCATATCTGCCACCTGACATTCTCAAATAGTAAACACAAAGTACACTGCAGATGCTGTGGTCAAATCAACACATACAAACAAGCAGGATGAACTCAGCAGGTTGGGCAGCATCAGTTCAAATGAGCAGTCAATGATTCTTTAGTCCTGACGAAAGGTCTCTGCCCGAAACCTTTACTGCTCATCTCAACTGATGCTGCCCGACCTGCTGAGTTCATCCAGCTTGTTTGTACGTGTTGACATTCTCAAATATCTGGCACGTTCTAATGTTTTTACAGTGAAGACTGACGCAAAATACCGACTAATACCTTCCGTCATTTCCTTGTCCCCTGACATTACCTCTCCGCTGTCATATTCCAGCGGCCCAAAATCCACTTTCCTCTCTTTCACTCTTCAAATATCAGACGGACCTTTTGGTAAGCTTTTTTACATTATTCGCTAGCCTACCTTCATATTTCATATTTTAAGTACTTAGGCTTTTTTAATTGCCTTGGTTTGTAAAAGCATCCCAGTCCTCCAGCGTTCTACTATATTTTGTAATATTCTGTACCCTCTCCCTTGCTTTTGTGCTCCTCATCAGCCACAGTTGATCGCCCTCCCTTTAGAATAATTCTGCATCTTCGTGATCATTTGTCCTGCACCTTTTAAATTGCTCCGAGAAACATCAGCCATTCCTGCTCTGCCATTGTCGCTGTTAGTGTCATTTTTGAATTTATTGTTGCCCAGCTCCTCTCTCATGCCTCTGTAATCCAACTGCCATACTGATACATCTAACTTTACATTCTCCCTCTCAAACTGCACTGTGAGTTCTGCTATTTGACGATCACTGCCTCTTAAGGGTTTATTTATCTTAAGCTCCCTAATCAAATCTGGCGCAATACGCAACACCGAATCCAGATCCGCCTTTCCTATAGTGGGGTCAACCATAGGCTTCTCTCAAAAGCCATCGCATAGGCATTCTATAAAGTCCCTCACTTGGGAATTCAGCACCGACATGATTTCCCAAATCTACCTGCATATTGACTATGTGACTATTTTCACATTCACCTTTTTGCATGCCTCTTCCCTCTCCTGTTGTAATTTGTAGGTCACATCCTGGCTACTGTTAACAGGCCTGTATCATCAGGGTCATTTTACTTATGCAGTTTCTTAACATCTACATCGTCCAATCCGATATCACCTCTTTCTCAGGACTTTTCATTTTTAATGACAGCATCTTTGACCCAACACTTCCACCTACCTGCGTATCCTTTCGATTCAATATTTATGCTTGGATGTAAGCACCCAACTACAAACTTCGTTCAGCCACGATTCAGTGATGCCCGCCATCCATTTTTTGCTCTCCCACTCTCCCCTTCTTCCATTCTTGTTGTCGCATCTTTTTGGTGTAATGTTGCACATTGATGGACAAGGAAATTAGTCACATTGCATCTACTGCAGGGTGTCAGTAAATACTTATTCTTGCACACTATTGATTTAGAATTTCCTTCTGTTACTGTTTCTCTGTTAATGACTGAACCCAGAGAGGATGAAGCAGCAGCCCAGTGACTGCATCTGTTCTGAAGCTACCGGGACCATGAACAGATATTTTCCTCCACATTCTCCATGTCTGTCTGTCTGCTCCACAATAAATTCATTGTTTTCCTTTTATAGAAAGTCACCGAACTGACAGAGAAGGGAAATCGGGCAGAGAGTTCCAAACTCTTCCTCAGTTTGGTGATGGGCAAAGGCTCCCGGGCCCGGAGGGCAATGTGGGAATCCTTTGTGACATGGAGAACTGAGTTACCGAAGTTGGACAGAATACTGAGGGAAATACAGGAACTCGGTACGTTAAAAACACGCACTGAACACAAAGACACATCGAAATAAACGTTTTAGTTAGTTTAATTATTTTAGCTCTGTTTCCATGGATTTTTTAATATATTTAAACAGGTCCCGATCCACAGGAATACATGAACGTCGCCCAAGGGTTATCTGAGCTACCCACGCAGCTGATAGGTGAGTGATGAAATGCACAGTTCAAACCACATCTCAGGTGTTAAACAGTGACTTGGCAAAACCTGGGAATCAAAATTCAGCAATAATCATTCGTTGATCTTTGGATTAAGCTTACAATTTAGAGAATCTCTCTTGGCAGCCTGAATATTCTATATTGTATTTTTATGTTAATCCAGCTGTTGGTTCTGTTGAAGCCTTCACTGCAGGTCCTCATGCTCTGGGAATCCCCACACACCCTAGGCAGTCTCCTTAAAGCACACGATATTGGGGGTATGGGATTGATGTGGATAGAGAAGTGGTTGGCAGACAGGAAGCAAAGGGTGGGAATAAACGGGACCTTTTCAGAATGGCAGGCTGTGACTAGTGGGGTACTGCAAGGCTCAATGCTGGGACCCCAGTTGTTTACAATATATATTAATGATTTAGACGAGGGAATTAAATGCAGCATCTCCAAGTTTGCGGATGACACGAACCTGGGCGGTGGTGTTAGCTGTGTGGAGGATGCTAAGAGGATGCAGGGTGACTTGGATAGGTTAGATAAGCGGGCAAATTCATGGCAGATGCAATTTAATGTGGATAAATGTGAGGTTATCCACTTTGGTTGCAAGAACAGGAAAATAGATTATTATCTGAATGGTAGCCGATTAGGAAAAGGGGAGGTGCAATGAGACCTGGGTGTCATTGTACAACAGTCATTGAAGGTGGGCATGCAGGTACAGCAAGCGGTGAAAAAGGCAAATGGTATGCTGGCATTCACAGCAAAAGGATTTGAGTACAGGAGCAGGGAGGTTCTACTGCAGTTGTACAAGGCCTTGGTGAGACTGCACCGAGTGTATTGTGTGCAGTTTTGGTTCCCTAATCTGAGGAAAGATATTCTTGCCATAGAGGGAGTACAAAGAAGGTTCACCAGATTGATTCCTGGGATGGCAGGACTTTCATATGAAGAAAGACTGGATCGACTAGGCTTATACTCACATGAATTTAGAAGATTGAGGGGAGATCTTATTGAAACGTATAAAATTCTAAAGGGATTGGACAGGCTAGATGCAGGAAGATTGTTTCCGATGTTGGGGGAGTCCAGAACGAGGGGTCACAGTTTAAGGATAAAGGGGAAGCCTTTTAGGACCGAGATGAGGAAAAACTTCTTCACACAGAGAGTGGTGAATCTGTGGAATTCTCTGCCACAGGAAACAGTTGAGGCCGGTTCATTGGCTATATTAAGAGGAAGTTAGATATGGCCCTTGTGGCTAAAGGGATCCGGGGGTGGGGGGGGGGGGGTTATGGAGAGAAAGCAGGTACAGGGTTCTGAGTTGGATGATCAGCCACGATCATACTGAGTGGTGGTGCAGGCTCGAAGGGCCGAATGGCCTACTCATGCACCTATTTTCTATGTTTCTATGTACAACATCAGTTTTCAGCGGTCCGATATCGACCCTCTCCCTTTTTTTAACTCTTTATATATCTGGGAAAGAAAAAAAAACTACTTTGGTATCCTTTCTTATATTACTGACCATATCCTTGCATTTCCTGCCTATTCATGTATAACTAGGAACATCTGTAACATAATTGCCTCCGACAGGACCCAGGCAGTAACTTGCAGGCACCCACAGCTCTGTCAAAAAAAACTAGCCACAATTGCTGTAAATTTACCCCATCTGACCTTAACCAAATGCCCTCTGGTATTAGACACCAGCCTTATGTAAAAAAGAAACAAATAAAAGATGAGGGTGTCGACAAAAACTTTTATCTCGCAAACTTGTACACGTCTGTCAGATCTCCATTCCGCCACCAGAGTAAACAAACCAAGTTTAACAAACCTCTACTTGTAGCACATGTCACCAAATCCAGGCAACATCCTGATGAACCTGTTCTGTACCCTCTCCAATCCTTGCAAGAGCTGGACAATCAGAAGTGAATACAATACTCCAGATGCTCCCTAAAACCATAAGATCCAGGAGCAGAATTAATCCTTTCGGCGCAATGAATTTGCTCTGCAATTCCTCTCTGCCCCATTATCCCAGTAAACATTGACAGTCTCCCGAATCAGGAACATATCGACCTGTATTTTAAATATACCCAATGACTTGTCTTCCTCAGCTGTCTATGACAATAATTTCACAGAGTCACCACCCGCCAGTGAAAGAAATGTCTCCCAGTGTGGGACCCTGGCAGCCAGGACAATTCGCACAGTTCCCAAGTATGTTCATTTTCTGTATGAGCCTCCCATGTGGGAGCTTGTCAAACACGCAACTAAAATCCAAGTAGACAATATCCATGTGTAACTTCATCCATCACCTTTGTCCCCTCCTGGAAGAACTCAATCAGGTTAGCAAGATGCTACTTCCCCCGCCCAAAGCCTTGCTGCTGAAACCTAACCCCCCACAAACATTCTCTCTGTCATACTCCCATGGGGCAGAAGATATAAAAGGCTGAAGGTATGTACCACCAGCCTCAAGGACAGCTTTAATTCTGCATTTATAAGACTATTGAATGTTCATCTACTATGCTATTATCTCCCAATAGCGTCTGAATCAAATAGCCTCTGTTAACCAAGTCCAGCTCCTGGCCTTCGTGTGTGGCTTAGCTACTAAGCCCGGTGGAAGAGTTTCATCCGAGAGCAGACAGGGCAAAGGCAGGTTACTGGGACTTACAACTATCTGCTTAGGGCAGATGGGTTTTGTCAGACACGATTGGCAGCTCCTCCAGGGGAAGAAAAACTCTGATCTCAATCCTCCGCTGCCTTGCCACTCTAACACTTCATGGGAGTAAACCCACAGGGAAAAACCTGGAGCTGGAACTCCTAAGGCAGTCTTATGTTGTGTTCAATGCAAACTGGCTGCTCCTGCGATGCTTCTGGTTCCAAGCTATATCTGTCTTTGCCGTTCCTTTGTGTTCATCAGATATATGGAGAGAGGAGCGTGCTACATGGGCAACTGCTTGCTCTCCATATAGCAGTGTCCTGTCTTGTGTTTTTAGTCAGCTGGGACGTAACATCCATGGTCGACCCTGACAGGCAGAGGCCTCATAATACAGCGCCCCACACCCCACTGCCAGACTGATCAGGAGCGGTTGCCGAGACATCACCACCCTCTCCCAGAAACACGGCGAACGTCACTGTCATGCTTGTGGTCTCTTCCATTCACAGAGACTCCATCTGTCCACCGCTCCTCCAACTTTGAAACCAAAAGCAAACAATTTTTTAATTGTCTTTCCAATGAGCTGTCGATCCGAAACCTCAAAGTCATTCTCTCCACAGATTCTGCCCGACCTCAGTATTTGACACATATTCTGCTCCTGTTTTAATGCAAGAGCAGTGGACACCTGTGACTCCCCAGTGTGCAGCTTTGCCAAAATGCACAGTGTCCTGCTTTCCGTATTTCCACAGCAGATTAACATTAACATCGTCTGTTAATGATGCAAACAATGCTTTAAACATAGTGAAATGTTGTTGTAACAGAAGTGCAGTCAGAAATGGAGTAGGATATCAGAGGAATGCTCGCCTTCACAAGCAATTCATACCAAAGTATGAGGATTGGACATTTTCTGAGACATTAATCGCTGTCAGTTCTGGTGTCTGTGAACAGAGTTTTACTTTCTGTCTTAATATGATTGGAAGCATTAAATCCGTTCAAACACTGAATGTTGAATTTGTAAAATTCTTTGTCAGTTGAGCCATTTAACATTTTGACAATGTTCTCTGTTCCCATGGAAGATATTCAACAGAAACATAAGGAGACTCTGCGGGCACAAACTGAAACACTGAGAGTGAACACGATCCGGATGACGGAGAAGGTGAAGGTTTTCCAGCTGGTTGATCGATACGCTGAGCTCACGGTCATTTCTACTGTTCGAGATCGGAGACTGGTGGAACATGAGCTGCTGGCAAGAGGCAAAGAGCACGACGAGTGGAGACAGAAACACCTTCGCGGAGAGTTAGAAAAAATCCAGACTGATCAGTTATTCCAGAGCAGCTTTTCCCGAAGTAAGTCCAAATCTGGGAATTCAGCAGCAGTGGCCGGAGTCGCAGGGATCGGGAAAACAACAATGGTTCAAAAGATTGTTTATGACTGGGCCACGGGGAGAATATACCAACAATTCCAGTTTGTCTTCAGTTTCAAATTCCGGGATTTAAACTCCATTAACTGCAGAATAAACCTGATGGAACTGGTTCTGGATCAGTATCCTTACTTTAGGAATTTACTGAGAGAGGTCTGGAAGAACCCAGAGGGATTACTGTTTATATTTGATGGTTTGGATGAATTCAAGCACAAAATTGATTTTGCTGACAGTCAGAGAGATACAGAACCCAAGCACCAGTGCCCAGATCCCGAGTGGTGGTGTGAAGTGTCTGACATTGTGTACAGTTTAATCCAGGGCAAGCTGCTCCCAGGGTGTTCAGTGCTGGTGACCACCCGCCCCACTGCTTTATATTTATTGGAAAAGGCAGAGATCAGTATCTGGGCCGAAATCCTGGGATTTGTTGATGAGGAACGGAAGGAATATTTCATCAGACATTTTGAAGATCAGACGGTGGCGGAAGCTGTTTTCAAACATGTGAAGGAGAATGAGATCCTGTACACCATGAGCTACAACCCCTCCTACTGCTGGATCCTCGCTCTGGCACTGGGCCCCTTCTTCACACAAAGAGTCAGGGACCTGCAGCGAATTCCCAAGACCATCACCCAACTGTACTCCTACTATATTTACAACATCCTGAAAAACCATGGCCGTGAAATTGAGAGACCCCGTGACGTGTTACTCAATGTTGGTCTGATGGCCTTCAGAGGAGTATCCCAGAGGAAGATTGTGTTTACAGATGTAGATTTGATCAAGTACAATCTGCAGCCTTCCCAGTTCCTGTCCGGGTTCCTGATGGAGCTTTTGGAGAGAGAGGATGCTGCCTGGAGCGTGGTTTACACATTCTCACACCTCACCATCCAAGAGTTTGTAGCGGCAGTCGCACAATTCCTGACTATACACCCCGGAGGTATCCTGAAATTCCTCACTGAAGCCCACAACACGACAGATGGGCGATTTGAGGTATTTCTCCGTTTTGTTGCTGGTCTCTCCTCCCCAATGACAGCTCGGGGCCTGGAGGAGTTTCTGGGTCCATTTCCTCATCAGACAACCTGCCAGGTGATTGACTGGGTGAAGGAGGAGGTTAAACGCCAGAGTGGAAACACATGGAGTGAAGAAGGTAAAAGCAGCCTCCTGAACACATTGCACTACCTGTTTGAGTCTCAGAATCGTGGACTGGCTCAGGCCGCACTGGGATCTGTGGAAACAATTTCATTTAATGGGATGATACTGACACCAATTGACTGCGCAGTCCTGTCTCATGCCATTGGACTCTGTGATACAATAAAACACCTCGACCTGCAGAACTGCCATGTTCAGTGTGAAGGAATCCAGCGGCTGGGACCCGGGCTGCACAAGTGCCAGGAGTTGAGGTAACTTGATTTATCTCTCACTCTGAACTGTGAACCTGTTCCACAGTGTTGCTTCAATGTAAAGGGATTTGGGTCAAACTGTAGTAACGAATTGTGTCAAATTTGTAGTAAATCAGATTGTGAAGAATTGTGACAAATGCCCAGGGGATCAGCCAGTAATTCCCCAAGGACGGGAGGGTTCTGTGGTTCCTTGTGAAGGGATGTTGGGGAATTCATCAGATCAGTGAACAACGACCATTGGTTTAATGGTAGTAAATCACAGGAATGGCCGTGTTTCCTGCTGCCTGTGACACGCCCATTGACAATGTTCCTTCTCACTGTTACTGACACCCAGACTGGCACTGACTGCAGCAGGTGAGTCAGAGATTCACACCCCCTTCCCCTTACCGTCAGCAGACTGTCCCAGTGAGAAGGAAAGAAATACCATTGTGAGATTGTCCTCCCCTGCCCTTCCCTGTGTGTGACTATCACCATCAGTCCACCTGTGTGACTGTGCTCACTACCAGATACCCAGACCCCATGGGCGCATCTCCTCTCCTGATTGTGGGCCTCAGTTCAGATCCACCCCTCCCTTGCAATGTATTTCTGGATCATCTCATCTTGTTGGATTATCTTTTGCCATCGGTATACTGCTGTGGAACTTCTCATCCCCATCCCCGTCCTCCTGTGGAACCTCTCATCCCCATTACCCTTCCTCATGAGGGATCTCTCTTCCCCATTCCCTTCCTCCTGCAGATTCTGTCTTCCTATCCCTTTTCCTCAGGTGGGGTCTCTTCCAACATCTCCCATCGACACATTCCCACTCACAAATCTTCCTCACTGTGGGACTTTCTCCCATCCTTCATCCCTGACCCTCCCAACCCTCTCACATCAGGAACACTTTTCTAACCATCGGGGAATGGAATAGAATATGTGGAGTTTACAGTGTCACAACGACAGACTAAATTACTGACATTCGGTGAATACCCTGGAGCTGGTCAGTGAGGGACATTGACAGTGATGGGAACTTCGATCAGTGATTTACTGAAAGGTTTAATGTTTCCTGAAATATCCGAGTGAGAGAAATTCCCTCAGACCCACGGTTTGAATCATTATGTTCATCAATTTGTCTGTTTGTGTTTAGACTTGGGGAGAATAAACTGGGAGATTCAGGAGTGAAACTGGTGTCTGCAGCTCTCAGGAACCCAGAGTGTAAAGTACAGAAACTTCAGTAAGTACCAGACTGTGGGAGATTGTGTTTACGGTCACTGGGTGCCTGACACTGAACATTAATGTGATCAGTAATTGTGTTACTGATGAACACGGGGGATTTGTACCATCTCCTGTCTCTCTGTCCTTCACTCTCACTCTCTCTCATCTCCAGGCTGGACAATGTCGGTCTCACAGATTCTGGTGCCGAGGATCTCGTCTCCGCTCTCAGTACAAACCCATCACTGATGGATCTGGACCTGAGTGCTAATAAACTGGGAGATTCAGGAGTGAAACTGGTGTCTGCAGCTCTGAGGAACCCGGCGTGTAAAATACAGAAACTGTGGTAGGTACAAGACTGTGGGAGATTGTGTTTACAGTCACTGGGTGTCTGACACTGAACATTAATGTGATCAGTAATTGTGTTACTGATAAACACTGGGGATTTCTACTGTCTCCTGTCTCTCTGTGTCCTTCACCCTCACTCTCTGTCATATTCAGGCTGAACCATGTCGGTCTCACAGATTCTGGTGTCGAGGATCTTGTCTCCGCTCTCAGTACAAACCCATCACTGATGGTGCTGGACCTTGTATCAAACTCGCTGACAGACCGATCTGTCCCCGCTCTCCGCCGCCTCATACTGACCCTCCCGAGTCTGGAGCGGATTGGGTGAGTGTTTGTGTTCAATGTGATAAAATATCAGCGGATCCGCGGGTTTTCTGGTGATATTTGTCTGTGAGAGTTGTTGAAACATTAACCCCGGTCCCCTGTTACTCACATGTGGTCTGTTTATTTCATCTTTATTCTCCCATCTGTTTCAGGCTGAGGAACAATGTTTTCAGTGAGGCTGGGAATCGTTTCAGTGAGACCGGGTGGAAGGAACTGGAGTCTCTGCAGGAACCCAGCCCCGGAATGATAGTGACCATGTGAATATCTGAATATGTAAACATCCCCGCTCGCGGGATGGGGACATTTTGGCCGTTTTCCCGTACGCCCCTTTAACTGCAACCCTTACCTTTAATAGACGTGCGCCAGGTATAATTCCCAACCATTCTGACCGAACTGGCTCCAGTCTTGCGCTCTGTGACATCAGAAGCGGTCCCTCAGTGACGTATTTCCGCTTCTTGTCCTGCGGCACAGCTTCTGCCCGATGTTCCCGTTCGAGACCCCTCCCACGTGAGTCCTCCACGTAGGACCCTGGGTCATTACACAGACAGGAAGATCCTGGGACCCCGTGACCCGGACAAGGTTGTCCGGGGAGAAAATCTTTTTGCTCCCTTTGCTGAGGACAGTGCATTCGGCAGTCTGGCCGAAATAATAATGTTAAATTGACAAATACCTCAAATGGGACAGTAGATCTGCAGCGATCCCGGACGTGGTCCTGAACTGTGATTTTAAAGATTATCGGTTCCCCGATGGAGACCGACTGTGAGATTATTCAATCTGTCACTGCTTTTCGCTGGTCAGTTAATTGTGTGTGACTATGAGTGAATCGGAAGCAGTTTATTTGTTCCCGTACGTCAGCAGCTCACACATTAGGACCATAGAAGATTACAGCAAAGAAACAGGCCTTTTGGCCCTTCTTGGCTGTGCTGAACCATTTTTCTGCCTCGTCCCAATGACCTGCACCTGGGCCATATCCCTCCATACACCTCTCATCCATGTACCTGTCCAAGTTTTTCTTAAATGTCAAAAGTGAGCCCGCATTCACCACTTCATCTGGCAGATCATTCCGCACTCCCACCACTCTCTGCGTGAAGAAACCTCCCTAATGTTCTCTTTAAACTTTCCCTCTTCACCCATAACCCATGACCTGTTTGCTTTTTCTCTCCCCTAGCTTCAGTGGAAAAAGCCTGCTTTCATTCACTCTATCTATACCCATCATAATTTTATACATCTCTATCAAATCACCCCTCATTCTCCTACGCTCCAGGGAATAAAATCCTAACCTATTCAACCTTTCTCTATAACTCAGTTTCTCAAGTCCCGGCAACATCCTTGTAAACCTTTTGTTCACTCTTTCAACCTTATTAATATCCTTCCTGTAAATAGGTGACCAAAACTGCGCACAATACTCTAAATTCAGTCTCACCAATGTCTCATACAACCTCAGCATAACATTCCAACTCTTATACTCAATACTTTGATTTATAAAGGCCAATTTACCAAAAGCTCTCTTTACGACCCTATCTACCTGTGATGCCACTTTTAGGGAATTATGTATCTGTACTCCCAGATCCATCTGTTCTACTGCACTCCTCAGTGTCCTACCATTTACATTGAAATACCTCACACTTGTCCGCATTAAACTCCATCTGCCATTTTTCAGCCCATTCCTCCAACTGGTCCAAATCCCTCATCTAACATTGTTAAATTTACACTTGTCGTGATGAAATCAATAAACCGCTGTTACTTCCTGACTTGGTGTTGAACTTGTCTCATTTGAAGAAAAATAGTGACCTGGGGTTACTGTTGCCCCCGGTGAACTGCAAT
This sequence comes from Hemitrygon akajei, assembly GCF_048418815.1. NCBI lineage: Eukaryota > Metazoa > Chordata > Chondrichthyes > Myliobatiformes > Dasyatidae > Hemitrygon > Hemitrygon akajei. The sequence goes on along the minus strand of NW_027332030.1, from coordinate 1,168,324 downwards.
AATGGGTCTGAGCTCCTCACACTGGTACTGCAGCGTCTCAGCTCCAGGCTGAGGGATGTCAGTCTGATGGTGTCTGATCCCCAAGACCCCTTCACTAACCATTCCCATTCAGGCTGACACACGACTCCCTCACACCCCAAATACCCACACAATCCCGACCCCCACCGTCCTGCGGGATCTCCTTGTTCTCACAGAAAAAAAAGACAAAAGAGATTGGAAGCTCATATACTGATAGTGTTAGTCACAGGCTTAATATCATTCAATAGCGTCCCATCATACAATCCCAGGGACAAACACAGGGTGAAGCTCCCCACACACCATCCCAACACACATTCTGGGACTACGACCCACACTGAAGTTCCCTCTGCTCCGTCCCGTCACACACTCCCGGGGTCAGACACAGCGTGGAGCTCCCTCCACACCGTCCCTTCACACACTCCCGGGATGAGACACAATCTCCCTCCACTCCTCCCATCACACACTCCCGGTGTCACACACAGATTGGATCTCCCTCCACACTGTCACATCACACACTCCTGGGGTCCGACACATAGTGAAGCTCCCTCCAAACCATCCCATCACACACTCCCGTGGTCAGACACAGAGTGAACCTCCCTCCACACAGTCCGATTACACATTCCCGGGGTCAGATACGGAGTGAAGCTTCCTCGAAACCATCCGATCACACACTCCCGGGGTCAGACACAGCATGGAAATGTATTGAATGAGCTGGGAGAAATCGAGGAAGAACTGTTGTGTTAAGTTCGTGAGATAGATTGGAGGTGGTTCTAAATGTCTCTTGGACATGTGAGTGAGCGGCTGTTTTAGTGTGGAAGCTTCGTTTGGAGTTTTTCTGCCAGTTTGGACTGGGTTCATTGACGGCTGCGAACAGCGTAGCACCCTGCTGTGGCTGCTGCCAACTCGCCAGGAAGCCTTCTCGCTCAAAAACCGGAGACAAACGCCATTGTTACCCCACTAACATCGGGACAACATCACCCCCCCCCCCCCTCATCTTCATGATTCTTGTTTGGTGTAGGAGCCGGAGCATCTGTTGAGACATCTTGAACTCTCACGGCCTGGGAGGTCTTCAGGACAGATGGAGCATTTCCTGGCATTGGAATTTCTGGCGCTGAGCCAGCAAGGTACTGTTGAGTACAAACTTTTCTGGCCAGTTATCCAAACCGCTCCAGGACTTTATAACCGGCACCACCATATAGTTCTCGATTCGGGCGTAGTGCCAGCATGCCGGACCAGTCTCCAGGGAGTCGCAGGCCTTCGGGGAGTTATGCAAAGGTGGCTGCCTCTCCTGCCTCGAACAATGCCCTATTTCGGTCGGTGAAAGTGGAATGTGGGGTGCAATGTATTTTGCGTCCTGGAATTAAGCTGAAAAATTGTGCGGAGGCCATGGAAGACCAGGTGGGGAAAGGTGGTATTTTGACCACCGAGAAAGAGTTCAGGAAGGCAGTGTTTTGCTGGAGAATGATGAGTTAGTGCACCGGGCTCTTAGCAGGGGGATCACGGTGGAAAACATCTTTTTACAGATGGAGCTGATGACAGCTCCCACACAACGCATCGTCCTCGGTCACGTTAAGCCTTTCATCCCCAAAGAGGATCTGCTTCCCTCACTAGCACGCTTGGGGCAAGTACGGTCAGAGATAAATGCCATCAGACACAAATTTAAGAGACGCACCCTCCGTACCGTAATCTCTTTCCGGTGACAGGTATTCATGCAGCTGGAAAAGGAGGACGAAGTTGAGGGACGGTTTACAGTCCGGCACGAGGGGTACGCTATCAGGTACATTGGAGCTGTGAGCACCCACGGTGCCATGCGTGCGGGGAAGTGGGGCACTTTCTGAGGGACTGTCCTAACACCCAAATCCCTAGGGAGTCCACATCGGGCAACAATGCCCCAGCTACCTCTGCACCGGATTCTTATTCCTGCACCTACACCTGCGCCTTCTCCTATCTCTGTCCCTATTCCTACCTCTGTTCCAGTCTCTGGTCCTACCCCTGTGGTTCAGGCGAGTGTTCCTGAGGCTACGTGCAGGGAGGTTCAGGCGAGGGATGGGGTGGAGCCTGTGCGGGGAAGGAAAGCGAGGAAGAAATCCAAACACACTCAGAATTCGGCCCCCGACACCGCAGAGCTCACGCCCATTTGCCCTGAAGTGGAGCGGGAGGCTCGGGGAAGCGCACAGTCGGACGGGGTGATGGAAGCGATGAGTGCCGCCCCATCGGTGAATCCTGCACCTGTGTGCTCCTCTAGCTTGAAGAGGAGAGGGGAATGTAGATGCGGGGGAGTCCCAGGAAGGGGTGGGAATCCGGGTAGAGATTGGTTGAAATCCTGAATCCCCAAATGTGGCCACCAGCCCTATGGTAGGTGGTGTGATTGTGCAGGACACTAGTGCTAGGCCTGTTTGCACAATTAAGACAGACCTGGAGCCCTCCACCCAGGACTTAGTAGTAAGCGTCTCCCTGGAGGCAAGTGTATTAAACAGTATGAGCGGAGAGGAGACCAAGTTGTCTCACCGTCAGAATCAGGCTGCTGGTGGAACCTGAGGAGGGTCATATACTCTGCATACCGACCCCATCAACTAATGGGAGTCCATGGGGATTTTCCCTCCATTGTCGTCACTGTGGATAAGACAGATGTGACGGTGGAGCAGGCCGGTATGAGTGAGGTGCCCGCTGCGCAGTGTGTGTTAGAAGTGCAACCATCTATTAGAACATACGGGGAGGAGGATGAGGGATTTATCTGTGGTGAGGGGTTAGAGGGAGACTCCTTTGATAGCGAGGTAATGGACATCCTCACCCTTCCTGAGAAATCCTCATTCATACATGTGGAGGAAATTAGAGATGATAATAATAATAATAATAATAATAATAACAACTTATTTATAAAGCACCTTTCATCCAGACGATGCCGTTCACACCACATCACAACGGGATAAACTGCAAACTAGAAAATAAAAGACAAAATGCCAGTCGTAATATGTACCGCAGACTTCTGCACAGTTTTAGGTGTTGAATTCTACAGTTTAGGAGCATAGTTCCAAAAAACAAAACCCTGATCTCCTTATTATTCTTTGACCTTCTACATTATCGTCTGCCTGCACTGCATTTTCTCAGCAACTGAAACACTGTTTCCCTAAACTATTCTGTTCTGCTTTTCCTTGTACAACCTCATTGCACGATGTGATGTAATTTGGATCGCATGCTGAAATGTTTTCCATTTTACCGTGGTGCATGTGACAATAATAAGCCAATTTACCTATTTATTGTTTTCAATAATACAGCGCCCCCTTGGTTGCTTTAAATTGCTATACCCGGGGGGTGGTAGTGGGGTTAAGCTCCCACGACCTATTAAATGCTCCCAGTGGTAAGCAACTGGCCGAAGTGCTGTAGTGCTCTGCGTGTATCTCCATTCTTGACCTGCTTCCTGCAGATCACTCCATTTATTGTGATGATTATGGATTCCAAATCCTAATGTGTCTCCTTTAGCTCTGTCTGACCTGCACATCATCATCACTCCAGTCAGAGTGACCTCCAGTTACTCGGTCAATTTGTCAGGAAACCTCTCTTTCAGTCACTACATCAATGCACACCGGAGTCCTCAGTGAATCCATTCCTTCTCCAGACATGCCTCAGAATCTTAGAATGCTACATTGCAGAAACAGGCCCTTCAGCCGAAATGTTAATCTGCCTCGTCCCATCAACCTGCAATTAGAACATCGCCCTCCATGTCCCTCCCATTCATGTACCAATATGGAATTCTCTTAAATGTTACAATCCTGCCGGCATCCATCACTTTCCCAGGCACCGTGTTCCACACTGTTGCCACAGTATGAATGACGATAATCCCGTTGTTGTTCATTTTAAACATTTCACCATTCATCCTTAGCTCATGAATTCTTCTTCCAGTCTAGCTGTAACTTTATATAGCTCTATCAAATCTCCTTTCATTCTCCTGAACGCCAGGAAATAAAGACTGCACCCACAGCAATCTCTTCTGGTTCCCTTTAAGCATTTCACCATTAATTTTTAATTCATGAACTAATTCCAGTCTATACTCTTCAGAATTTTCTATAGCTCTGCCTGATCTCCTCTCATTCTCTTTCGCTCTGTGGAATGAAGTCCGATTCTATTTAATATTTTCCTACAAATCAAGTCCTCACATACGGGCAATATCCTTGTATATTTTAAATATGGTCAATGGTAGGTCATTGAAGGCCAGTTAGAAGAGTGGGCTGAAAGACGGCAGATGGAGTTTAATGCTGATAATGCTTATTAATGCTGATAAGTGTGCAGGGCTACATTTTGGTAGGAATAATCCAAATAGGAAATACATGGTAAATGTAGGGCATTGAGGAATGCAGTAGAACAGAGTGATCCAGGAATAATGGCGCATAGTTCCCTGAAGGTGGAATCTCATGTGGATAGGGTTGTAACGTTCTCGTTCGGGTGTGAAGTAACGCCGAGGTAAACGTTGAGATAAACCAGAATCAATGCAAACGAGACCGCAGTAAGATTAACCATTTACTGTTCACTCTTCACATTAACGCATGGTGACAACTGTTGAAAAACAATACAGGATTGGTACAGTGTTTGTTTCCTTCTAAATATCACATTTACATTGTGAATACTTGCAAAGGTAAAACTACGATAACTACATTACATTAAAGTGCAGCATACAGTCAGAATCTAGCTGCTCCATTGGCTGCTTTAGATACACTTCAATACAAACTATCCCGACTCTTTAACTGACGAAAAGGTAAACCTTACCGACCGTCGTTACTTTTAACAGAATCGGCGTTAACATTTTAACTCGAAATATCGATTATCTAATGACTTACAGCGTTGCTTTCACTGTGTCTTTGGTGCATAGAGAGACCCTAGTCAGCGTTATGGTGGCACATGTGAGTGACCCCCACCCTTGCGTGAATTTCAAACCGGTAATTTCCCACAAGACGCGGCGAACCCGGATGTGACGTCATCGCAGCCGCGATGTATTACAGACAAATCAATTGATTTAAACAATCCTAACTTTAACTAAAAAATGCTAACAAATTACTACGCGAAAATATTATAAACTAAATAACTGCCATAAAGGCAGCACACTCCCCGCTTGACCTTCGTAAGGTCACAATGAACATAATACAAACTTCAGTCTCTAAATCAGTCATTAGGTAGAAGTAGAATGACTTCTGTAACGGGCCTTTGGTAAATTGTCACATCGCCTTGGTCGGTAGTTTTCAATTCAACCTTCCTGACATGTCCATCCCTACTAGGGAATGTGGCAGTGATCCTGGCCATTGGCCAGCAGTTGCGGGCGATTTGCTTGTCCCGGAGTAGGACTAAATCTCCAACTTGAAGGTTCCTGCGGGGTTCTGACCACTTTTGTCTGTGTTGCAACAAAGGTAGATATTCCTGTCTCCAACGAGACCAGAATCGATTTGCCAGGGCCTGGACCTGTCTCCATTGCTTTGTGTACAGATCCTTATCGGAGAAGTCCCCCGGTGGAGGGGCAGCTCCTGCCTTCTGCGTAAGGAGCATTGATGGCGAGAGTATGAAGGGGTTTTCCGGGTCAGAAGACACGGGTAGGAGTGGTCGTGCATTCATAATGGCTGTGACCTCTGCCATTAGTGTGCACAGTACCTCGTGGGTCAGTCGGGTGCTTTGCTGCAGAAACATTGAATCAAGAATTCTTCTGGCGATACCAATCATCCGCTTCCATGCGCCTCCCATGTGAGAGGCGTGTAGTGTGTTGAACTCCCAGTTGCATCCCTGCTGACTGAGGTATTGTTGCACCGTTTTGTCCATCCCCAGCTCCTTTGATGCTCCAACAAAGTTCGTGCCGCGGTCAGACCTTAACTGTTTTGCAGGGCCTCAGTGCGAAGAAGCGCCTGAGAGCGTTAATGCAGCTGGAGGCATCCAAAGATTCGATGACCTCAATGTGTACCGCTCTCGAACTCATGCAGCTAAACATAATGGCCCACCGCTTGCTCTCTGCCTGTCCCCCTCTGGTACGCCTCGTTATGATAGTCCAGGGACCAAACACGTCGAGCCCCACATATGTAAAAGGAGGACAGACCTCGAGGCGTTCTGGTGGGAGGTCCGCTATACGTTGAACTTCCAAACCGCCTCGCAGTTTCCTGCAGGTTACGCATTTATGAAGTATTGAATTGATCAGTGTTTTACCTCCCAAGATCCACAGTCCTGCTGCCCTTATTGCTCCTTCCGTCAGGTGACGGCCCTGATGCCTTACCTGTTCATGGTGATGGCGAGTGAGCAGTAAAGACACGTGGCTGTCTTTGGGCAGGATTACCGGACACTTTTCTGCAGCTGGAAGTTGGGAGTGGATTAACTGACCTCCGATGCAGATGATAGCGTTCTTCAGGATCGGGCTGAATTTCCTCAGGGGGCTGTCCTTAGGTATTGGTTTATTAGCTTGGAGAGCTGAACTCCTCTGCGAAAGCCGCTCTTTGAGTTGCTTTAAGGATGACGTCCTTTGCCTGGGCCAATTCGTCCGCAGTGCGGGCTAGGTTACATTTGTGCCATCCCTTACATTTACTGTTTCGGGATGAACGTTTGTGTGATCTGGCCATGTGAATGAGGAACGCAAGTCCTCTCACTAAAGAACGCCAAGTGGAGAACCGTTGAAAGCGTTCGTTAGTACGTGTCAATTCTTCGAGGTAGGTGGCTCCTGTTTGTATTTGCGGGCGAATTTCCGAGTCCCTTTCGGGTTCGATCAGTTCAAATGTCTCACTCGTTTGAGTCTTACCCGTTGGTGGCTGATACAGAAAGTGGGTCCGGTGAACCAGGATGTCTGCACCAGACGAGATGCAGGTAAGGATCTCGATGCATGGTCTGCAGGGTTATCCTCAGTATGTACATAATGCCATTGTTCGGGCTTTGAAGGCAGGCGGATACGTTGAACTCTATTATGAACGTACGCGTAGAAGCGTTTTGATTCGTTATAAATATACCCAAGCACTACTTTGCTATCTGTGTAGAACTTGATGTAGTCCAGCTCTAGGTCTAGCTCGTCCTGGATAAGATCTGCCATTTCCACAGCCAGGACAGCTGCGCACAGTTCAAGTCTTGGGATTGTCGGCTCGGGCTGGGGAGTGAGCTTCGCCTTACCGGTTACAAATCCTATTTCGACTTGACCACCCTGCTTGACCACCTTCAGCACCGATGGCCTTGGTAGACGCGTCCGAGAAAACACACAATTCTGTGTGCACTGCCGCGGTAGGTGAGGTCACGGTGTACCTACGTTGGATATGAAGCTGTTTTAGGTCTTGAAGTGAATCTCTCCAAGCCTCCCATTTACTGAGCTTGTCTTCTGGTAGGGGAGTATCCCAGTCAGAGAGCCCAGAGGTAAGTTCTCTGAGAAGGACTCTTCCTTGGATTGTAACTGGTGCCAGTAGACCCAAGGGATCGAAAACACTGTTAACAGTGGAGAGAACTCCACGGCGGGTAAATGGCTTGATCGCGGTCGGCACGGAGAAGGTGAAGGAGTCAGTCATAATCTCCCAGAGGAGACCCAAGCTCCTTTGCGTGGGTATGGTTTCTCCGTCTAAATCTAGGTCTTTGATTGCTGGAGCACAGTCGTCGTGTGGAAAGGCCTCCATTACTGCCTGACAGTTTGATGCAAACTTATGCAAGCGGAGGTTTGACTCGGCAAGAGAGGCTTGTGTACGTCGGAGCAGATCGATTGCTTCGTCTTCTTTCTGTAGTGATATCAAGCCGTCGTCGACATAGAAGTGTCTTTCTACAAACCGAACGGTGTCGTCGCCGTGCTCCCGTGCGCCCTCTCTGATGGCTCTTCGCAGCCCGTAGATGGCCACAGCGGGCGATGGACTATTGCCGAAAACGTGGCCTTTCATCCGGTACTCGACGACTTCCTTGTTAATGTCGTTGTCCTTGTACCATAAGAAACGGAGGAAATCGCGGTAGTCCTCCTTTACTAAGAAACAATGGAACATCTGCTGGATGTCCGCTAGGATTGCGACCTTCTCCTTCCGGAAGCGTAGCAGGACCCCGAAAAGGGTATTGTTTAAGTCGGAGCACGTCGTTGAGGGAGATGCCAGCGCACTGAGCACTGGAGTCGAAGACGACCCTGATCTGATTGGGCTTTTGTGGGTGGTAAACCCCAAACGTTGGGAGGTACCAGCGCTCCCCGCCTTCCCTCAGTGGCGGTGCCACTTCGGCATGTCCATTAGCGAAGATCTTCTCCATAAATGCTACGTATTGTTGCTGCATCTCAGGTTTCCTTTTCAGGGTTTTTTGCAAGGATGTGAACCGCTTGACCGCCTGCTCTTTGTTGTTTGGCAAGCGCCGGCGTGGTTCTCTGAAGGGTAGTGGGGCAACCCAATTATTTGCTTCATCCTGGAAGACCTCGGTGTCCATTATTTTTAAGAAAATGACGTCTTGAGCTGATGGAGCGAGTTTATTATCATGCTCAGTTTGAGCGAAGACTGACTGACCCAGCGTCTTGTCGGTTACTTTACATTTGTTAAAGCCTTGTCGTGCTTCCTTAATACACATGACACTTGTGCAGGGTTGAAAAATTGAATGGCGGCCACTCTCTAGCACATTGGTCTTGAGTGTATTAACTGTTGGTTTGTGTACGTCGCCGAGGCACACCTCTCCTATCACCACCCAGCCCAGATCCAGGCGTTGCGCAAAGGGGGCGTCGTGTGGTCCATTGACCTGCTGCCTAACCTTGTGTGCCCGGAGAACATCTCTTCCTAATAGCAGGAGTATTTCTGCTTCTGGATCCAGCTCTGGGTTGTGTTTGGCGATGTGGTGGAGATGGGGCTGGTGTAGCACCGCACTTGGCGTCGGGATCTCGGTGCGGTTGTTCAAGATTTCATTGCGCTGTAAGAGCGGAGGGAGACGGATGACGACTTTACCATCCAGGGACTCGATCTGGAAGCCTTCGGCCTTCCTTCCGTAAGTTTCCATGTTGCCTGAGCAAGTTCTAAGGTAGTATGGGAACTGCTCGCTCTCGATGTTGAACAAGTCAAAGAACTCTGGACGGGCTAGCGAGCGATTGCTCTGATCATCCAGAATTACGTAGGCTTTGGTGGCCTTGTCTTTGGCTCCCTTAGGGTACACCTTAGTGAGACAGATCTTTGAACAAGAACGGCTTGCCTGAGCTTGACCGCAAACTTCCGTACAGCTCGAGCTGACAACAGGTGTCCTGGAGTGAGCTCCTCCCTCCATGCCGTCCTGTTGTGGGGGTGAAGGAGCTTTGTCGGTTTGCGGTAACGGGCCAGGATGCATGGCCCAGTCGTGATTAGTGCTATCACATTCCAGGCACTTCACGGCGATCGTACACTCTCTCGCACAGTGAGAGGTCGAGGAACAGCATCTAAAACATATTCCTTTCTCCTTGAGAAGGGCCTTCCTCTCTTCGAGGGGTTTTTCCCTAAACGTTCTGCATCTTTTGAGGGGGTGGGGTTTGTTATGCAATGGACAATTCTTGCTAGGGTCGTTGTTAGTTGTAAGGACTTGAGTCTTAAGCGCTGAGACTGGTTTAGTAATGTTGGAATTATTCGAAGTGGATTTATCTGGCTTGGTGTAAATTGCACTGCTTCCTGGACCTATGAGGCTAGGATCGTTTCGCTTCTTCGCCTCCTTGCACACGAACCTGGTGAAATACTCGAAGGGAGGGAATCGACCTTCGTGTTCTTCCTTGTAATCTGAGGCAACGGACAACCACCTGTCCTGCAGCCCAAATGGAAGTTTGTCCACGAGTTGTCTAATCCCGGTTGGAGTGTCTAGGTATACTAGACCAGCTGAGTGGCCATCTTCTTTGGCGCCTTGAATCTCCATGAGTAAATCTCCGAATTCTTTTAGCTTGGTGTGTTCCTTGGCTGACACCTTAGGAAAATTTCCCAAACGTTGGCATAGCGCCGCCTCAATAATTTCGGGGGCTCCGTAGCCCTCCTGAAGTCTCTCCCATGCTTTCTTCAATGCTAGCTCGGGTTTGTTGATGTACACTGAACGCATGCGTCTCACCTGTTCGCATGATTCTTTTTCCAGCCATTTTGCCATAAGATCCAACTCCTGGGTTGCTCTGAGCTGGACTCCGTCGATAGCATTGGTGAAAGTGGAGTGCCATGCACGGTAATTTTCAGGTTTATCGTCGAACTGGTATAGTCCTGAAGTGACGAGATCCCGTCGTGCGAAATACCGTGCTACGGATTCGTCTGCAAGTGGCGTGCGGGCTGAGGGAACATGTCCACAGGTACACGACTGAGGGCGTACATCTGTTATGGAATTTGCTGGTCTGGACTCAGTCTTTGCCTCTCTTCTCCCCAAATCCGGTAAGTTCGGTGTCGAGAAGTACTTGTCGTGAGCCCTTGCATTCCTGGGTTCATCGCGGAGTTGTGAGGGTAAATAATCTTTCTCGGATGGACGTGATGCCGTCGGGCCTCTCCAAGACTCCTCATGAAGTGGGACGTTATCGAATAAGTAAGGAGAGGAAGAAAGAGTCTTCCATTCCATTTGAGATTGGACATAGTCCCTTGTACGTTCCAATCCGATCTTTTCTGAGGTAGATTTTCCGTCCTTCGGATCATGCATTTCTTCGGCGTCTTCTATTAACTCTGCTTCCACCTCGGCAGCTGCTGCTTCTCGTTCTAGCTTCAGCGCTTCTAACCGTGCCTCTACCCTTTTCCTTTCCAATTCGTTTTCGGCTTCTCTGGCAGCCGCTTCGGCTTCTCTGGCGGCCTTTTCCTTCTGGTTTTCGGCTTCTCTGGCAGCCTTTTCGGCTTCTCTGGCAGCCTTTTCCTTCTGGTTTTCGGCTTCTCTGGCAGCCGCTTTCATCTTTACTTCTAATTCTTCTTTGGCAAAGCGCGCTCGCACCTTGGCGGCTTCTGCTTTCGCTCTTGCTTGGGTGGCCTTACTTGATGCCCTACTGCCCCTGTCGCAGGATGACGATGACTTTGACAACGACTTGATGCTGGATCGGGTTGACATGGCTGCACTTTAAACACCTGATAATGCCGCTTTTTCACTGAAACGTTCTCGCTCGGGTGTGAAGTAACGCCGAGGTAAACGTCGAGATAAACCAGAATCAATGCAAACGAGACCGCAGTAAGATTAACCATTTACTGTTCACTCTTCACATTAACGCATGGTGAAAACTGTTGAAAAACAATACAGGATTGGTACAGTGTTTGTTTCCTTCTAAATATCACATTTACATTGTGAATACTTGCAAAGGTAAAACTACGATAACTACATTACATTAAAGTGCAGCATACAGTCAGAATCTAGCTGCTCCATTGGCTGCTTTAGATACACTTCAATACAAACTATCCCGACTCTTTAACTGACGAAAAGGTAAACCTTACCGACCGTCGTTACTTTTAACAGAATCGGCGTTAACATTTTAACTCGAAATATCGATTACCTAATGACTTACAGCGTTGCTTTCACTGTGTCTTTGGTGCATAGAGAGACCCTAGTCAGCGTTATGGTGGCACATGTGAGTGACCCCTACCCTTGCGTGAATTTCAAACTGGTAATTTCCCACAAGACGCGGCGAACCCGGATGTGACGTCATCGCAGCCGCGATGTATTACAGACAAATCAATTGCTTTAAACAATCCTAACTTTAACTAAAAAATGCTAACAAATTACTACGCGAAAATATTATAAACTAAATAACTGCCATAAAGGCAGCACAAGGGTAATGAAGAAAGCTTTTGGTATGCTGGCCTTTATAAATCAGAGCATTGAGTATAGGAGTTGGGATGTAATGTTAAAATTGTACAAAGCATCGGTGAGGCCAAATTTGGAGTATTGTGTACAGTTCTGGTCACCGAATTATAGGAAAGATGTCAACAAAATAGAGAGAGAAGTTATTTTACACTTATAGGCATTTGTTAGTCTCGTGAGACCATTCCTTGGAAGGTTTGCAGGGCGTAGGCCTGGGCAGGGTTGTATGGGAGACCGGCAGTTGCCCAATCTGCAAACATTTCCCTCTCCACGCCACCGATGTTGTCCAAGGGAAGTGCACTAGGACCCAAGCAGCTTGTCACTGGTGTCGTCGCAGAGCAATGTGTTGTTAAGTGCCTTGCTCAAGGGTACAACACATGGTCTCAGCTGAGGCTCAAACTAGCGACCTTCGGATCACTAGATGAATGCCCTAACCACGTGCCACGCGCTAACACTATTTTAGAACTAGAGTCCTTCATATCAAACTGTGACCGATCATTATTTCAAACAGGATAATCCATGATAACCGTTCGGATATACTTTTACAGGATAAACAAGCAAAAACAACTTTAAATATATATATAGAGCCATACCAAACACACATAAATTAGAGAAATGAATTAGTAAAAATACCATAAATATGCTGAATTAAAAGGGGAAAATGAAAGACTATGGAACACGAACAGGGTATTCATTATCCCAATCGTAATATCGATAACTGATATCATTCCAAAGGCTTTACAAAATAGTATTATCAAATTAGGCCCACACGACAATGCTTCGAAAACCCACAATACTTTACACCTTCAGATCATCCACTAGACCACGCGCTAACGCAAAACAGAGGGAGAACAGAGGAGATTTACTGGAATGTTACCTGGGTTTCAGCACCTAAGTTATAGGGAAAGGTTGAACAAATTAGGTCTTTATTCTTTGGAGCGTAGAAGGTTGAGGGGGGACTTGATAGAGGTATTTAAAATTATGAGGGGGATAGATAGTGTTGACGTGGATAGGCTTTTTTCCATTGAGAGCAGGGGTGATTCAAACAAGAGGACATGAGTTGAGAGTTAAGGGGCAAAAGTTTAGGGGTAACACGAGGGGGAGCTTCTTTACTCAGAGAGTGGTAGCTGTGTGAAACGAGCTTCCAGTAGAAGTGGTAAAGGCCCGTTCGGTATTTTCATTTAAAGTAAAATTGAATAGATATATGGACAGGAAAGGAATGGAGGGTTTTGGGCTGAGTGCAGGTAGGTGGGACTAGGTGAGAGTAGGCGTTCGGCACGAACTAGAAGGGCCGAGATGGCCTGTTTCCGTGCTGTAATTGTTATATAGCTATATGGCTATAAGGGGTGGGAATCCGGGTAGAGGTTGGCAGATTGCCGGTAAATCCCTTGGACCAGATCTGCTGGGGTCCCCTTCGTACCTGTCTCCTGGGGAGGGTGATATAACCTGCATGCCGGACCCATCAACTAATGGCCTGCAGGGAGTCTCCGGGGATTATTCCTCCATTGTCGTAACTGTGGATAAGACTGATGCGACAGTGGAGTGGGAAGATATGAGTGAGGTACTCGCTGCGCAGTGTGGGTTACAAGTGCAGCCATCTATTAGAACATACGGGGAGGAAGATGAGGGATATATCTGTAGTGAGGGGTTAGAGGGACATCTCCAGACCGAGGGGTTAGAGGGGTTCAAGACTATCTCCTTTGATAGCGAGATAATGGAAATCCTCACCCCCCCCCGAGAAATCCCCATTGTTATGAATCAGCAGCAATAGAGATAAATATGAGTCGAGTTTTTCTAAAATAAACAACGACATTTATTAACCTCTACTCAAATAAACATTGAACAGTAAACGATTAACTTAAACGAATGTTAACAGCGTTATGCTTCTATAGTTATCAGACAGTCGAACTTAAAGACAATTCTCAGCAGATCCCATTTAAGCCGTAAGGTGGTAATCCAATAAGTCCAAACGATTCCTGACATATTCGAGAGGAGGGGCTTCCCAATCCACCTTTAGAACAGTCGCTGAAATAAAGACGTCTCTGCTGACACAGCTCCCAGCCGAAATGCCTTGTCCGAAGTTATGACGCAGAATACGAGTTCTCAAAGTAACTGACCTTTCTGCCGGAAGTGGTCATCACACAATACCCAAACCGTGTAAGAGTTAATAAAACGCGCGTGCCATGTACGGACGGTTCTAAACGTCAGTCACACCCGTAATGCGCCGAATGCCGCTGGTTAACGCCAATCCCTCTGGGGTTCGTTCTGATTCTTCACTCTCACTCTCTCTTCATCTCCGATGGCATAACTACCAACAGTCAGTTCACACCAAAACGAAGTACGCAACAACTGCGGTCTGCACTTATATAGCAGCAGGAACATGCTATTACGTGACATTACATCACCCCACTATCATGGGAGTTTCCTGCAGGAAACCCATAGCACCCCGGGGGCCGAGTCCGCTTGGCTCCTGGAGTGGCAGGGCGGGGTATACATGAGTCCCCTTAGCTCCAACTCTAACCATGTGGCTATCCTGTTGGCCCCAACCTTCCAGCCAGAAATCCTAAGAGTCCAAGTGTCGTGCCCGGCCGTCTGCTCCACCTGGCTGTGCGCCTGGATGGAGTACCGCTGCATTTTATCAATGTGTATGCTCCGAGGCGCGGGGTGATGCAGGTGCCCTATTCTGTCAGCTGTCCACCTTGCTGAGTTCCATCGATCGTGGGGACTGCGTCATCCTCGGGGGAGACTTCAATAGACAATAGACAATAGGTGCAGAAGTAGACCATTCGGCCCTTCGAGCCAGCACCACCATTTTGAGATCATGGCTGATCATCTACTATCAATACCCGGTTCCTGCCTTGTCCCCATATCCCTTTTTGAGAGGGTGATTTTAGATGCATATCATATTTTTACTGAGTTAAGTATTGTATGTAATTAGTTTTGCTACAATAAGTGTATGGGACATTGGAAAAAAATGTTGAATTTCCCCATGGGGATAAATAAAGTATCTATCTATCTATCTATCTATCTATCTATCTATAAGATACCTATCTAGGTCCTTCTTGAAAGCATCCAGAGAATTGTCCTCCACCGCCTTCTGAGGCAGTGCATTCCAGACCCCCACAACTCACTGGGAGAAGAAGCTTTTCCTTAACTCTGTCCTAAATGACCTACCCCTTATTCTCAAACCATGCTCTCTGGTACTGGACTCTCCCAGCATCTGAAACATATTTCTTGCCTCTATCTTGTCCAATCCCTTAATAATCTTATATGTTGCAATCAGATCCCCTCTCAATCTCCTTAATTCCAGCGTGTACAAGCCCAGTCTTTCTAACCTCTCTGCATAAGACAGTCCTGACATCCCAGGAATTAACCTTGTGAATCTACGCTGCACTTCCTCTACAGCCAGGATACCCTGGAGACCAAAACTGTACACAATACTCCAGGTGTGGTCTCACCAGGGCCCTGTACAAATGCAAGAGGATTTCCTTGCTCTTGTGCTCAATTCCCTTTGTAATAAAGGCCAACATTCCATTAGCCTTCTTCACTGCCTGCTGCACTTGCTCATTCACCTTCAGAGACTGATGAACAAGGACTCCTAGATCTCTTTGTACTTCTCCCTTACCTAACTTTACACCGTTCAGATAATAATCTGCCTTCCTGTTCTTGCTCCCAAAGTGGATAACCTCACACTTATTCACATTAAACGTCATCTGCCAAGTATCTGCCCACTCACCCAGCCTATCCAAGTCACCCTGAATTCTTCTAACATTCTCATCACATGTCACACTGCCACCCAGCTTTGTATCATCAGCAAACTTGCTGATGTTATTCTCAATGCCTTCATCTAAATCGTTGACGTAAATTGTAAACAGCTGTGGTCCTAATACCCTCTGGCACCCCACTAGTCACCACCTGCCATTCCGAGAAACACCCATTCACCGTTACCCTTTGCTTTCTATCTGCCAACCAGTTTTCTATCCATGTCAATGCCTTCCCCCCGATGCCCTGAGCTTTGATTTTACCCACCAATCTTCTATGTGGGACCTTATCAAATGCCTTCTGAAAATCGAGGTGCACTACATCCACTGGATCTCCCTTGTCTAACTTCCTGGTTACATCCTCGAAAAACTCCAATAGATTAGTCAAGCATGATTTACCCTTGGTAAATCCATGCTGGCTCGGCCCAATCCTATCACTGCTATCTAGATATGCCACTATTTCATCTTTAATAATGGACTCTAGCATCTTCCCCACTACTGATGTTAGGCTGACAGGTCGATAGTTCTCTGTTTTCTCTCTCCCTCCTTTCTTATAAAGTGGGATAACATTAGCCATTCTCCAATCCTCAGGAACTGATCCTGAATCTAAGGATATTTGAAAATGATTACCAATGTATCCGCAATTTCCAGGGCCACCTCCTTTAGTACCCTAGGATGCAGACCATCTGGACCTGGGGATTTGTCAGCCATCAGTCCCATCAGTCTACTCATCACCGCTTCCTTCCTAATGTCAATCTGTTTCATTTCCTCTGTTACCCTATGTCCTTGGCCCATCCATACATCTGGGAGATTGCTTGTGTCTTCCTTAGTGAAGACAGATCTAAAGTACTTATTAAATTCTTCTGCCATTTCTCTGTTTCCCATAACAATTTCACCCAATTCATTCTTCAAGGGCCCAACATTGTTCTTAACTATCTTCTTTCTCTTCACATACCTAAAAAAGCTTTTGCTATCCTCCTTTATATTCCTGGCTAGCTTGCATTCATACCTCATTTTTTCTCCCCGTATTGTCTTTTTAGTGAAGTTCTGTTGTTCCTTAAAAATTTCCCAATCATCGGTCCTCCCACTCACCTTAGCTCTGTCATACTTCCTTTTTTTTTAATGCTATGCAATCTCTGACTTCCTTTGTCATCCACTGTGCTCATTCCCCTACTTTGAATCCTTCCTGCTCCGGGGGATGAACTGATTTTGCACCTTGTGCATTATTCCCAAGAATACCTGTCATTGCTGTTCCACTGTCTTTTCTGCTAGGATATCCGTCCAGTTAACTTTGGCCAGCTCCTCCCTCATGGCTCCATAGTCTCCTTTGTTCAACTGCAACACTGACACCTCCGAGCTGCCCTTACTTCAACTGTACCCTTGAGGTGGAGGACCGCTCGGGCCTCAAACACGACCCAGCATCGGCAAAAAAAATTAAAGGAGCTGGTCGGCTCCTTTGACTTGGTGGACTGCTGGCGAAATCTTCATCCCAACTCAAGCTCTTTCTCGAGGAGATCTAGAGAGGGAGGGTTCCCTGATAGACCGCCTGTATATCTCTCGGGCTTACGACTCCCGCGGGTTGGCGTCCTCCATGCGGCCGGTGTCGTATTCGGATCATCACCTTGTGTGGATGGAATTTACTCCTCTGCACCCTCGGGTGGGATACGGGTATTGGCACTTTAACAACAGGCTGCTGGAGTACAGCCGATTCCGGGATTCATTCCGTGCGTTCTGGGCCACCTGGAGAGAGACACAGAGAGAGTTCTGCTCCCTCCGGCTGTGGTGGGATGTGGGCACATCCGGTTTTTATGTCGGGATTACACTAGGGGGTCGACAAAGAGGCGGGGCTCTGAGATTGAGTGGCTTGAGGGAGCGTTGCTTGACCTAGAGTCCAGAATTGGTCCAACCGCTGGGGACCAAATTTTATGGCAGGAATTCTGGAGAACAGGGACGCAATAAGGAATCTGCAGCTCCAGCAGTCCCGAGGGGCGTACGTGAGGTCTCGGATACAAATGCTCCAGGTTTTGGATCGTGGCTCACCTTCGTCTACTCTTTGGAGAAGTTGCAGATAGTAGAGTTACTGGCTGCTGATGGTATTGGAGTATAAAAGTTGAAATTGTTTGCTGTGTAACCAAAACTATGTAGTCAGCTTTGAATTTGCTATTTGCTAGAGAATGAAATCTTAAGAATGTAGAAGACAATGGTGTGTTAATAAGAGGCAGCTAAGAGATGTGGATTATGTAGTTTGAGTTTGCTATTTGCTATGCATGTTTCCAATTTAGTAGGAGAATGAAATCTTAAGAATGTAGAAAACAATGGTGTGTTAATGAGAGGTAGCTAAGAGATGTAGATTAGAACATGATTAAGTCAATGGGTAGAAACGATAGTGGCGGATGTACGTGTGGTACGCAACTATAGACTGATTGCATATGCTAATGCAACTAAGCCAGGAGATTGCTATAAAACATGCTATGTCCAAGGATCGGTGGGCAATCAGCGACTAGCTCAATGACTGTCTCAGCTTTGATTTGCAAATTAAAGTTTAATACTTCTTGAAGAATCTTCTGCGTCTCCTGGTCGTTTGTGGGGCACGAAAAACCACGACGAAATTGGCGACCGCGGCAGGACCGGAAAGAGACCCGCGGAAAGGAAACGGCAGATTGGGGACACCTCCCAGTCCTCTAGGGACCCCCACAAGGCTAGCAGAATTAATGGTGCACCCAAACAAAAGGTAAGCGCTTTTTGCGACAATTTGGACTAAGAATTCTTTTGGCTTTGGGGAGGTCTTGGAGTCTCAGAAGTGTGGAACCACTACCGAAGGGTCTCCCCGGTCCAAAGAATTTGGCAGAATTGGGAGTTCACAGGAGGCTCAGAGGATTGATCAAGAACACTGCAGTGAGGGTAAGTACAAATAAGCTAATAAGAAGTTAAGTGAAGAAAAATTCCACGTGGTGTTGGTAAGTTCCTGTGGATACCGCTTCGTATGAAACGAAGGTCTGAACGGGCAGGGAAAGGAAAAATAGAGAAAATCCTCGTGGATACCGCCTTAAGAGATAAGGGTCTGAATAAACGAGGTGCAGAGAGAAAAGTTCTGTGGATACCGCTCTGAATAGAGGTCTGTACGGGCAGAACAGAATAGGAAACAAGGACAGTCCAATATATAGTTTAAAGCGCTGGTAGATAGGCGATAGACTAGGCATAGCATTAGAGTAAATAATATTATCCAGTAAATGAACTGTGAATCTCTGAAATACCTTAAAAAGAGAGAACAACATGACAAGTAAAGGAACGGCAGTAGAGATTCTGAGCAAAAAAATCCCGGTAAATAAATATGAGATCACAAAAACTTCAGAAAAATGGGAAAAGAGAACCAAAAACCTGGTCACAAAATGGCCAAGAGAAGGAACGTTTGATGTAAGCTTGTGCGAAGAAATGGAGGCACTAATTAAAAAGTACAAACCAAAAGATAAATCTAAGAAAAGAGGGGCAAAAAAGAGAACGA
The DNA here is from genome assembly GCF_048418815.1 of Hemitrygon akajei. NCBI lineage: Eukaryota > Metazoa > Chordata > Chondrichthyes > Myliobatiformes > Dasyatidae > Hemitrygon > Hemitrygon akajei. Next base: position 1,149,328 of record NW_027332030.1, on the reverse strand, counting down.
GAAAAAACTCTTCAGAACGGAGGGAGAAAGGCTGAGGAGGACAGGTGGAATATTGATTACAAGCGAGGAAGACACTAAGGTGCTGGAGAAACAGCCTGTTAGAGAGAGAGGAAGGTACAGTGAGAAGCTGGCTTCAGCTCCGTACCCGGATGCGAAAGAAACAGAAAGCCCCCTCCCTATAATGAGGAAAGATCCGCTAAGCAGTGCCCCCTGCTGACGGGAATAGTAAACATGCATGGAGAAGTACGAGTAAGGATCATGAGAAGTCCCTGCCACAGGTGTACAGACACGGACAGGAAGAAAGAGAAGGTGACTCATTGGAGGAGCAAGAGTTAAGTGGAGAGAGAGAGGATGCGAGAATTTGTGGGGAAGAGGTAGGAGGCAGAAGCCTAGAAGAGCAGAAGGAGGCGGTAGGGGAGCGACTTGCGGAAGTAGAGAGAGAGCCAGATAAGTTACTGAGAGGGGATTGCCAGAAGAGATGCGAAAAATACTCCAGGGGCCAATCAAATATTGAATCAAGACAGAAAGGAAGGACTGCACAGGGAGACCGAGGGAAGAGCAGAACCCCGGAGACATTTATGTGGGAGGCAGTAAAGACATACCCTGAGACAGAAGGGGAGTCAGGTGAGGAGGAGAGCCAGGGCAGGTGGGAAGAAGGAGGAAGAATGATGCCGTTGTTAGTTAAAGGATCAGGACAAGTGCAGTATATCCCTTGGGGATCCCAGGACCTAGAAGGACTGAAAAACACTCTGCCCAATCTACATGAAGGAGCAGGGAAATGGATTAGAGCCTTTGAAGAAGAAACGGCGGGACGATTATTGGCTCTGGGAGATTTGAAGGCACTATTGATAAGGTTGATGGGAACCTCCAAGTTTAACGAACTAATGGAAATGGCTGGCATAGTAAACTCGAACGACCCGAGAACTGATGGAGACGGGTTTGACAGAGTGAGGCAGAGGGTATGGCAGGCCCTCAGGAAGCTTTACGCACCCAAAGTGGACCCCAAAGCCTTAAAAGGGGATCAACTGGGAGACACTGAAAAACCATTTGAAAAGGTGGAGACTGGAGACTGAGCAAGAGGTGGAAAATAACTTATTTATCACCACATTGTTCCGACATAGCATTTTGGATGCAATGCCTCTGCAAGTAAAATCCAAACTGGAGGAAGTGGTTGGGCTGACGTCAATGACCCCACAAGAATTTAGAGACCACGTAGTCCAGGCGGTTGAGAAATACCGGATAGACAAACGAAGGTTGGCTGAGCAGCAGGAAGAGGTGCAAAGGAAGTTAATACAAATGCAGCTCGAAGAACTCAAAAAGAAGGAAAAAGAGCAAAGCAAAAAGATGCTGCCAGCAACCAGCGGTCCGCGTACAGCCATCGAACAGGAAGAAGCACCACTATATGGAGGAACCGATCATACTGTAAGACAAGGGCCAGAAAACCCCATGCCAATAATCGTCTTTGGAGGAGCATTCCCACAAATGCCCTATCAGGAACAGACTAAATTCAAACAGCCCAGACAGGACTGGAAGTCCCAAGGAGGGGGACAGAGGAGCTATGGGCAGAGGGGACCAGTGAGGAAACAGGGGAAAAGAGAGGTAGCGAGATTGTGCTGGGGATGTAATCAGCCAGGTTACATGAGAAGAGATTGTCTGTTTACACCATGGCCTGTCACACACCAGCAGGAACCGATAAGAAGGGAACTACAGTTTAGCCAAGGACCAGCCCACACAGGCCCAAGCGGACCTGTGAACCCCTATGCGAGGTATTAGGGGTGCCCCGAGAACTCGAGTGGGAAGGGACATTACCCAATGATAACAAGGGAGGCAGATGAGGAACCATTGTTCAGGTTATGTTAGAAGGGCAACTGACACCAATGATGATAGATACTAGAGCCACGTACACTTGCGTACAGCCACAGTATGCCCTTCACCTTCCCATGTCAGGAAAGTTTATTAAGACGGTAGGGTTCTCGGGGAAAACACAGTTGACTCAGTGCACGGCTCCAGTGCGGTTGAGAATGGGAAATAAAGGAATTGTTTTGCCGGTGCTAGTATTTAAAGGAACTCTGATTAATTTGTTAGGCAGAGATGCCTTATTGAAACTGGAATTAAAATTAGAATGCACCAGAAATGGGCTGAGTGTGGAAAGAGCAGGGGCTTAATTGATAGTGCGAGAAGACAAGAAGGCTAATGTCTTTTGGATAGGAGACATCGCAGATCAGATTCAGGAAACCTGGGAGAAATGGAAAAAGGGCGTGCAGGCTATATTACCCAGGGCTGTAATGCCCAAATCTGAGCTACATTGTACAGTGATTTTTGACGAGACTCAGAACAAGGAGTTAGAGGAGAGATGGCACCTGGAGGCATGTACCCAACAGCACCTGGAAGGGGAGGCTGTGATAATTGGAAAGCAAGGGGCAGCTTTACAAGTTAAGTGGAACACCTTTTTAGAAAAATCGTACAGGACACCGGAGGCTGCGCCCCACATAACGTTGTTGGTAAACAAGGGAGATCAGACTAAAGACTTAGGACCCTTAGTTAAGAGTGCTGAAACCGTAACAGTGTGGAGGAAAATAATGCCAGAGGTGTGGATATCAGAAGACAACAATTGCATTAAAATAATGGTAAGTGTAGATATGATAGGGACAATGAGAGAGGTCGAAATAACTCCCCAACCACATCTGCCCTTGCTGGGAAAGGAAAGAGGCCAGCAGAAAGATAAAGGTTAGATGAGTTGCCGTCTATTCTGTGGTCGCAGCATGACATGGACGTAGGGAAAATAAAAACAGCTAGTCCGGTGGAAATAAAGCTGAAAAGGGGAGCAATTCCACCCAGGAGACCACAATACCCTCTAAGACCAGAAGCAGAAGAGGGAAGAGCATCGACAGTGCAGGGGTTGCTTGAAATAGGAGTGCTTAAAAGAACAAACAGTCTATGCAATACCCCGTTGCTGCCGATCTCAAAAGCAGATAAATCTAAGTGGAGATTGGTGCATGATTTGCAAGCGGTAAATAATGTGGTAGAGGACTGGCCAGCGGTAGTCCCCAACCCACACACGCTTTTGACTAATGTTCCACCAGAAGCAAGTTACTTTTCAGTGATTGATTTGTGTTTGGCTTTCTTTAGCATTCCTCTAGCCGATCAGTGTCAGTGTTTGTTTGCATTTACTTACAGAGGTGCTCAGTATACCTATACCAGAATGCCGCAAGGGTTTAAACATTCACCACACATTTTTAATCAGGTATTGAAGGCAGACCTAGAGGGCATACCATTGGAAAGTACATTGTTACAGTATGTGGATGACCTGTTGATTTGCTCCCACAGCGAGGAACAGTGTGAGCAGGACACTATAACTCTGTTAGAGAAGCAAGCGCGTGGAGGACATAAAGTATCCAAAAAGAAACTGCAATTTTGCACGCAGCAAGTGGAATACTTAGGCAGGGTAATATCCAAGGGAGTGAAGGCGATAGCACCAGATCAGATTGAGGCAATAACTAAGGCCCCCAAACCCCAGACTGTAGGGCAGATGATGACGTTTTTGGGAATGGCAGGGTACAGCTCAGATTGGATAGGAGAAAATGCTGAGATTGTGGCACCTTTGAGAAAGATAATGAAAGAAGCAGGACATACCAATTTGAAGAACAGCTTACAGTGGAATGGAGAGGCGGAGATAGCTTTCAATACTATTAAGCAGGAATTGCAGTCAGCACCAGCATTAGCTTTGCCTGACTACGAGAAGGTTTTTCATTTGTATGTATCCAACCGACAGGAGGGTTATGTCACAGCGGTTCTAACACAAGAAACAGGCACAGGAAAAGCAAAGCAGCCGATAGCATACTACAGTACGAGACTAGATGAGGTGGCTCAGGGGTATCCACCCTATTATTAGGGATTGGCGGCGCTGTACTATGCATATGGAAAGGCATCACCTGTAACCCTGGGCTATCCTGTGACTCTGTACACACACCACAAAGTAGCAGAATTGCTAGAAAAGGGGAAATTTGTGCTGACGCCGGCCAGGATAGCAGCGTATCAGATGGTATTGAAATTTCCAGACATAACTATACAGAGATGCACTACCAGTAATATAGCCGATTTTGTCCCTTTGGACTATGAAGGAGAACCCCATGATTGTGTAGGGAAGACGATGGCATTTGCCAAATTGAGAGCAGATTTACGGTCAGAACCACTAGAAGATGCAGATAAAAAGGTTCTGTTCGTAGATGGCTCTTGTTATAGGGATTATGATGGAAATCACGCAGGGTTCTCGGTAGTGCAGCAGGATCAGTCGAGCTATAAGATTATTAGGATGGAGCCATGTCCCCAACCGTGTTCCGCCCAACTAGCGGAAATCAAAGCCCTGACAGCTGCGTGTGAAATGATGAAAGGTGAGAAAGTAGACATCTATACTGATTCGGCATATGCTCATGGAGTATGCCATTTGTTCGGGGCAGTGTGGAAGCAGAGAGGTTTTAAAAAAGGTAATGGAGATCCCATACAACATTGTCAGCAAATTCTAGTCTTAATAAAAGCCATAATGAAACCTAAAGCATTGGCTATAGTAAAATGCCAGGCACATAAAAAGGGAAATGATGTAATAACAAAAGGAAATCAAGCTGCGGACGAGGCAGCCAGAAAAGCGTCTGGGTGTACATCAGCTGTCATTGCCCCCCAGGTAAGCCTAACTCCAGAACCTGAGGTAGAGGACGTAATTGAAATACAAGGTAAGGCAACTTTGGCAGAACAGACAATGTGGAGAAAAAGGGGGGCCAAGCAGAACCCGGAAGGCTTGTGGAGCACCGAAGACGGTTTGTTAGTCGCACCCACCCCTCTACTGACGATTCTGATTTCAGAAGCGCATGGGATGGACCATTGTGCAAGGGTGGAAGTGATAAAGAAAATAAAGAAGGATGGTTTTTGGTCACCTTATTTACAGGCTTCAGTGGACTTTGTCTTGTCACAGTGCGAGGTATGCGTACAGAATAATGTTCGGAAGGGAATTACAACCCCAATAGGTCACATTCCTGTACCTGAAGGACCATTTAAACATCTAGTGATCGATTACATAGACATGATAAAGACAGTGAGAGGGAAAAGATACATGCTGGTAGTAATTGATCGATTTAGCAGATGGGTGGAGGCGGTACCTTCAAGACATCAAGGGGCAAATACAGTGGTAAAATTTCTGACAAATGAAGTGATCCCAAGGTTTAGAATACCTACAGAAGTTAGCTCAGACAATGGTTCAGCTTTTATCCAGAAAGTGGTCAAACTGGTACTACAGGCACTGAGGATAAAGCAAAGATTTGGATGTGTATACCACCCTCAGTCGCAGGGCATGGTAGAGAGAATTAATGGAACGCTGAAAGCCAAACTAAACAAAATTTGTGCAGACACTAAACTTAATTGGGTCGATGCTTTACCGTTAGCATTGATGAGTTACCGCATGCAAACTAATCGAGTGACATGCCTGACATCGCATGAGATGCTCACTAGGAAGCTATCATACCTGTGATAGGGGTAAGCAAAAATGTTGAATGGATAAACTATATATACTACAATCAACAGAGATTCATCAACTACACTGACGATGCGCTGGAGGCCTTAGGGCAACAGCTGGATGCAACTAGCAGGGTGGCATGGCAACACAGACAGGTACTGGATTGGCTTTTGGCAGAAAAAGGGGGTGTGTGTGTGTAATGTTTGGAGAACAATGCTGCACTTTCATACCAAACAATACTAGCCCAGAAGGGTCTTTCACCAGATCAATGAATAAATTAAAGAATCTGTGGACGGAGGTCAAACAGAATGCAGGTTTGAACATCAGTTCTTTGATTGGTTGGAAAGTAGACTCGGAGGATGGGGAGCATGGCTGACTAAAATCGCAATAACTGTCAGTATTATATTGTTGAGCTGTGCGCTTGTGCTGTGCTGTTTTCTTCCTTGTCTCAAATCTCTTGTAGTGCGTGCTGCAACCAAACAATTTCCAATGCTCGTGGCAATTACTGAAGCAAGCTTAGTGGAGAAAGAAACACCGAAAATATATCGTTACAGCCTACAACACCTGCAGGATGAACAAGAGCAAAACGGCAGTATGGGAGTAGATTGTAAGGGCTGCTGAGTCTTTTTCCCTGTCTCAGGTACAAAGGGACAGGTTTTTGGCTCAGCGGCCCAGGGTAACAGGAAGAGAATACTTTGAGGTCTTGGCGCAGAAAATTATAGTTTAACCCAAGATTTGGGAATAAGTGCTTGAATTTATTGGGGCTTTTGTGCGCAGACTCTTAGTCTTTTCTCCTCTGGGTCTCAAAGGGGGGATATATTGGAGTATAAAAATTGAGATTATTTGCTGTGTAACCAAAACTATGTAGTCAGCTTTGAAACTTGCTATTTGCTATGCATGTACCCAATTTAGTAGGAGAATGAAATTTTAAGAATGTAGAAGACAACGGTGTTTTAATAAGAGGAAGCTAAAAGATGTAGATTATGTAGTCTGAGTTTGCTATTTGCTATGCATGTACCCAATTTAGTAGGAGAATGAAATCTTAAGAATGTAGAAGACAATGGTGTGTTAATGAGAGGTAGCTAAGAGATGTAGATTAGAACATGATTAAGTCAATGGGTAGAAACGATAGTGGCGGATGTACGTGTGGTACGCAACTATAGACTGATTGCATATGCTAATGCAACTAAGCCAGGAGATTGCTATAAAACATGCTATGTCCAAGGATCGGTGGGCAATCAGCGACTAGCTCAATGACAGTCTCAGCTTTGATTTGCAAATTAAAGTTTAATACTTCTTGAAGAATCTTCTGTGTCTCCTGGTCGTTTGTGGGGCACGAAAAACCACGACAAAATTATCCAATAACAGAAATGTTCTTTCTTGTGAGTCTGGAAGAGAGATTTTCATGGCCTTTTGCTGGGGAGAGATGAGAAGACGTGAATGGAGAGAGTGGGCCCTTTTTCTTTTTTTTTGTTTTCTTTACTAACCCTATAATCAAAGTAAGAATTATAAATCTTAATAGTTTAATCACATATTATGTACCATTTGTTATTTCAGGTGTCACACAGACGCAAACCTATAAAACTACCAGCAACAATTGAACACACTTGGAGTCTGGTTTTGCAGTTAACAAACACTATTTAATTGGTAACTACTAATAATAGTGAACTTAAACCAGATAATCCAAGGGTTAGCAATGTTATGCATATATAGGTGTGAATACAGGTTTCCCCCGGTATCTGAAGGTAGAGCGTTCCTATGAAACCGTTTGTAAACCGAAATGTCATGAAGGGAAGAAGCAATTACCATTAATCTAAATGGGAAAAGATTTTGGACGTTCCCAGACCCAAAGAATAACCCACCAAATCATACCAAATAGCACATAAAACCTAAAATAACACTAACCTATAGTAAAAGTAGGAATGATATGATAAATATACACACTATATAAAGTAGAAATATTGAATTTACAGTGTAGTTTCACTGAAAATCGGGAAGATAGTGAACTGAAATTGATTTGAAGAGAAAAAGAATCGGCACGTGCACAGCTATGCACGTACACACATGCGTACACAACTGCCGCACAAGGCTTCACGGTCATGGTAGTCTTTTTCGGGGTAAACTCACATATAAAGGAGGCATCATCTTTATCGTAAAAGCGAAAATCCTCTTTGGTCAGCAAAAACAGGTACTAATGTAGGTCTTTCGTAACAGTGAGCTGTCGTAAAGTGAGCGTCCGAAAAACGGGGGCCACCTGTATATAAAATCCAAAACCTCGGTGGTAAACGATATAGTCTTACGATGATGTGGTAGATTCAATTTAGTTCACAAGATTTGGGGGGGGGGGGGGAGGAGGGAGGGAGAGGGAGATGTAATCCAAGTAAACAGGTGTTGTTGACCTTTTCCAATGCCCATCAAATCTTCCAAGTTAGCCAGACGTGACCAACTCAAAAGCATCTTTTCAAGAGAAAGTCTACCAACCAAGGCAAGGGTTAGACTCACCGGTAGATTCCACAGGGTTGCTCTTACACGCACTAACAGCCACAGATCGACTCTTTTTTATCGATCCTCAAATCCCACCCTGCTAGAAAGTCCAACTGGCAGAAACTTTCATCACTTGCCTTCGTGCGTCCGTGTGTCCTGTGAGAAAAGCAGTTCCGTGTTTAAATACCATTGTGCTGAACACCAGCTGTCCATCATGTAGCTCCGCCCCCTCTCTCTGTAAGAAGTCGCTTGCTTGTTCTGTGTCGGTAAAGGATCATTCTGACCTTGCTTAACCACAGAGAGCATAAACATTAGCTGGTCACCATAACAACCCAGCACTTCTGCAGAAATCCAACAGCGTGTCCAAAGTCAGTCTCAGTTCTCTTTGCATTTTAAAGAGATAGTCCATAGAAAGTATGAACCCCGGGGCAGATTACACAGGGGACACATCGCTCAGTATCCACACAAACGAGATTCTTCAGTTTGGCCAGACTGGGGTGGGCGGGCTATAAACCCCTCTGTTAAGCTGCCAGCAGAACTGAGAGCTACATAAGATTAGATGACTGAGTGAATCGCTTCCTACATTCACAGCAGGTGAACGGCCTCTCCCCAGTGTGAACTCAATGATGCACACTGGTTGATTTGGCTGAGAGAATCTTTTCCCAAAGTCTGAGCAGATCGGTCTCTACCTAGTGTGAAGTCGCTGGTGTGCCTTTAGGATGGATGACTGAGTGAATCCTTTCCCACAGTCTGAGCAGGTGAACGGCCTCTCTCCAGTGTGAACTCGCTGATGTACCTTCAGATGGGATGACGAAGTGAATCCCTTCCCACAGTCTGAGCAGGTGAACGGCCTCTCTCCAGTGTGAACTCGCTGATGTATCTTCAGATGGGATGACGAAGCGAATCCCTTCCCACAGTCTGAGCAGGTGATTTGCCACTCTCCAGTGTGAACTCCCTGGTGTGCCTTCAGTTGAGATAACTGAGTGAATCCTTTCCCACAGTCTGAGCAGGTGAACGGCTTCTCTCCAGTGTGAATTCGCTGATGTACATTCAGTTGAGATGACTGAGCGAATCCCTTCCCACAGTTTGAGCAGGTGAATGGCCTCTCTCTGGTGTGAACTCGCTGATGTACCTTAAGTTGAGGTAATTCGGTGAATCCCTTCCCGCAGTCTGAGCAGGAGAATGGCCACTCTCCGGTGTGAACTGACCGGTGTTTCAGTAACTTATATGACAAAGTGAATCCCTTCCCACAGTCTGAGCAGGTGAATGGCCTCTCCCCAGTGTGAACTGACTGGTGTCTCAGTAAGTGAGCTGATGAAGTGAATGCCTTGCCACAGTCCGAGCACGTGAACGGCTTCTCCCCAGTGTGAACTTGTTGATGTACCTTCAGTAGAGATGACGAAGTGAATCCCTTCCCACAGTCCGAGCAGGTGAATGGCCTCTCCCCAGTGTGAATTCGCTGATGTACCTTCAGTTGAGATGACTGAGCGAATCCCTTCCCACAGTCTGCGCAGTTGAATGGCCTCTCTCCGGTGTGAACTCGTTGATGTATCTTCAGTCGAGATAATTCAGTGAATCGCTTCCCACAGTCTGAGCAGGTGAATGGCCACTCTCCGGTGTGAACTGACTGGTGTCTCAGTAACTGATATGATGAAGTGAATCCCTTCCCACAGTCTGAGCAGGTGAATGGCCTCTCCCCAGTGTGAACTGACTGTTGTCTCAGTAACTTATATGCGGAAGTGAATCCCTTTCCGCAGGCTGAGCAGTTGAATGGCCTGTCCCCAGTGTGAACTGACTGGTGTCTCAGTAACTGAGATGACTGAGTGAATCCTTTCCCACAGTCTGAGCAGGTGAACGGCCGCTCCCGAGTGTGAACTCGCTGGTGAGCCATTAGGTTAGTTGACTGAGTGAATTCTTCCCCAAAAAATTCCGCAGATGACCAGCCTCTGCCCAATGTAAACTGATTGGTGTGTCCACAGGTGGGATGACAGATTGAATCCCTTCTCACACACAGTACAGGTGAATGGCCTTGTCCCAGTGTGAACTTGCTGATGTACCCTTAGTTGAGATGACCGAGTGAATCCATTCCCACTGTCTGAGCAGATGAATGGGCTCCCCCCATGTAAACTAACAGGCGTGCCATTGGGTCAGATGATCAAGTGAATCCCTCCCGACAGTCTGAGCAGGAAGGATGATCGACTGAATCCCTTGCCGCACTTCTTAAATATCTGGATAGAGACAACAAAACTGGCGTGTTGTGTTCGAGATTCCCGTAGGCAAATTCCTTGTCATTTTTAACCTGTAAAAAGATTTACAAAATCCATCAATGGGTGCAGGACATTTCTAATGAGATCGCTTGAGTTGTCAAGGTGTCAGCTGGCATCACACTGTTACAGTGAAGAGTTGGAGAGAAATCATGTTCTAACTGGGCAGAGTGCTGGTATCCGGAATGACCATCAAATTCTCTGATGCTTTTCCTGTCTCTAAAAGAATGGGGCATTTCTGCCATCTCCGATCTGTGACCTGGCTCAGTTTGACTCTCTCCATTGGTATTATTCCCTGTTCCCACTGAGCTGCATGGGTTTCTGGCCCCACAGTAACTGAAGCACTCTCACACAAGTAGCCTGCAATCCGTTCCATGCACCCACAACTCTCAGTGTAAATAAAGTTAGCCCTGACATCCCCTCCGTATCAACTTTCAAGCACCTTAAAACTATACCCCCTCACGTTAGCCATTTCAGCCCTGGGGAAAAAGCCTCTGGCTATCCAGATGATCAGTGTCCCTCATCATCTTATACACCTGAAAAAGGCTCTAAACATAAACAAAGATATTATACATTTCTTTGAGGATTTGTTGGGAATAGACAACATTATGACAGTATAGATAGGGTACAGGTAAGCAGCTATTTCCACTGAGGATGGGTGCGATGACAACCATAGGTCATGGGTAAGTGGGGATGTGAAAATTTAATGGGAACATTTGGAAAAGCTCTTCACTGAAATGGTCGTGAGAGTGTGGAATGAGATGCCAGAACAAGTGGTGAATATGAGCTCGGTTTCACCATTTAAAAGAAGTTTGGATGGGAGCCTGGATGGTAGGGGTATGGAGGGCGATGGTCCCGGTGCAGTTAGTTGCATTAGACAGTTTAAATGTTTGTTTGGCATTGACTGGATTGGGCAAATAGCCTGTTTCCGTACTGAACTTCTCCATGTTTCTGTGACAGAGAATCTGGCAAACTTGTTTGGAAGGGAAAAAGTAGGAGTGACAACGGAGCAGCAATGGCTGGAGTTTCTGGGAGAATTCAGGAGCTGAGTGATCGATACATCCCAAAGAAGTGGAAGCATTGTAAAGGCAGGAAGACACAATCGTGGCTGAAATGAGAAGCAAAAGCCAACATAAAAGCCAAAGAGAGGGAAATCAAAAGAGCAAAAACTATTGGAAGCTTTTAGAAACCAACAGAAGATGACTAAAAAAAAGTCAGATGAGCTCGGGGGTGAAATTATGATACTGTTGTCATTAATGAGTCTTGGTAGCACCCAACAGTCTGAGGCATTTAGAGGAACAAAATATCGGGGGCCTCAATATCTCTTGAAAACCAAGGTTTCCTGCACTAGTTACCTTTCAACATACAAACTCTACACTCTCAAAAATGTCACTTCTGAAGGCCTCCCGCTTACCAAGTACTCCTTTGCCAGAAAACGGCCTATCCCAAACCACACTTGTCAGGTCCTTTTGACACCATCAAAACTGATCATTCATCCCCTCTGTTCTGTTCCCCTAACTAACGAATCCCCTATCACCCGTTTGACTTTCCTCTGCCAGGTAATCCCTCCCTCCCCAACAGTTTCTAAAGCGGCCCACCTGGCTGTTGTGTGGGATGGCAACAAGAGTACTCTGTGGTGGCTATTTAACTTCATTCCCCTTCATGTCTCTCAACCAGTTTCCTGTGTCCTGCACCTTGGGTGTAACACCTCTCTTCATGTCATATCTATCACCCCCTCCAACTGCTGGATGATCCAGAATTCATCCATTTTCAGCTCCAACTCCTTAAAGTGCAGCTGGATACACATCTTGTAGGTAAGGGTGTCAGGGACACTGGAGTTCTCCCCACCTTCCCACCAATGTCCCCTCTAAGTTGTAATGACCAGTGTGCACATAAATCTTGTACTGTGCATTCTTTTACCCAGTGACGAGATGTGCACTATGAATTTTATATAGAGAGGTATTCATTTTAACAGCCAGCAAATCACTGTGTGTAAGAACTGTGATCTCCTCTGGGCTCGATCCAGTTCATCTGCACTCTCACACCATGTCACAGGCCTGTAACGGGTAATGAAGGATTTTCCCACCAGTGCTTTTGCACATTGTCCATAAGTGGTTTGCTTGCTAAATTATGCTTTAAAAAGTCAGATTTCCAAATATCACTCCAATTCTTCCCTCTTGTAAACTCTCCAACAAATTTTGCATCACCACAATACAGACAGGTATCACCAGTTTCTGTATTGTACATAAATATTTCCCCTGAACCCTCCCCAGGGGACTGAAGGTGGTGAACTCAGTGATGGCAATGCCAATGAATATGAAGGCAAGGACAGTAGTCTGTCTCACTGGAGTCTGGCACATTTGTGATGTGAAAGCTACTTGTTGCCCAGGGCAAAGATTTTTGATATAATTACCTTCCCTGAAAGAATGGGTCAAAACGTGTCGTCACAGATATAAAAGTCGAGAACAAAAGGAGGTAGCTCAAGCAACACACACAAAATGTTGGAGGATCTCAGCATGCCAGGCAGCATCTACGGAAAAGAGTACTAATGCTGAGTTCCTCCGGCATTCTGTGTGTGTTGCTTGGATTTCCAGCATCTGCAGATTTTCTCTTGTTAGTGATTGGAGATAAACCAAAGGTGATTTTCTGAACTGGTGATGTAAAAGACCCGATTTTGTTCCCTTTCTCCGAGTTCCTAATCCTTGCATTTAGATAGCTGGAGCTCAGCTCTGTCTGAGAGATCCATCGATTCCCATTCCCTCATCAGCCGGAAGCTCCCCAGGGCCCGTGTACGGATCGTGGGGCTGAGAGAGAGGAAAGAGGGCAGGACTGTCCCGGGATTACGGGTCACGCTGTGCGGAGTTCACAGGAATTGTCTCGAAATCGCTGTTTAAGACAGTCGCCCCAAAATATTCGCTTACCTGCGTCCGATCCGGCAGCCGTTTTCCATAGGCCTTTTGTGAACTGCGCGCATGCGTGATATTCGCATACGTCATCAACATTGACGCCTGCGCATATGATCGATGCTTCAGCGCCGGCGAATTTTTTAAACAGTTACTGCAAGCACCGCTTCTATGTCCATACCTCAGTTTTTTTTTGTATATAGAAAACTCAGCGGGCGTTTTAACGCAGAAAGCGGCTCACATAAACAATATACTCAATATCAAAGTGTATCTAATCCCAAAGTACAATCCTCTTACAAAGGCAGATATAAAACACAAGAGATTCTGCAGTTGATGGAAATACAGAGACGCACACACACAAAATGCTGGAGGAACTCTGCAGTTCAGGCAACAACTAAACAGAGGAATACATGGTCTAGACTTGCTGAAGGAGCCCGGCCTACACGTTGTCTATTTATTCCTCTCCACATTTGCTGCCTGCTCTGTCGATTTCTTCCAGTGTTTTGCATTTATTTCAATCAATTTCCAAATGTTTCCGATCTTTCATCTGTAGGCACATCCTGCTGGCCTGATTCCGCTTCTTCCTTCTCCTCTTAAACTCTAGACCCCGTCTCTTTCCGGAGCCCCAAAACCCTGACTCAGGATGGCCACTCTTTGGTTTCTGACTCTGCTCCATCGAAGATTCACTCACTAGTCTGCGGTCAGACTTTAGAGGCGCATTGCAACAACCCAGCTGTCTGAAGCACGTCCTCTGAAATGAGTGAAAATGTTACAATGATGTTCAAAAGAGCTGTGAAGAAGGAGTTTAATATTCTGATATGGAACAGAAACAAGGGCAGGAACCAGATCGGCCGAGTGGCCAGTCTAGTGTACATTGTGAGTGTGGTAGAGACAGTAAGCACCCGAGACACGGGATTTCATACAGAACTGATTTATCTTTCTCAGATCCACAATATTAAACACCAGTCTAGTTTAAGTCTAACATCAGCAGAACAGACTCCTCCAATGCTCACTGACCAGGGTTCAGTCCTGGGTGCGATGAGCAGCCGCAAGAACTGCAGAATCTGACAGTAACAGTCCCTCATGGACCTGCAGCTGCCTTCAGTCACCGTGATGGTCAAACATTTAACACGGAGCTAATTTGAACTTCCTCCCTGATGTGAAGTTGCTGGTGTTGCAGCAGCTGGGATGAGTGAGTAAAACTCTTTGCTCACTCCAGACAGAAATGTGGCCTCTATTTATTGTGAACTCACCGGAGCATCACAAGGTGGGTTAACTGAATGAGTCTCTTCGCACACACGGAGCAGGTGAACGGCCACTTCCCAGTGCGAAGCTGTTGGACTTTTGAAAATAGTGAAGGATGTTGTCACGCTCCATAAATCGCAGCGTTAAACAAAGCTGGGAATTATATTAACGAGAGAGAGAGAGAGAGAGAGAGAGAGAGAGAGAGAGAGAGAGAGAGAGAGAGAGAGAGAGAGAGAGAGAGAGAGAGAGAGAGAGAGAGAGAGAGAGAGAGAGAGAGAGAGAGAGAGAGAGAGAGAGAGAGAGAGAGAGAGAGAGAGAGAGAGAGAGAGAGAGAGATTGAGAGAGAGAGAGTAAAATTGTAGAAATTACAGGATACTGGATAACTCCAAGTAACTCGGCCAGAAATTCATTCGGCGAGGATCAGGCCGAACGAGCCCCGAGGGATTAGCACCGCCCCTTTAGATATACTCCAGGGCAGGAAGGAATCCGAACCCAGACTCGGGCAAGTTCACAGGTAACCAATCGGATGAGAGGCAAAAGTCCAAGGGGTCTGAATTGGATTCCTGCTAAGTTTGAAGTACTTAAATTATCCTTAGAAGATAGAAGATGTTGGGAGTCTGCCGGGATGATATGAGAATTTGAAAGGCAGAGTCAGAGTCGGTGTAATGACTGTGGACGGTCGCTACCGGAAGAATACAGTGAATGTGTCTCGAAGAATCTGACCGGGAATCAAAACACATTCCACACAGAGGATGGAGATGCGGGGAAGTGGCTCGATTTGCGTTCACTGGGAAAATTGCGATATATTTGAACTAGGTTGTTAAAAAAAAATCGCTTCTTAGTGACATGGCAGAATCTTTCAATGCAGCAGAAGAAGCATAATCTGATGCAACGGGGCAGTTACTGACTCCCAAAAGCTGCTGGATAATCGGGTTGCCATGGAGATTTGACATCGTGCAATAACGGGGAGCGCGACTCTGCAGAATCAAGCCCTGAAATGTTGCTGCTTCTCCGGACCGGTGAAGGATTCACACTGGACTTTCTCAGATGCCAGTAGTATTTTCAAATTGTTATGATCATTAGTGGAGAGCAGGAAAACTTCGGGAGGACATAACCGTGATATAGATGAAGGTTAATGGGAAATATAGCAGGTGAAATAAAATACTGAAGACCGTGACTCCCGATAATAAAACACGCCTCTTGCGCGACACTCTCACACTGACTACGCGTGTCTCCAAGTAGCTACAGATACTGACCTTCGGAATCTCTCAGCCCCCACAGACACCACAACTCCTCCTCTAACCTCCTCCAATCACCCAGCGCCTTCCGTACGGGCTGTACCCACATCCCTCCTCCAGAGACCGTTCCCCCTCAGCTCGCCTGCTTATTAAACTCACCTCCCAGTAAACACACGTCTCCCCCAATAACCTGTCCGAATGAGCCCAGTCCTCCTACACGGAAACCCCCCGAGTCCATTCCATCAGCACAGGCCCTTCGCATTGAAATCACCGACACCCACCCCACACGTTTTACACACATCCAAAGACCACACACCACCTCACTGAACCCTCCCTCTGAATCTTCCTCTTCGCCATCGACACCCGGCAATGTCTCTGATCCTCCCCATCAGCTTGTGCCAGTGGGTGTTCAACCCTCAGACTAATGGGCAGGCTGAGAGGACGGACCCGGACCTGGAGCAAGCCCTTCTCTGCCTTCTGTCCGGGAATCTGTCCTCTTGGAGTGACCATTTAATCCGGGCCGAGTCCGCCCACAATACCCTTCAGCATTCACCGCTGGCTATGACCCCATTCGCATGTCAAATTGAGTTTCTGCCCGCTCAATCTCCTGATCAGGAATTAGATGTCGGGGTCCCCTCCGCCGAGTAATTTGTTCAAAGGTGTCTCAAGGACAAAGACTCAGAAAGGAAGTTCAGCCGGGCTGCGGGCCAAGGCCAACAGACACAGGCGGCTTGGCCCGTCTTTCAATATTGACAAGCGGGTCTCTGTTCAAGTAAAGATCGTCCATTCAATCTGGAAAGGCGGAATCTAGCCCCTCGCTTTATCCGTCTCTCTAAAGTCATGAGGGAAACTGCCCCGGCAACATACACATCACATCTTCCCCGTTCTTTAAAAATTCATCCCGCCTCACATGTATGGGGATTTAAACTTAAAGTACAAGTCACTACTTGGCCCCGAATCGGAAGCCACACATGCCTCTCCCTCCGCCCCTCACCATCGAGAATCATTTTACTTGTATGGGAGGGATATGGTCCGGAGGAACCAGGGATATTTTCGATTCTGTCCTTTATTCAGAATTCCAAATGACATTTCGGACAGTACTTGGCCGTCAGATGCCGGCCATGGTGGGACGGGATTTGCCGCACCCTCGGGTCGGCGGTAGAGTATTCTCAGCTCTCTGTTTTTCCCTTTGCTGTTTTTGTAATCCTCTGCTTAGTTGCTGCCAGAACTGCAGAGTTCCTCCAACATTTTGTGTGTGTGTGTGTGTGTGTGTGTGTGTGTGTGTGTGTGTGTGTGTGTGTGTGTCTGTACTTGCAGCAACTGCAGAATCTCCTGTGTTTTATATCTGCCTTTGCAAGAGGATTGTACTTTGGCATTAGATACACTTTGATATTGAGTATATTGAGTATGGGAGCCGCTTTCTGCGTTAAAGCAGCTGCTGAGTTTTCTATATACAAAAAAAAATGAGGTTTGGACATGGAACTGGCGCTTGCAGAAACTTTTAATGGCACCGTGATTACCCATAATGCTCTGCATTAAAAATTTCGCCTGCGCTGAAGCATCGATCATATGCGCTGGCGTGAAGGTTGTGACGGTGGCGAATTTAACGCATGCGCGCAGTTCACAAAAGGCTGCTGGATCGGACGCAGGTAAGCGGTTATCTGCGGGCGACTATCCTAAACACCGACAGAGGGGCAACTGCTGTGAGCATCCCCGCAATCCCGGGACAGCCCTGCTCACCTCTCGCTCTCTCAGCCCCGCGATCCGTACACGGGCCCCGGGGAGCTTCCGGCCGATGAGGGAATGGGAACCGATGGATCTCTCAGACAGAGCTGAGCTCCAGCTATCCAAATGCAAGGATTAGGAACTCGGAGAAAGGGAACAAAATCGGGTCTTTTACATCAACAGTTGAGAAAATCACCTTTGTTCCACTTCCAATCACAAACGAGAAAATCTGCAGATGCTGGAAATGCAAGCAACATACACAAAATACCGGAGGAACTCAGTAATAGTACTCTTTTCCATAGATGCTGCCTGGCCTGCTGAGTTCCTTTAGCATTTTGTGTGTGTTGCTTGAGCTACCTCCTTTTGTTCTCGACTTTTCTACCCGTGACGACATGTTTTGACTCATTCTGTCTGGGAAGTTAATGATATCAAACACCTTTGCCCTGGGCAACAAGCAGCTTTCACATAACAAATGTGCCAGACTCCAATGAGACAGACTACTGCCCTTCCCTTCATATTCATTGGCATTGCCATCACTGAGTTCACCACCATCTGTCACTTGGGGGAGGGTTCAGGGGATATATTTATGTAGAATACGGAAACTTGTGTTACCTGTGTTTGTTGTGGAGATGCAAAAGTTGCTGGAGAATTTTCAGGTGTGAAGAAGTGGAGTGATATTTGGAAAATGCAACTTTTTAAAGCGTAACTTAGCAAGCAAACCACATATGGACAATGTGCAAATCCTTCATTACCCATTACAGGCCTGCTACGTAGGTTCTGTGAGAGGGCAGATGAACTCCATCGAACCCAGAGGAGATCCAAGTTATTACCTCTCCAGATAAAATTCACTGTGCACATGTTGTCACTGGGTAAAAGAATGCACAGTACAAGATTTATGTGCACACTGGTCATTACAAATTAGAGGGGACATTGGTGGGAAGCTGGGGCGACCTCCAGTGTCCCTGATGCCCTCACCTACAAGATGTGTGTCCAGCTGCAATTTAAGGAGTTGGAGCTAGAAATTGATGAATTCTGGATCATCCGGGAGTTGGAGGGGGTGATAGTTATGACATGAAGAGAGGTGAGTTACACCCAAGGTGCAGAACACAGGAAACTGGTTGAGAGACATGAAGGGGAATAAAGTTAAATAGCCATTCCAGAGTACTCTTGTTGCCATCTCACACAACAACAGATAGACCACTATAGAAACTGTTGGGGGGATTACCTGGCAGAGGAATGTCAAATGGTTGATAGGGGATTTGTTAGTTTGGGAATTAAGACTAGCAGAGATCTAATATCCTAGTGGTAAGGCTTGCTGTTGCTAGTGTGTGATGAAACTAAATTTGCAGGGGGGAACGGGAGTCAGAATGCCAGAACAGATAGTGAAGTGGGTGAAATGAATTGACTTATATCATTCATATACATGAGGAGTAGAAAGCTTGATATTACTTCTCCATCTAAATGTGCAATGTGTAATTTACAATAAATTGTGTGTACATAGGACAGTCATTATGACAGAAACACAACTGTATCAGCATAAATTAACTTGTTGGCCTGGTGGAAGGAGCTGTCCAGGAGCCTGTTGGGCCTGGCTTTTATGCTGCAGTACCGTTTCCCGGTTGGTAGAAGCTGGAACACTTTGTGGTTGGGGTGACTTGGCATCGCAGAGTACTCTGGTGCCCATCCCCCCAAAACAACAGGTGGACCATTTTAGAAGCTGTTGGGGGGGGGGGATTACCTAGTAGAGGAAAGGGGTGATAGGGGATTTGTTAGGGGAACAGAAGAAGAGGTAAGGGTGGTAAGGGTTGCTAGTGGTAGGGTGGGGGGTGAGGGGTAATGTGGTTAAAATAAGTTGTAGGGGAATGGGAGCCAGAATGACCGAACAGATGGTGGAGAGGGTGAATTGAATTGAATTGACTTTATTACATCGAGTAGAAACGTTTACTTTATGTCTCCATCTAAATGTGCAGTGTGTAATATATAGTCATTTATGATAAATAGTTTGTACATAGGACAGTTAATATAATATACAAATGCAATTGTATCAGCATGAATTAATCAGTCTGATGACCTGGTAGAAGATGGTGTCCCGGAGCCTGTTGGTCCTTTTGCTGTGGTACCATTTCCTGGATGGTAGCAATAGGAACAGTTTGTGGTTGTGGTGAATTTGGTCCCCGATGTCCTTTGTGCCCTTTTTACACACCTGTCTCTGTAAATGTCCTGAATAATGGGAAGTTCACGTCTACAGATGTGCTGGGCTGTCCGCACCACTCTCTGCAGGTTCCTGCAATTAAGGGAAGTACAGTTCCCATACCAGGCAGTGATGCAGCCAGTCAGGGTGCTCTCAGTTGTGTTCCTGTAGAAAGTTCTTGGTATTTGGGGCCCCAACCCAAACTTCTTCAGTCGTCTGAGGTGAAAGAGGTGCTGTTGTGCTTTTTTTTTACAACACAGCCAGTACATACACACGAGGAAATCTGCAGATGCTGGAAATTCAAGCAACACACACAAAATGCTGGTGGAACACAGCAGGCCAGGTAGCATCTATAGGGAGAAGCACTTTCGACGTTTCTGGCCGAGACCCTTCATCAGGGCACCATGTGAGATCCTCGGTGGTGTTTATGCCAAGGAACTTAAAGCTACTCACCTTCTTAACCACAGATTGATTAATGTCAATAGGGGTTACCCTGTCTCCATTCCTTCTGTCGTCCACAATCAGCTCCTTTATTTTTGTGACATTGAGGGAGAGGTTGTTTTCTTGACACCAGTCAGATGTTGTTCAGACCTCAGATAGAGTCAGCAATCAAATGGTTGAGCATGATGCGATGAATGTGCTGAGCTGTGTATATCACAATGCAAGACCCAACAGTCTGTGGGAATTAGAGGAACACATTTGTAGAGAGATCGCAGACCATGCCAATAAACAAAGGTTGATTCACTAAGTGATTTTAACTTTCCATATATTGACTGGGACTCCCATACTGTAAAAGGACTAGATGGGGTAGAGTTTGTCAAATGTTTCCTTAGTCAGTACGTAGAATTCCCGACGTAGAAGTGTGCAATAAGCTGTTAGGAAATGATCCAGGGCTGGTGACAGAATTTAGTGATTATAGTGCCATGAGATTCAAAGGAAATATGGAAAAAGAAAGGTCTGAACCATGGGTTGAGATTCTAAATTGGGGGAAGGTCAATTTTGATGGTATCAGAAAGGATTTGACAAGTGTGGTTTGGGACTGGCTGTTTCCTGGCAACGAAGTACTTGTAAGTGGGAGGCCTTCAGAAGTGAAATTTTGGGGGTGCAGGGTTTGCATGTGCCTGCCAAAATAAAAATTGAAAATTTCCAGCTGTAGGGAACCTTGCTTTTAATGAGATATAGAGGCGCCGGATATTTTGTTCCTCAAAAAACCTCAGACTGTTGGGTGCTACCAAGACCCATTAATGAGTACAATTTCACGCACTGAGCTCACCTGAGTTTTTTTTAGTTGTCTGCTGTTGGTTTCGAAAAGTTTCCCTATAGTTTTTGCTCTATTATGTGCCCTCTCTCTGGCTTTTATGGTGGCTTTGGCTTCTCATTTTAGCCACGGTTGTGTCCTCCTGTCTTTCTAATATTTCCACTTCTGTGGAATTGCTCAGTTCCCGAATTGCTCCCAGAAACTGCAGCCATTGTTGCTCCATTGTCACTCATATCTTTCCTTTCCAAACAAGTTTGGCCAGCATCTCTGTCACAGAAACATGGAGAAGTTCAGTACGGAAATGGGCTATTTGGCCCATCTAGTCAATGGTGAAAAAATATTTAAGCTGTCTAATGCAACCACCTGCACTGGGACCATCACCCTCCATACCCCTACCATTCAGGGTCCCATCCAAACTTCCTTTAAGTGGTGAAACCGAGCTCATATTCACCACTTGTGCTGGCATCTCATTCCACACCCCCACAACCATTTCAGTAAAGAGCTTTTCCAAATGTTCCCGTTAAATTTTCACCTTCCCCACTGATCCATGACCTCTGGTTGTCATCCCACCCAACCTCAGTGGAAAAAGCTGCTTGACTTTACCCTATCTATACTCTCATAATTTTCTATACTTCTAACAAATCCTCAATCCAATGTATAATTTCCTTCGTTATGTTTAGAGCCTTTTTTAGGTGTATAAAATGATGAGGGGCATTGAGCGTGTGGATAGCCAGAGGTTTTGTCCCAGGGTTGAAATGGCTAACATGAGGGGGCATAGTTTGAAGGTGCTAGGAACTAGATACTGAGGGATGTCAGGGGTAAGATTTTTACACAGAGAGTGGTGCGTCCGTGGAATGCACTGCCAGCAGCGGTGTTCCAGGCAGATACAATAGGGTCTTTTAACAGCCTCTTAGATAGGCACATGGAGCTTAGAAAAACAGAGGGCTGTGTGCTAGGGAAATTCTAGACAGTTACTAGAGTAGGTTACATGGTTGGCACAACATTTTAGGCTGAATGGCCTGGAATATACTGTAGATTTCTATCTTCTATTTTGAACAGTGAAGTAACTACTCTTCTTTAATCTGTACAGGGTCCACGATTTTAATGCCACTTTTCCACACTCCCATGGACTCTTTGATCATCTCCTGAGTAAACAGAGATGTAAAAATATTTAAGATTTAAGATCTCCCCTTTCTGCTTTGTTTCCACACGTGGATTGCCATTCCGGTCTTCCAGAGGACCAACTTTGTGCCTTGCAATCCTTTTGCTCTTAATCTCTCTCTAGAATCTCCGAGAATTATCCTTCATCTTTTCTGTGAGGGCAACCTTATGCCTTCTTTTAGCCATACTGGTTTATTTCTTATGTGTTCTCTTGCAGTTCTTATACTCCATAAGATTCTGCCTGCCTCTCCCTTTGCCATAAAGCAGCCTGTCCCAATCGACAGTTGCCAGATCCTAGTATCTTAATTCCAGGTGTTGATCCATGCCCTGAACACATCCACCTTTCCTACAATGCTCCTTGTATTGAAATATACATTGATCAGCATATTCACTGCACCATGCTCAACTTTTTCATTCCTGACTTTGAGGACTGAACAACAACTATCTCCACAAACACTCCACTCTCTGTTCAGTTATTCAGGCTCCCATTCCCCCTGCCATTTTCGTTTAACCCCCAACCTTTACCCCTACTTCCCAGCATTCAGCTCTATCACCCATTTGGCTTTCCTCTCCCAGATCAATAAAAAGGAGGTGCATACCAGGTACAGGCAGATAGGAACAAATGGGGTCCTTATGAAATACAGGAAATTCAAGTGAACACTTATGAAAGAAATAAAAGAAGGCATGAGGTTGCCCCAGCAGATAAGGTGAAGGAGAATCCTCAGGGATACTGCAGATATGTTAAAAGCAAAAGGATTGGAAGGGAAAAATTAATCCTCTGCAAGATCAGAATGGTAATCCATATGAGGAAACAAAATAGATGGGGAGGTCAAGGCAGTAGATGTTGTCTACATGGACTTCCGCAAGGCACTTGACAAAGTCTCATATGGGAGGTTGGTCAAGAAGGTTCAGTCATTCGGCATTCAAGATGAGATAGTAAATTGGATGATCAAATCTTGGCAACTCAAGTAATCTCTGTTGAAATGTTGTCCTACATCCATTGATGTATTTTGTAAATCTTTTTACAGGTTAAAAATGAGAAGGAATTTCTCTCCAGGGATCTCAAACACGGCATGCCAGTTTTGCTGTCTCTGTCCAGATATTTAAGAAGTGGAGCGAAGGATCCAATCGACCATCCTTCCTGCTCAGACTGTAGGGAGGGATTCACTCGTGCATTTGACCAACTGGCATGCCAGTCATTTTTCACAGGAAAAAGGCCATTCACCTGCTCAGACGGTGGAAATGGATTCACTCGGTCATCTCAACTGAAGGTAAGTTCACACTGGGCAAGGCCATTCACCTGTTCTGTGTGTGAGAAAGGATTCAGTCAGTCTTCCCACCTGTGGACACAACAGTCTGTTCACACCGGGCAGAGGCTGTCATCTGCTGAATTTCTGGGAAAGGATTCACTCAGTCATCTGACCTAATGGCACACCAGTGAGTTCACACTGGGGAGAAGCCGTTCACTTGCTCAGTCTGTGGGAAGGGATTCACTCAGTCATCCAATCTGCAGAGTCATCAGTGAGTTCGCACTGGGGAGAAGCCGTTCACCTGCTCAGAATGTGGGACGAGATTCACTCACTCATCCACCATACAGAGTCACCAGCAAGTTCACACTGGGGAGAAGCCATTCACCTGTGAGACTGTGGGACGAGATTCATTCATTCATCCACCCGACAGAGTCACCAGCAAGTTCACACTGGGGAGAAGCCATTCACCTGCTCAGTCTGTGGGAAGGCATTCACTCAGTCATCCACTCTGCAGAGTCATCAGCGAGTTCGCACTGGGGAGAAGCCATTCACACTGTAATCCACCCTACAGATACACCAGTGAGTTCACACTGGAGAGAGGCCATTCATCTGCTCAGAATGTGGGACGAGATTCACTCATTCATCCACCCGACAGAGTCACCAGCAAGTTCACACTGAGGAGAAACCATTCACCTGCTCAGAATGTGGGAAGGGATTCACTAAATCATCGCATCTGAAGGTACATCAGCAAGTTCATGCCGGAGACAGGCCGTTCACCTGCTCAGACTGTGGGAAGACATTCACTCAGTCATCCCATCTACAGAGACATCAGCGAGTTCACACTGGAGAGAGCCCATTCACCTGCTCAGAATGTGGGAAAGGATTCACACAGTCACCCCAATTACTGGCAAACCAGTCAGTTCCCTTTGGGATGTGGCCGTTGTTATGATTCCCTAGGTTTTGTTTGCCGTGGACTGTCATTTTAAGAGAGAGAGAGAGATTAAGAAGGTGAATCAGTCTGACTTGCAGCTTGTTTACATCGCTCGCAGCTTGTTTAGTTTTAACCGAGGACACAGACACTCAGAGTCAGACGGAGACGAAGAAGGAAAAATGGAAAGATCAAAACAAGGGAAGTGGCGGCCAAGGGTCACTGATCGCAACTTTCCTATGCCCACAAGGGTGGGTTAATTATCGATTCAGCGTACTCAAA
Organism: Hemitrygon akajei; assembly: GCF_048418815.1. Classification (NCBI taxonomy): domain Eukaryota; kingdom Metazoa; phylum Chordata; class Chondrichthyes; order Myliobatiformes; family Dasyatidae; genus Hemitrygon; species Hemitrygon akajei. The sequence goes on along the minus strand of NW_027332030.1, from coordinate 1,124,896 downwards.
TGTGTGGTTGTCACCTCGTTTGATCCGTAGGAGTGGATGTGATTTGGAGTATCCTGTGAAGACCACTGATGTATTAACCCTTACCTGGGTGTGGTGTGGTAATTCACTTGAAGACGATACCCCTTGTGACAAGTCACTTTCCGTGATAATTCGTATGTGGATTTGTAATGATAACGGATAAAATTTACAGCAACTGTTGTCTTGTTTTACCACCATGAAACCCGAGGAATTTGACATAATTGCCTTCCCTCAACATTTACGCTGGATTACAAATATCTCTCTCATCACCTATTCCATGGTTGAACTGAACTTTCATACTTTGCCATCTCAAGACTCCAAGTCTTGTTTCTCTCGAGCTCAATAGTTTTGGAGTTATATTTGCACATATATATACACACAACAATGTTAACTTTTGTTTACCTTGCTTGTTTCTATATTATAAGTAGATTCTAATAAAGATAGTTTCAACTTCAAAAACAGACCCCAGGTGTAGTCTATTGCTGCTGGTTCATTTCTAAAGCGTTATGATTCATAACAAAATTGGGCCTGCGTCCGAGATATTAACAGATTTGGGGGCATTGTCATTAATTATCGATTTCATTGAGGAAGTCCCTCTGATTTATTTGTGTGTGGAAAATCAGCAGCAATGGATGTTGATAGATGTCAGGAAGCGCCAACCTCTGAGGTAATAGAGGACGCCAGAAGGATTGAGTTGTTGAGTCTTGCTAGAAGGTTAAAACTTGCTAAGGTGAAATCGACAATAAGGAAGGCACAGATGCAGAGGATAATAGCTAAACATTATGTATCTGAGGGACTGTTTAAAGTGGAGGCGTTTCCTGAAAGTAAACCTCGTTAGCTTGAGCTGCAGAACAGGTGAGAAAAAATAAAGATGGAGAAGGCAGAGGCAGTTTGAGGCTAGAGAGGCAGAAAAACAGGGAGGAAGCAGAAAGACAGAGGCTGTTTGAGCTGGAAAAGATAGAGAGATTGCAGCAAAGGGGTCTAGCGTTAGACTCTAGTGATAAGTTTAAGGCCAGTCAGGAAGTTAAATTGGTACCTCCATTTGACGAGGCAGAGGTTGATATATACTTTCAGCATTTTGAGAAGGTTGCTCAGAGTTTAAAGTGGCCAAAAGAGGGTTAGCCTATTCTGTTACAAAGTGTAATTAAGGGGAAGGCCCAGCAAGCCTATTCTGCTTTGACAGTTGATGAAACAGCTGATTATGACCTAGTGATACAGTCTGTGCTCAAAGCTTACGAGTTGGTCCCAGAATCATACAGACAAAAGTTTGGAAATTTGAGGGAATCTGTGAAACAGAATTATATGGAACTTGCTTATGAGAAGTTTGTGTGTTTTGACTGCCGGTACACATATAAAAATATAAATGACGATTGTACCAGCTTGAAAGTGTTGCTTTTAATTGAAGAATTCAAAGGGTGCATTCGTGATGACATAAAGACCTATTTAGATGAAAAGGATGCTGCCAATTTGCAGGAGTCTGATAGAATAGCAGGTGAGTTTGTTTCTACTCATAAGGTTAAGATTATCTCGAATAAGAGATTCCAAAAGAGTAGCAGGGATCACCAGGGTAAACCAGAAATTAAAGCTGGACTTGTGACAATAGTAAGGATGAAGGGAAGCAGTTGAAGGAGAAATATTCTGGTCTCACTTGTTGCTATTGTAAGAAAGCTGGTTATATTATGGCTAATTGTTCCATCCTGAAGAAGAAAAAGGAAAAGGAGTCAGTTCCAAATGCCTGTGTTCAGTATGTTGAAGCACCTATCAACCCACAGGGTTCTGAACATTCTGTTTCAAGCTCAGTTAAGGTCTGAGAGGTCTGACTGTGTTAAGAAGGGAATCGATCATTTTATGTCAGATGGGTTTGTATTATTAAAGGAAGGGTCAACCCTGGTACCAGTGAAAATTCTAGGAGTTACTGGGGCTTCTCAGTCACTTATATCAGACAGCGTTCTAAAGTTTGGTGATGAGACTAACACTGGTGAGGTAAATCTTATTAAAGTCATTGGGGGCGACATGGTTTCCGTGCCATTGCACAAGGTAACTTTACTGTCAGGGTTGGTTTCAGGACCTGTTAAGATCGGATTATGCTCCAGTTTACCAGAGGAAGATGTTATTTTGCTGTTAGTGAATGACCTGGCAGATGGTAAAGTTGTTCCTGCAGTGCAGTTAACAATTAACCCAAACACTGACGACCCACAGATGGATTTTACCATTTATCCTTCCTGCGCAGGAACTCGAAGTATGGCTAAAATGTCTTCCGACGCAGACGAGTTAATCGCAGAACAGAACCAAGACCCTGAGTTTGAAGCTTTAAAAGAAACAGCTTTCTCAGATGATGAGATTAAGAAAGTGCCAGTAGGATATTATCTCAAGGATGGAGTGATAATGAGGAAGTGGAGGCCACCTGCTATACCAGCGAGTGAGGCATGGGCAATTGGTCACCAAGGTGTAGTTCCTAAAGTTTATAGGACTGAAATTTTAACTTTGGCCCACAGTCTGCCCTCAGGTGGCCATTTTGGAGTGAATAAAACTGTAAGGATTATGTAATAATTCTACTGGCCTAATCTGAGGAAAGATGTTGTGACCTTTTGCAGAACCTGTCACATTGGTCAAGTTGTCGGTAAACCTAATCAGGTCTCCACAGTGCCCCACTGCAGTCTATATATAACTGCATTTGGTGAACCCTTTTCAAAATTTATAGTGGATTGTGTTGGCCCATTGCCAAAGACTAAAGCTGGCCATCAGTATCTGCTAACTATTATGTGTACTGCATTCAGATTCCCAGAGGCAATACCTCTCAGAAATATTAAAGCTAAAACTGTGGCGAAGGCTCTTACCGAGTTTTTTTTTTTACTTTATTTGATTTGCCTAAAGAAATCCAGTCTGATCAAGGAAGCAATTTTACATCTAGATTATTCCAGCAGGTATTTTATGTACTGGGAGCTAAGCAAATTACATCGTCTGCGTAACATCCAGAATTACGATGGGTTCTAGAAAGATTTCATTCTACCCTCAAAACAATGATTAAGACACAATGTGTTCCACACTGTCTCTCTCTCACTCCGTGCCTTGGAAAGGCTTGAAAAATACATCATCGGACGCATGCACGCACACGCCAAAAAAAGACATTGTGTTGAAAATGGAAAACACTGAGATGAAGGAATATATTTGCTTTTGTTCGCAGTAAGAGTGTTGGTACAGGAATCATTGGCCTTTACTCCATTTGAATTTGTATTTGGTCATAGAGTGAGGACAGCATTGACCTTGTTAAAGGAACAGTGAATTGATGGGGATGTGCATGTTAACTTGTTAGACTAAGTTTTGAAGTTCAACAATGAACTACTCCAGGCCTGTAGTCTAGCGAGACAAAACTTAAAGATTTCTCAAAACAAAATGAAGTGTTGGTTTGATAAGTGGGCTTGCGAAAGAAAATACCAGGTGGGGGATAAGGTGCTTACCTTATCTCCAATGCTGACAAATCCACTTCAGGCAAAACTCAATGGACCCTGTGAAATAGTCTCTCAAATTAATAATGTGAATTATGTTATCAAAACACCCGACCGATAAATATAATAAAGCCTTATTTTGACAAGCAGGCACCATCTGTGAGTGTTGTTGTCAAAACATATGAATCTGGCAACCCTGAGAATGAAGCAATTGACTTGTCTGAGACTTTTCACAAGCCAAACATTGGCCCAGTTAAGCTAATGAACTCTGTTGTTCCAGAAAACATTGATAACAGGTTGTCTCATCTGCAGCCAAAGCAACAACAACAGCTGAAGGAATTAATTCTGCAGTTTAAAGATTTATTTCCCGATGTTCCCAAGCAAACCACGGTCGCAATACATGATGTAGATATTGGTTAAACCGATTAAACAACACCCATATCCCATGAACGTAGAAAAGTGTAAATAGGCTGAGCAAAAAATTGAATATATGCTGGAAAATGGTATTGTTAGCCCTTCAGCATCAGATTGGAGCTCACCCTGCATTATTTTGCGCAAACCTGATGGTGGTGTTAGATTTTGCACTGATTATAGGAAGGCAAATGCAGTAACAAAAACAGATGCCTATTCTATCCCTAGGATAGATGATTGCATCGATAAGGTTGGAAAAGCTGAATTTCTTACAAAGATTGATCTGTTTACAGGGTATTGGTGTGTTCCATTGACGGACAGAGGTAGAAAAAATTCTGCATTTGTGATACCATCTGGGTTGTATGAATACAATGATTTGCTGTTTGGAATGAAAACTGGTCCAGGAACATTCCGGAAAATGAATGATTCTGTAATTCGAGGGTTGGCACACACAGATGCCTATATTGATGACTTAGTCACAGGGAGTGACACTTGGGAAGAGCATATCTCTGCAGTATAAAAGCTGTTTGACAGGTTTCCCAGGCCAGCCTTACAGTTAACTTAGCTAAGAGTGAATTCCGCCATGCCACTGTGACCTGTCTTGGTCAATGCAAGTTGGCTCCTGTTCGGGCAAAAGTCCAGGCAATTTCTTATATTCCTATTCTGACTGCTAAGAAGGCTCTTAGAAGGTTTTTGGGAATGGATGGATATTATCGTAAGTTCTGTAAGAACTTTGCTGCTATCGCTCTTCCTCTGACTAACCTGAAGAAGTGTGAAAAGATTGTTTGGACCGGAGATCTGACAGGAAGTCCAGGATTCAGCTACAAAAGACAGGGTGAAGGCAGAGGTCTCTGAGCTCCCTGTCGATACTTCATGCCTTTGTATGGCTACTGCTCCGCCCATGACTGCAAGGAACTGCAGAGAACTTTGGAGAGCAGAGAACATCAGAGAAACAAGCCTCCCCTCCATGGACTCTCCCTACACTTCCCCTCCCTCGGAAAAGCAGGCCATGTACACAAAAAAACCTCATAACCTGGACATTCTTGCTGCAAACCCGCTCCCACATTGGCGGAGAGATACAAAAGCCTTAAAGTGCGTAACACCAGGCTGAAGGACGGCTTCCTGTCTGCAGTTATAAGCCAAATGAATGATAAAATGGACTCGATCTCACAGTGTAACGACGTGACCCTGCACCATATGTCTATCTGCACTGCACTTTCTCTGCAGCCATAATGCTTTGTTAGTTATTTTCTGTTGTATATCAGCTCAATGTACCATCGTAATGTATCGATCTGTGTGGATGGTACATCAGGCAAGATTTTCACTGTAGCTCTGTACGTGATGATAATATACAAATTCCCCATTTTAACTGTGTGGAAATATTAGACAGACTGAGCTTCTGCTCTGGAACCTCAGAAGGAAACTGCACTGTTGTCATTTCTGTGGAAAGCAAATATCTGGAAAATGCTTCATTCTCACATTACGGTCTGCAGTAACTGGGATCAGGTGACCGGTGGTTGGTCTCCCATATCAATATCAGAATCAGGTTTAATAGCACCGGCATATGCCAGGAAATTTGTTGTTAATTGTTAATTCTTATCAAAAGATTTTAACAATTGTGATTTAAAATAAGAATATATATAGTACAAAAGTAGAAAAAATAAAAATGTAATAAACTATTTTAATTGTGTGGAACGATTTGTCTGACTAGGTTGTTCCTTTGGAAATTCTGAAGTGAAGCTGAATTAAACTTTACACATTTATGAGAAGCTCAGAGAAATATAAATGGCTAAATTCTCACATAAATGGGTCAGACACCCAGAAACGTTGGCAGCACTTCCGCACGTCGAAACAGTGGAATGAAACATGCAGAAAATATTACAGAAAAAAAAACATTGTCCACCCACAACGAGAGGACGTGACAGATCCGGATCTCACTGACTTGTCTGAACGGGGAAAGATGAAGCTACACGTACACGTAGAGCAGTGACCCGCAGATGCTGCAGATCTGCAGAAAAACGTGAAGAGCAACCGGGATCAGGTGATGGGTGGAGAGTCTCCCAGCTGAACCGGTGACTCTGCTCCTCTCCCCTCACACACTGCCCGACCCATCCGCCGCATTCCCCACATTATTCCATATTTACAGCAGATACATGTCTACTTTTCCACACCATATCTACACCGATCCCTTTCCCTCCACCCCTAGGTCACAGAGTCACGGGCTCGATTCCCATCCCGTTCCGAAACATAATTCAAGCCCAAACAGGAAGTGTTCACGTTTCATTTAAATCGGTTCAGTGTTTATAAACACTAATTTCTATTCACATTCCTCCGGCCTCAGTGGACAGGAACACTGAAACATCAAGTGAGAAACAGCAGGAGGTGGCCATTCGGCCCCTCTAACCATCAACAAGATGGCGGCTGCTCTCCCATCTCAGCCACATTTTTCTGTCCGATCCTCATTTTCTCGATCCCTTCGGTCTCCACACATCTGCCGGCCTCTTTTCTACGTCAGGATGATCACTGAGTCTTCACCGCCCTCTGTGGTGGGGATTTACAGAGATTTACCACCCTCGGAATGGAGACATTTCCCCTCATCACAGTCCCGGACAGTCCACCCCCTTTTTCAGAGACTGGGATCCCTGGTTCAACCGGTAATGATGTTGTGCATTTCAATGTATTCACCTCTCAGTCCTCGATTCTCTAAATGACATTTAGAGTTATCACATTTGATCTTTCTTCATATGATGACCCCACCGCTCCAGGGATCAGTCAGGTGAATCTTCATTGCACTCTCTATAACAAATACTCTCTAACCTCTTTGTTCATCCTCTATGGAATTAATTTCCATCTTCTGCAGCCCCGTGTTGCCCCAACCACTCACCTCCCACCCTTGTCACTATTTTCACCTTCCACATCCCCCCTAACCTGGATCCACATCTACATCCCCAGCTCTTGCCCCATCCCCACCCCTCACCTCTTTTCTCTGACTATTTCCCGTCCACTCTCAGTCCAGAGGGAGGGTCTCGGCCCGAAATGTTGACGGTCCATTTCCCTCCACAGATGCTGCCCGACCCACTGAGTTCCTCCGGCAATTTGTTCTTTGGTCAGTATAACCCGTGTTGGTATGGGGAGCGGGATTTTACACCATATTGCAGGGTTAGGGTTAGGGTTAATGGACTTTTCGGTGAGACAACAACATTAATCACGGGTTTCATCACTGAATCCGGTGTTGTGAGATGTAAAGTCCCCTGTTATGTGTCCAGCTGTGCCGTGTTGTTGGTGGAGTGGGCAGCGTGGTGTTTGTCTCGATTCGGGTCACAACACCAGAATTGCCAGCGGGGTCCACACACAGTGTATTAGTCAACAGAAAACCTCTCGTCCCTGCAGTCTTTGTCTCCTGGTAAACTCAACACCCTGACAGTGTGGATCATAGATACCCCTTCCTCTCAGAGTCAGGGAATCATTCAGACAGCTGATCGCTGAGATGAATTATATTTATTGGTCATTAAAGTTCCCCAGATTCGTTTGGACGGATTTGATGTGGGGTTCGGGGTGTCACAGTGAAAGGGCGGGACGACCGATCAATCTCCGTTGCCAAACCTCCTTCCAGGTGAGGCGACACTTCACCTGTGAATCTTCCGGGGTCGCCTATTGTGTCCGCTGCATCCGATATGGCCACCTCGGCACTGGTGACACCGGCTCCTCCTCAGTTGTTCCGGGTAGGAATGTTTTTTTTAACGAGTGTCGATATTTTTCTTCCCTTTTGTGCGGGAGGGGTGGGTTTTGTTGGTTGATGATCGGAATGCCGTCCTTTTTGATGCGGGGGATAGGGATGGAGTTTCATTTTTTTTTCTCTCTGAACGACTTTCATGTTTTCCTTGTTCCGTGGTTCTCTGGAGAAGGAAAAAAAACTCAGCGTTATTTATGAATACCTGCTTTGAACTTTTAACCTTTAAAATTAACCTTTGAACTATCCACTCCGAGCGGGACTTACTTAGTTAGTCACTCAGATAGGAACAGTCTGTGAATGCTCCCACCCGGTTCACCAATTCCCCTTACACCAAAGATATATCTGTCCAGATACTCCCCACACAAGACAGGCTGGAGCCAAAAATATTTACTACATGACAGACCCTAAAGACAAATTACAAAATAGTCATAATGGCTTACACACAGAGAACAGACTGAAGCTGTCCCATCTCTACACAAGAGTGCACAAGGAGATAAGCATCCTGAAACCCGAGCTAGCTACCCTCAAGAAGAAATATGGCTCAGCACGGCTTAGCACATTGGTTGATCATCAGAAGTTTCTTTCAGAAAAACAGGCTGCTATTTTTAATGTAGTGTTAACCATTTTGCATACTATATCATTCCCTCATTTAGATTATTCATAATTAACAAAGTAGTAACTTTTTACGGAGAAAGAAACCAAGTAGAGCATTAATTTCTCAATGGGTAAAAACGGCATACCTCAGTAATTATAACAATGATATGTACAACCATTTGGACATAATGCAATATCATGCCCCACATATTACCGACAGGTCTTCGAAGATCACCATTTCGACCCTTCGGTGAACCCGTGTAAATCCTGCCCTACTCTCTTCATGCTGTCAGTCTCCTTGGCAGTGTGGTTGGAGAGGGATGTAACGTTAGTAGCCTCATCAGGGATATAGGTGCAGTATTCTGTGTCAATAATAGCACAGGTTCCCCTTTTCTCAGCTGGGATAAAATCTAAAGCCGTACGATTCTGTATGACTGTTTGCCGGATTGCAATCATTTCAGTGGATATTTCTGTTACTTGGGCCTGTGTTTCCGTCAGGGCCCCTGCAGTATTGTGGCCAGCTCCTCAAGTGCTTGTAGCCAAATTGATTATCTCTCGTGAATTCCTGGCTACTCCATAGGAGAGAAAAGCGATCATCCAAAATCGCTCAGTCTCAGTTATTCCTCTCGGCTGCTGGGCACCTGCAGCTATGGCCAGGATGCATGTTTCCCTGTATAGGAAGTTCAGTTTGGAGGGGTCCTGAGAAACATCCCTCAAAACACCGACAGCCACAGTCACCTCTGACTGGACCACAGTTCCTCACTCGCTTCCCCAGGTGTTATTTGAGGAAGCCCAGGCTGAGAGTTCCTCACTCTGGTTGAGCAGGATTACTGACATTGGAATCATAGTTTTACCCAGCAGGTCCCTGGTTCTACCTGTTTGGCAAGGTGTGACAGAGAGACAGAAAGGTGTTAACATGGGGGCCCCCAGAAAGACATAAACACGAACACCTCTGTTACATTCCCCTAACGGTTTAAATCAACCAGCAGCAATAGACCACACCTGGAGTGTGGTTTTGATGTTAAAACCACTGTCTTTATTCGTATCTACTTATAATATAACAAATTAACCAAAATAATCAAAAGATAAAAGTGTTATGAGTACACATATGTGTAAATATAACTCCGAAACCACTGAGCTCAGAGAATACCAAGGTTAAAGTCTTTAGAAGGTAAAGAATGAAAGTTCAGTTCATCCACGGAATCAATGACGAGAGAGAGATAGTTGTTATCCAAGGTGAATGTCGAGAGAGGGCAATTACGTTGAATTCCACAAATTCCACAGTGGTAAAACAAGATAACAGTCGCTGTAGGTCTTATCCGTCGTTGTTCTAAATTCACATACGAATTATCTCCAAAAGTAGCTTATCACAGGAGTACTGTCTTCAGAAGGAACTACCATCCAAGCAAGGGTTAACACACAGGTAGATTCGGGAAGGTACTCCCAATCCAGATCCAACACACAACGTATTAGCGACAGTGGTTTCCACAGAATATCCCTTCTCACAAGTGGATACCGCATAACATACCCGAATCCAGCTAAGGGTTAACAAAAGTGGTAGCCACGGGATACTCCAACAAAATCCCCAGATGGATTATACGAATTATCACCAACAGTGATTGGTCACAGGGGTACCTCTTCAAGTGAATTACCACCCCCAGGCAAGGGTTAGCAGAAGTGGTCCTCACAGGATACTCCCAAACCAACAGATCCACTCCAATGGATCAAACAAAGTGACAATCACACATTCGGTATACGCTGCATCAATAATCAACCCACCTTGTGGGCACAGGAGAGTCCAAACAGTGACCTTTGGCCACTAGGTCCTTTGTTTCGAACCTTCCATCTTATTTCTTTCTCTCCGGCTTACTGTGTTTGTGACTGTCCTTGCTTAAATAAAACAAACTGTAAGTTATGTAAACACAAGCTGCGAGCAAGTGTAAACACGCTGCATAGTCAAATAGTTCCCCCTCTCTCTCTCTCTCTCTCTCTCTCTCTCTCTCTCTCTCTCTCTCTCTCTCTCTCTCTCTCTCTCTCTCTCTCTCTCTCTCTCTCTCTCTCTCTCTCTCTCTCTCTCTCTCTCTCTCTCTCTCTCTCTCTCTCTCCCCCCCCCCCCCCCTCTCAGTAAGAATCAAACAGGAGCCGGGAAAGCCAGGCTTGTATACACAGGAATTTAGAAGGAAAATTTAGAATTTAGTATTTTCTCAACGTATTGCCTTTTTAGTTATCTTATGTTGCTCTTTAAAAGTTTTCCAATCCTCTGGCTTTCCTCTCATCTTTGCTATGTTATACATCTTCTCTTCTATTTTTATACTGTCCTTGACTTCCCTTGTCATCCCCGGTCGACCTCTACTCCCCATAGCTGGCTTTTAACACTGAGATTGGGTGGGACTACAATCAGAGGCCATGGGTTAAGGGTGAGAGGCGAAACGTTAAGGGGAACATGAGGGGAAACTCCTTCACACAGACAGTCACCCGGGTGTGGAATGAGCAGCCAGCACAAGTGGTGCATGCGAGCTCGATTTCAACATTTAAGAGGTTCGTGTAGGTACCTGGATGATAGGGGTGTGGGAGTGGGCAGTTTAATTAGTTCAGCACAAACCAGATGGCCCAAATGGCCTGTTTCTGTATTGTAATTTTCCACAGGAACCTGAAGTAACACTAATATTCACTCTAAGTCCTTTTAACAGATGTGCAGACCAACCATTCAGCTCAGCAGGGATTTTTTATCTGGTGTTAAAATTGTGGAACTTTAAGTTAATAATACGTGAAAGAAAATCCCAGATGCACGTCAACAAAGACAATTTGCATGAGAGTGTTTCAGTTACTGTGGGGCCAGGCACCCATGCAGCTCAGCAGGAACAGGGAATAATATCAATGGAGAGAGTCAAACTGAGCCAGGGTACAAATTGCAGATGGCAGAAATGCCCCATTCTTATAGAAACAGGAAGAGCATCGGAATTGATGGTCATTCCAGATACCAGCACTCTGCCCAGTCAGGAAATGATTTATCTGTCCAACTTGGGTTCAACCTCATTGTAACAGTGAGGAACAGCCAGATCAAAACTTGACGACTCAAGCAGTCTCATCTGAAATGTTGTCCTACAGCCATTGATGGAGTTTGTAAAGCATTTCAGAGGTTAAAACGAGAAGGAATTAGTCTCCAGGAATCTCAAACACAGCACGCCAGTTTTGTTGTCTCTGTCCGGATATTTAAGAAGTGGAGCGAGGGATTCAATCGACTATCCTTCCTACTCAGACTGTGGGGAGGGATTTATTCGGTCATCTGACCAACTGGCACGCCCGTCATTTTACACGGGAGAAAGTCCGTTCACCTGCTCAGACAGTGGGAATAGATTCACTCGGTCATCTCAACTGAAGGTACATCAGCAAGTTCACACTGGGCAAGGCCATTCACCTGTTCTCTGTGTGAGAAGGGATTCAGTTGGTCTTCCAACCTGTGGACACACCAGTCAGTTCACACCGGGCAGAGGCTGGTGATCTGCTGAATTTGTGGGAAAGGATTCACTCAATCATCTGACGTAATGGCACACCAGCGGGTTCACACTGGGGAGAGGACATTCACCTGCTCAGAATGTGGGAAGCGATTCACTCAATCTTCCACCCTACAGATACATCAGCGAGTTCACACTGGGGAGAAGCCATTCACCTGCTCATTCTGCGGGAAGGGATTCAGTCAGTCAGCCAACCTACAGAGACATCAGCGAGTTCACACTGGGGAGAAGCCATTCACCTGCTCATTCTGTGGGACGGGATTCAGTCAGTCATCCAACCTACAGTGTCATCAGCGAGTTCACACCGGGGAGAAACCATTCACCTGCTCAGTCTGTGGGAAGGGATTCACTCGGTCATCCCACCTTCAGACACACCAGCGAGTTCACACTGGGGAGAAGCCATTCACCTGCTCAGAATGAGGGAAGCGATTCACTCGGTCATCCCACCTTCAGAGTCATCAGCGAGTTCACACTGGGGAGAAGCCGTTCACCTGCTCAGAATGAGGGAAGCGATTCACTCGGTCAGCCAACCTACAGAGACATCAGCGAGTTCACACTGGGGAGAAGCCATTCACCTGCTCAGTCTGTGGGAAGGGATTCACTCAGTCATCCACCCTACAGAGACACCAGCGAGTCCACACTGGAGAGAAGCCATTCACCTGCTCAGTCTGTGGGAAAGGATTCACTCAGTCATCCCACGTACTGGCACATCAGTCAGTTCACAATGGGGAGTTGCCGTTGTTATGAATCCCTAGGTTTTGTTTGAAGTGGACTGTCATTTTAAGAGAGAGAAATTAAAAAGTTAAATCAGTTTGACTTGCAGCTTGTTTACATCGCTCGCAGCTTATTTAGTTTTAACCGAGGACACAGACACTCAGAGTCAGACGGAGACGAAGGAGGTAAAATGGAAGTATCGAAACCAGGGAACTGGTGGCCAAGGGTCACTGATCGCAACTTTCCTATGCCCACAAGGGTGGGTTAATTATCGATTCAGCGTACTCAAATGTGTGGTTGTCACCTCGTTTGATCCGTAGGAGTGGATCTTATTTGGGGTATCCTGTGAAGACCACTGATGTGTTAACCCTTGCCTGGGTGTGGTGGGGTACTTCACTTGAAGACGATACCCCTTGTGACAAGTAACTTTCCGTGATAATTCGTATGTGGATTTGGAATGATGACGGATAAAATCTACAGCAACTGTTGTCTCGTTTTACCACTATGGAACCTGTGGAATTCGACATAATTGCCTTCTCAACATTTACGCTGTATTACAAATATCTCTCTCATCACCTATAACATTGTTGAACTGAACTTTCATACTTTGCCATCTCAAGACTCCAAGCCATGTTTCTCCCGAACTCCATAGTCTGGGAGTTATATTTACACACATATATACACATAACACATTTGTTTATCTTGTTTAAGTTACTATATTACAAGTAGATTCTAATAAAGATAGTTTTAACATTAAAAACAGATTCCAGGTGTAGCCTATTGCTGGTGTTCGTTTCTAAAGCGTTACAATTCATAGCAAAATTTGGGCCTGCGTCTGGGATATGAACAGATTTGGGGGCGTAGTCATTAATTATCGATTTCATTGGGGAAATACCTTTTGATTTTTATGTGTGTGAAAAATCAGTAGCAACGGATGTTTATAGATGTCTCGAAGTGCCAGGCATTGGAGGACGCCAGAAGGGTTGAGTTGTTATGTATTGCTAAAAGGTTAAAACTTGCTAAGGGGATATCGACAATGAGGAGTGCACAGATGCAGAGTGTAATAGCTGAACATTATGTACCGGAGGGTGTGTTTAAAGTGGAAGAGTTGGATGTGTTTCCTGAAAGTAAACCTCGTGAGCTTGAGCTCCAGTTCAAGTGAAAAAAATTAAATGCGGAAGCTGCGGAAAGTCAGAGTCAGTTTGAGTCTAGAGAGGCAGAAAAACAGAGGGTGGAAGCAGAAAGGCAGAGGCTGTTCGAGCTGGAAAAGATAGAGAGATTGCAGCAAAGTGTTCGAGTGTTAGACTCTGGTGATAAGTTTAAGGCTAGTCGGGAAGTTAAATTGGTACCTCCATTTGACGAAGCAGAGGTTGATAAATACTTTCAGCATTTTGAGAAGGTTGCTCAGAGATTAAAGTGGCCAAAAGAGGGTTGGCCTATTCTCTTACAAAGTGTAATTAAGGGGAAGGCTCAGCAAGCCTATTCTGCTTTGACAGTTGATGAAGCAGCTGATGATGACATTGTGAAACAGGCTGTGCTCAAAGCTTACAAGTTTTTCCCAGAATCATACAGGCAAAAGTTTAGAAATTTGAGGAAGTCTGTGAACCAAACTTATATGGATCTTGCTTATGATAAGGTTATGAGTTTTGACCGCTGGTGCACATATAAAAATATAACTGATGATTTTAAGAGCTTGTAAGAGTTGGTTTTAATTGAAGATTTCAGAGGGTGCGTGCCTGATGACATAAAGAGATATTTAGATGAAAAGGATGCTGCCACTTTTCAGGAGTCTGCTGGATTAGCAGATGAGCTTGCTTTAACTCAGAAGGTTAAGTTTATCCCGAATAAGAGCTTCCAAAAGAGTAGCAGGGATCACCAGGGTAATCCAGAAATTAAAGCTGGAACTAGTAACAAGAGTAAGGATGAAGGGAAGCAGTTGAAGGAGAAATATTCTGGTCTTCCTGGTTACTATTGTAAGAAAACTGGTTATATAGTGGCTCTGTGGAGGCTCTTTAGGAAAAAGGAAAAGGAGGCAGTCCCGAATGCCTGTGATCAGTATGTCGAAGCACCAGTAAACCCATAGGGTTCTGAACATTCTGTTAAGGCTCAGAAAGGAAAAAGGAAAAGGAAGCAGTCCCGAATGCCTGTGATCAGTCTGTTGAAGCACCAGTAAACCCACAGGGTTCTGAACATTCTGCTGAGGCTCAAATAAGCATTTGAGAGGTCTGACCCAGTTAAGAAGAGATTCGATCATTTTACGTCAGATGGGATTGTATTATTAAAGGAAGGGTCAACCCCGGTACCACTGAAAACTGTTTGAGATACAGGGGCTTCTCAGTCACTTATATGAGACAGCATTCCAAAGTTTGGTGATGAGACTGAAACAGGTGAGGTAAATCTTATTAAAGGCATTGGAGGCGGTGTGGGTTCTGTTCCATTGTACAAATTAACTTTACAGTCAGGGTTGGTTTCGGGACTTGTTAAAATCGGATTGTGCTCCAGTTTACCGGTGGGAGATGTTACTTTGCTGTTAGGGAATGACCTGGCAGATGGTAAAGTTGTTCCTGCATTGCTGTTGACAACTAACCCAACCACTGACGACCCACAGATGGATTTTAACATTTATCCTTCCTGCCAAGTAACTCGAAGTATGGTTAAAAAGTCTGCCGACACAGACGGTTCTGAGCAGCATGATTCTGATACCCGTGATAGCCAAAATCGGGATTCAGGTTATGATGAATGTCAGGGAGTTTTCTGCCTTCATTGTTTCAACAGGATTCAGGTAGTAAGTCTGATGAGAAAGATTTATCCCTGTCTAGGAAGGAGTTTATAGCAGAACAGAACCGAGACCCTGAGATTGAAGCTTTAAAAGAAACAGCTCTCTCAGATGATGTGATTCAGAAAGTGCCAGTAGGGTATTAACTCAAGGATGGAGTGTTAATGATGAAGTGGAGGCCACCTGCTATACCAGCGAGTAAGGAATGGACAATTGTTCCCCAAGTTGTAGTTCCTAAAGTTTATAGGGCTGAAATTTTCACTTTGGCCCACAGTATACCCTTAGGTGGCCATATTGGAATGAATATAACTGTAAGCAGGTTTATGAAATAATTGTACTGGCCTAATTTGAGGAAAGATGTGACCTTTTTCAAACATGTCACACTTGCCCATTTGTGGGTAAACCCCACTAGGTCACCCCAGTGGCCCCACTGTGGTTTATACGTGCATTCGGTGAGCCCTTTTCTAAATTTATAGTGGACTGCGTTGGCCCATTGGCAAAGCCTAAAGCTGGCCATCATTATCTGCTAACTATTATGTGTACTGCATCCAGATTCCCAGAGGCAATACCACTCAGGAATATTAAAGCTAAAACTGTAGCGAAAGTTCTTACCAAGCTGTTTTTTTATACATTTTCTGGATTGCCTAAAGAAATCCAGTCTGATCAAGAAAGTAATTTTACACCTGGATTATTTCAGTAGGTAGTTTATGAATTAGGCGCTGAACAAATAACATCATCTGCGTACCATCTGGAATCACAAGGGCTGTAGAAAGTTTTCATTCTACACTCAAAACAATGATTAAGACATACTGTATTGAAAATGGAAAGACTGGGATGAAGGAATATATTTGCTTTTGTTCTCAGTAAGAGAGTCGGTACAGGACCACTGGGCTTTAGTTCACTTGAACTATTTGGTTGTAGACTGAGGGGACCTTTGACTTGTTAAAGGAACAGTGGATTGATGGGGATGTGCATGTTAACTTGTTAGACTATGTTTTGAAGTTCAATAATAAACTACACCAAGCGTGTAGTCTCATGAGACAAAACTTAAAGATTTCTCAAAACAAAATGAAGTGTTGGTTTGATAAGCGGGCTTGTGAAAGAAAATAGCAGGTGGGGGATATCTTATCTTATCTCCAATGTTGATGAATCCACTCCAGGTGAAATTCAATGGACTGTATGAAATAGGCTCTCAAATTAATGATGTGAATTATGTTATTAAAACACCCGACTGACGTAACTAACACAAGTTGTACACATAAATATGACAAAGCCTTATTTTGACAAACAGGCACCATCTGTGTGTGTTGTTGTCAAAACATATGCATCTGGTAACCCTGAGAATGAAACAATTGACTCGTCTGAGACTTTTCACAAGCCAAACATGGTCCCAGTTAGGCTAATGAACTCGGTTGTTCTAGAAAATATTGATAACAGGTTGGCTCATCGGCAGCCAAAGCAACAACAACAGCTGAAGGAATTAATTCGGAAGTTTAAAGATGTATTTCCTGATGTTCCCAAGCAAACCACGGTCGCAGTACATGATGTAGATAATGGTCAAGCCAAACCGATTAAACAACACCCATATCGCATGAACGTAGAAAAGTGTAAATTAGCAGAGCAAGAATTTGAAAATATGCTGGTAAATGGTATTATTAGTCATTCATCATCAGATTGGAGTCACCCTGTATTATTGTGCCCAAACCTGATGGTAGTGTTAGATTTTGCACTGATTATAGGAAGGTAAATGCAGCAACAAAAACAGATGCCTATCCTATCCCTAGGATGGATGGTTGCATCGATAAAGCTGGAAAAGCTAAATTTCCAACAAAGATTGATCTGTTGAAAGGGTATTGGTGTGTTCCATTGATACAGAGCGGTAGATAAATTTCTGCGTTTGTGACACCTTCTGAGTTGTATGAATACAATGTTTTACCTTTTGGAAGGCAAAATGCTCCATGAACATTCCAGAGAATGATTGATTTTGTTATTCGAAGATTAGAACACACAGATGCCTATATTGATGACTTCGTCACAGGGAGTGACACTTGGGAAGAGCATATCTCTGCAGTAGAAAAGCTGTTTGACAGGTTTTCCCAGGCCAGCCTTACAGTTAACTTGGCTAAGAGTGAATTTTGCCATGCCACTGTGACCTATCTTGGCTATGTTGTAGCTCAAGGCAAGTGGGCTCCTGTTCAGGCAAAAGTCCGGGCAATTTCTCAAGTTCCTATTCTGACTGGTAAGAAGGCTCTTAGAAGGTTTCTGGGAATGGTCGGATATTATCGTAACTTCTGTAAGAACGTTGCTGATATCGCTCTTCCTCTGAATAATGTCCTGTAGAAGGGTGAAAAGTTTCTTCGGAGCGAACCTCGTCAGTAGGCATTTGATCGATTGAAAGCCGTTTTTATGTTGTTCACCTCTGCTCTGACTTTACAAAGCCATTTTCTATAAATGTGGATGCCAGTGATGAAGCTGCCGGGGCAATGTTATTACAAAAAGATGATCATGATGTTGAACATCCCGTAGCTTACTTTTCGAGAAAATTCAATGAGCATCAAAGAAATTATTCCACCTTAGCGGGTCATTTTTGACATTTAAGAAAAACCTGGACAGGTATATGGATAAGAGCCGTTTGGGTTGATATGGTCCAGGTGCAGGTCAGTGGGACTAGGCAGAAAAAATGGTTCGGCACAGCCAACAAGGGCCAAAAGGCGTGTTTCTGTGCTATAATGTTCTATGGTTCTTAGAGAAAGAGTTGTTGTCACTCATCTTGGCTTTGCGGCATTTCGATGTCTGTGTTTGTCCTGAGAAGAAACCTCTTGTAGTTCATACTGATCATGATCTGTTGTTGTTTTTGATTCAGGTAAAGGGCAAAACCAGATGATTGTTAAACTAGAGTCTGATTTTGCAAGAATATGGTATTGTGATAATGCATATGAAAAGCACGGACAATATCATTGCCCATTGTCTTTCCATATAAATGTTTTGTGTGAGGGGAAGTGTTATGAATCCCTAAGTTTCGTTTGCTGTGTACTGTCACTTTAAGAGTGTGCCTGAGTGAGGTGGGGACTAACAATGACGTCAGCCGCTGACTTTATCAGCTCACTTTCGATTTTTACAGAGAGAGAGAGAGCTCAAGGAGGCGGGACTGACTGACTTGCAGCTTGTTTACATTACTCGCAGTTTGTTTCGTTTTAAGCGAGGACACAGACACTCACAGTCAGAAGGACGCAAAGAAAGAAAACGAAAGGATTTAGACAAGGAAGCTAGTGGCCAAGGGTCACTGTTTGGAACTCTCCTGTGCCCACAAGGGTGGTTTGATTATCGATCCAGTGCACATCGAATGTGTGCCTGTCACCACGAATAATCCACAGGAGTGGATTTTGTTTGGGGAATCCTGCGGTGACCACTTACATGTTAACCCTTACATGAGTATGTGGTATGGCGATTCACTTGAAGATGATATCCCCTAGGAAATCTGAAATTCAAACAACAACACAAACAAAATGCTGGTGGAACACAGCAGGCCAGGCAGCATCTATGGGGAGAAGCGCTGCCGACGTTTCGGGCCGAGACCCTTCGTCGGGACAAACCGAAAGGAAAGATAGTAAGAGATTTGAAAGTAGTGGGGTAAGGGGGAAATGCGAAATGATAGGAGAAGACCGGAGGGGGTGGGATGAAGCTAAAAGCTGGAAAGGTGATTGATGACAGTGATACAGAGCTGGAGAAGGGAAAGGATCATGGAACGGGAGGCCTCGGGAGAAAGGGGGGGGGGGCAGATGGAGAACAGGTAATCAACTAAATATATCAGGGATAGGGTAAGAAGGGGAGGAGGAGCATTAACGGAAGTTAGACATTTTAATTACACGTCCCATTCCCATTCTGATATGTCTATCCATGGCCTCCTCTATTGTTAAAATGAATCCAAATTCAGGTTGAAGGAACAAAACCTTATCTACCGGCTGGGTCGCCTCCAACCTGATGCCATGAACATTGACTTCTCTACTTCCGTTAATGCCCCTCCTCCCCTTCTTACCCCATCCCTGAAATATTTAGTTGTTTGCATGTTCTCCATCTACCTCTGGTACATAAGTCAGTTCACACGAGGGAGAGGCCGTTCTCCTGCTCCGTGTGCGGGAAGGGATTCACTTGGTCATCTCAACTGAAGGTACATCAGAGAGTTCACACTGGGGAAAAGCGGTTCACCTGCTCAGACTGGGGGAAGGGATTCACGGTCATCCGACCTACTGGCACACCAACGAGTTCACACCGGGGAGCGGCTGTTCACCTGCTCCGACTGTGTGAAGGGATTCAAATAATTCGCAGGAGTGGATTTTGTTTGGGCTATTCTGTGAATACCACTCATGTGTTAACTCTTGCCTGTGTATGTGGCGTGGCGATTCACTTGAAGACCGAATCCCTAAAAGCAAACATGAGGTCATCTCAACTACGGGGACACCATCGAATTCACACTGGGTAGAGTCTGATCACCTGCTCGGACTTTGGGAAGAGATTCTTTCAGCCAAAACTACCAAATGTGCATTACTGACGTTACACTGGGGAGAGGCTTTTCACCTACTGTGAATTTGGGAAGCGATTCGCTTATTCATCTAACCTTATGTAACTCTCGCTTCGGCTGGCAGCTTAAAATAGGAGGTGATAGTCCCCTCCCCACCCGGCCAAACTTAAGAAATCTCATTTGGGTGGATGCTGCGTGATGTGTCCACTGTTACAAATTAGTACTGTACCCCGAAATCACAAATGGTACACAACATTTGATTAAACAATTGAGCTTTATAATTCTTACTTTGAATGAGGCAAAGATGTACAGTGTATCAGTAAAGTTTCCTGTAACATTTGACTTCATTGTGAAGTCTTATCTTGCACCTTCTATCTCACTGAGTTTTCCAAGAATCAGTTTCTCTTAGCTAGAACGACAAGAGGTTTAATTGAATGCAGCACCTGGTGGGGTAAGAGTTATAAGCTACGATCATAGGGTATGGCAGGATAGATTCTAGCATTTTGTTACGAACAGTAACACTTCAGAAACGAACCAACAGGAACAGACTGCACTCGAGTCTGGTTTTAGAAACATAGAAACATAGAAAATAGGTGTAGGAGTAGGCCATTCGGCCCTTCGATCCTGCTCCGCCATTCAGTATGATCATGGCTGATCATCCAACTCAGAACCCTGTACCTGCTTTCTCTCCATACCCCGATCCCTTTCGCCACAAGGGTCATATCTAACTTCCTCAATTATAACCAATGAACCGGCCTCAACTGTTTCCTGAGAAACAGAGAATTCCACAGAATCACCACTCTCTGTGTGAAGACGTTTTTCCTCATCTCGGTCCTAAAAGGCTTCTCCTTTATCCTTAAACTCTGACCCCTCATTCTGGACTTCCCCAACATAGGAAACAATCTTCCTGCATTTAGCCTTTCCATTCCCTTTAGAATTTTATATGTTTCAATAAGATTACCCGTTAATCTTCTAAATTCCAGTGAGTATAAGCCTAGTCGATCCAGTCTTTCTTTATATGAAAGTCCTGCTATCCCAGTAATCAATCTGGTGAACCTTCTCTGTACACCCTCTATGGCAAAAATGTCTTTCCTCAGATTAGAGGACCAAAACTGCACACATTATACCAGGTGCGGTCTCACCAAGGTCTTCTTCAACTGCAGTAGAACCTCCCTGCTCCTGTCATTCAAATCCTTTTGCTATGAATGCCAACATACCATTTGCCTTTTTCACTGCCTGCTGTACCTGCATGCCCACCTTCAATGACTGGTGTACAATGACACCCAGGGCTCGTTGCACCTCCCCTTTTCCTAATCGGCCACCGTTCAGATAATAATCTGTTTTCCTGTTCTTGCAAACAAAGTGGATAACCTCATATTTATCCACATTAAATTGCATCTGCCATGAATTTGCCCACTCACCTAACCTATCCAAGTCACCCTGCATCCTCTTACCATCCTCCGCACAGCTAACACCGCCGCTCAGCTTCGTGTCATCTGCAAACTTGAAGTTGCTGCATTTAATTTCCTCGTCTAAATCATTAATATATATTGTAAACAACTGGGGTCCCAGCACTGAGCATTGCGGTACCCCACTAGTCCCTGCCTGCCATTCTGAAAAGGTCCCGTTTACTCCCACCCTTTGCTTCCTGTCTGCCAACCAATTCTCTATCCACATCAATACCATACCCCCAATACCATGTGCTTTAAGTTTGCACACGAATCTCCTTGTGGGACCTTGTGAAAAGCCTTTTGAAAATCTAAATATACCACATCCACTGGCTCTCTCCTATCCACTCTACTAGTTACATCTTTAAAAAATTCTATAAGATTCGTCAGACATGATTTTCCTTTCACAAATCCATGCTGACTTTATCCGATGATTTCACCTCTTTCCAAATGTGCTGTTATCACATCTTTGAAAAACGACTCTAGCATTTTCCCCACCACCGATGTCAGACTAACCGGTCTATAATTCCCCGGTTTATCTCTCCCTCCTTTTTTTTAAAAAAGTGGGGTTACATTAGCCAGCCTCCAATCCTCAGGAACTAATCCAAAATCTAAGAAGTTTTGAAAAATTATCACTACTGCATCCACTATTTCTTGGGCTATTCCCTTAAGCACTCTGGGATGCAGACCATCTGGCCCTGGGGATTTATCTGCCTTTAATCCCTTCAATTTACCTAACACCACTGCCCTACTAACATGTATTTCCCTCAGTTCCTCCCTCTCACTAGAACCTCGGTCCCCTATTATTTCTGGAAGATTATTTATGTCCTCCTTAGTAAAGACAGAACCAAAGTAGTTATTCAATTTGTCTGCCATGTCTTTGTTCCCTATGATCAATTCACCTGTTTCTGACTGTAAAGGACCTACAATTGTCTTGACCAATCTTTTTCTTTTCACTTATCTATAAAAGCTTTTACAGTCAGTTTTTATGTTCCCTGCCAGCTTTCTCTCATAATCTTTTTTCCCTTTCCTAATTAAGCCCTTTGTCCTCCTCTGCTGGTCTCTGAATTTCTCCCAGTCCTCAGGTGCGCCGCTTTTTTTTTTTTTGCTAATTTATGTTTCTGCTTTGGACTTGATACTATCCCTAATTTCCCTTGTCAGCCACGGGGGCACTACCTTCCCTGGTTTATTCTTTTGCCAAACTGGGATGAACACTTGTTGTAGTACATCCATGCGATCTTTAAATGCTTGCCATTGTATATCCACCGTCAACCCTTTAAGTATAATTTGCCAGTCTATCCTAGCTAATTCACGTCTCATACCTTCAAAGTTACCCTTCTTTAAGTTCAGAACTATTGTTTCTGAATTAACTATGTCAATCTCCATCTTAATGAAGAATTCCACCATATTATGGTCACTCTTACCCAAGGGGCCTCGCACGACAAGATTGCTAACTAACACTTCCTCATTGCTCAATACCCAATCTAGAATGGCCTGCTCTCTAGTTGGTTCCTCGACATGTTGGTTCAGAAAACCATCCCGCATACATTCCAAGAAATCCTCTTCCTCAGCACCCTTACCAATTTGGTACACCCAATCTATATGTAGACTGAAGTCACCCATTATAACTACTGTTCCTTTATTGCACGCATTTCTAATTTCCTGTTTTATGCCATCTCCAACCTCACTACTACTGTTAGGTGGCCCGTACACAACTCCCACCAGCGTTTTCTGCCCCTTAGTGTTATGCAGCTCTACCCATATCGATTCCACATCCTCCAGGCTAATGTCCATCCTTTCTATTGCGTTAATCTCCTCTCTAACCAGCAATGCTACCTCACCTCCTTTTCTTTCCTGTCTATCCCTCCTGAATATTGAATATCCCTGGATGTTGAGCTCCCATCCTTGGTCACCCTGGAGCCATGTCTCTGATCCCAACTATATCATATTCATTAATAACTATCTGCACATTCAATTCATCCACCTTGTTACGAATGCTCCTCTCATTGACACACAAAGCCTTCAGGCTTGTTTTCACAACACTCCTAGCCCTTATACAATTATGTTGAAAAGTGGCTCTTTTTGCTTTTTGCCCTGGATTTGCCTGCCTGCCACTTTTACTTTTCATTTTACTACTTTTTGCTTCTACTCTCATTTTACACCCCTCTGTCTCTTTGCACTTGTCCCCATCCCCCTGCCACATTAGTTTAAATCCTCCTGAACAGCAGTAGCAAACGCTCCCCCTAGGACATTGGTTCCAGTCCAGCCCAGGTGCAGACATACCGGTCCCACCTCCCCCAGAACTGGTTACAATGCCCCAGAAATTTGAATCCCTCCCCCTTGCACCATTTTTCAAGCCACGTATCCATCTGAAATATCCTCCTATTTCTACTCTGACTAGCACGTTTTTCATGTTAAAACCACTATCTTCATTAGTATCTACTTACAATATAGTAACTTAAGCAAGATATGTGTGTAAATGTATGTGTAAATATACCTCCCGAACTATTGAGCTCGGTGGTGGGTGGGGGGGGCGGGGGAACAAGGCTTAGAGTCTTGAGGTGGTAAAGTATGAAAGTGTAGTTCATTCACGGAATAAGGGATGGGAGAGAGATAATTGTAATCCAGGGCAAATGCAGAGAGAAGGCAATTACGTTGAATTCCATAGGGTCCACGGTGGTAAAATGAGATAACAGTCATCGCAGGTTTTATCCGTCGCCGTTCCAAATCCACATAATAATTATCACCGAAAGTGACTTGTCACAGGGATCAACAACACACACAAAATGCTGGTGGAACACAGCAGGCCTGGCAGCATCTATAGGGAGAAGCGTTCTCGACGTTTCGGGCTTAGATCCTTCGTCAGGACTAACCGAAAGGAAAGATGGTAACAGAGTTGAAAGTAGTGGGGGGGGGGGAGGGGGAAATGCGAAATGATAGGAGAAGACCGGAAGGGGTGGGGTGAAGCTAAGAGCTGGGAAGGTGATTGGCGAAAGTGATACAGAGCTGGAGAAGGGAAAGGATCATGGGACGGGAGGCCTCGGAAGAAAGAAAGGGGGGTGGGACACCAGAGGGAGATGGAGAACATGCAAACAACTAAATATGTCAGGGATGGGGGAGTAGGGGCAGTAACGGAAGTTAGAGAAGTCAATGTTCGTGCCATCAGGTTGGATGATACCCAGTCGGTATATAAGGTGTTGTCCCTCCAACCTGATGGCAAGAACATTTTGACAATAGAGGAGGCCATGTATAGACATATCAGAATGGGAATGGGACGTGTAATTAAAATGTCTAACTTCCGTTAATGCCCTCCTCCCCTTCTTACCCCATCCCTGACATATATAGTTGTTTACCTGTTCACCATCTCCTCCCTCTCCTTTCTTTCTCCCAAGGCCTCCCGTCCCATGATCCTTTCCCTTCAGCTCTGTATCATTTTCGCCAATCACTTTTCCAGCTCTTAGCTTCATCCCACCCCCTCCGGTCTTCTCCTATCATTTCGCATTTTCTCCTCCCCCCACTACTTTCAAATCTCTTACAATCTTACTTTCGGTTAGTCCTGACGAAGGGTCTCGGCCCGATACGTCGACAGCGCTTCTCCCTATGGATGCTGCCTGGCCTGCTGTGTACCACCAGCATTTTGTGTGTGCTGTTGTTTGAATTTCCAGCATCTGCAGATATCCTCGTGTTTGCTTTTAGGGATATCGTCTTCAAGTGAATCGCCAGACCACATACCCAGGCAAGGGTTAACACATAAGTGCTCTCCACAGGATTGCTCAAACAAAACCCACTTCTGTGGATTATTCGAGGTGACAGGTACACTTCCGATGTGCACTGGATTGATAATCAAACCTCCCTTGTGGGCACAGGAGAGTTCTAAACAATGACCCTTGGCCATTAGTTTCCTTGTCTAAATCCTTTTGTTCTCTTTCTTTGCGTCCTTCTGACTGTGAGTGTCTGTGTCCTCGCTTAAAACGAAACAAACTGCAAGTAATGTAAACAAGCTGCAAGTCAGACAGTCCCGCCTCCTTGATCTCTCTCTCTCTCTGTAAAAATAAAAAATGAGCTGAGAAAGTCAGTGGCTGACGTCATTGTTAGTCCCCACCTCACTCAGGCACTCTCTTAAAGTGACAGTTCACAGCAAACGAAACCTAGGGATTCATAACACATCCCCTCCCCCCCAAAAAAAATATTTTTGCTCAGGAGATTAGTCAGAGGAAGAGCGATATCAGTAAATTTATTGGTGAACTTTATCCAACCATTCCCAGAAACCTTCTAAGAGCCTTCTTACCAGTCGAAACAGGAACTTCAGAAATTGCCTGGACTTTTGCCTGAACAGGAGCCAACTTGCTTTGACCTACAACATAGCCAAGATAAGTCACAGTGGCATGGCAAAATTCACTCTTAGCTAAATGTAAGGCTGACCTGCGAAAGCCTGTCAAACAGCTTCTCTACTGCAGAGATATGCTCTTCCCAAGTGTCACTCCCTGTGACTAAGTCATCAATATAGGCATCTGTGTGCTCTAATCTTCGAATTACAAAATCAATCATTCTCTGGAATGATCCTGGACCATTTTTTTTTTCATTCCAAAAGGCAAAACATTGTATTCATACGACTCAGAAGGTCTCACAAACGCAGAAATTTCTCTACCTCTCTCCATCAATGGAACACACCAAAACCCTTTCAACAGATCAATCTTTGTTGGAAATTTAGCTTTTCCAACTTTATCGATGCAATCATCCACCCTAGGGATAGGATAGGCATCTCTTTTTGTTGCTGCATTTACCTTCCTATAATCAGTGCAAAATCTAACACTACCATCAGGTTTGTGCACAACAATGCAGGGTGAGCTCCAAACTGATGCTGAATGACTAATAGTACCATTTGCCAGCATATTTTTAATTTCTTGCTCAGCCAATTTACACTTTTCTACTTTCATACGATATTGGTGTTGTTTAATCGGTTTGGCTTGACCAATATCTACATAATGTACCGCCACCGTGGTTTGCCTGGGAACATCGGGAAATAAATCTTTAAACTTCAGAATTAATTCCTTCAGCTGTTGTTGTTGCTTTGACTGCAGATGAGCCAACTTGTTATCAATGTTTTCTAGAACAACCGATTTCATTAGCCTAACTGGAACCATGTTTGGCTTGTGAAAAGTCTCAGACGAGTGAATTGTTTCATTCTTAGGGTTACCAGATTCATATGTTTTGAAAACAACACTCACAGATGGTGCGTGTTTGTCAAAATAAGGCTTTATCATATTTATGTGCACAACCTGTGTTAGTTTACGTCAGTCGGGTGTTTTAATAACATAATTCACATCATTAATTTGATAGCCTATTTCATACGGTCCGTTGAATTTCACGTGGAGTGGATTCGTCAACATTGGAGATAAAATAAGATAAGATAAGATATCCCCCACCTGGTATTTTCTTTCGCAAGCCCGTTTATCAAACCAACATTTCATTTTGTTTTGAGAAATCTTTAAGTTTTGTCTCACTAGACTACACGCTTGGTGTAGTTTATTTTTGAACTTCAAAACATAGTCTAACAAGTTAACATGCACATCCTCATCAATCCACTGTTCCTTTAACAAGGTCAAAGGTCTCCTCAGTCTACAACCAAATACTAGTTCAAATGGACTAAAGCCCAGTGATTCTGTACTGACTCTCTTACTGAGAACAAAAGCAAATATATTCCTTCGTTCCAGTCTTTCCATTTTCAACACAATATTTCTTAATCATTGTTTTGAGTGTGATTCCAGATGGTAGGCAGATGACGTTATTTGTTCAGCTCCTAGTTCATAAACTACCTACTGAAATAATCCAGGTGTAAAATTTCTTTCTTGATCAGATTGGATTTATTTAGGCAATCCAGAAAAAGTAGAAAAACAACTTGGTAAGAGCCTTCGCCACAGTTTTAGCTTAAATATTTCTGAAAGGTATTGCCTCTGTGAATCTGGATGCAGTATACATAATACTTTGTAGTTAGCAGATACTGATGGCCAGCTTTAGGCTTTGGCAATGGGCCAACACAATCCACTATAACTTTAGAAAAGGGTTCACCAAATGCAGGTATAGACCACAGTGGGGCCACTGGGGTGACCTGTTGGGGTTTACCCACAACTGGACAAGTGTGACAGGTTTGCAAAAGGTCACAGCTTTCCTCAAATTAGGCCAGTAAATTTATTTCATAAACCTGTTCACAGTTATATTCACTCCAAAATGGCTACCTAAGGGCATACTGTGGGCCAAAGTTAAAATATGAGCCCTATAATCTTTAGGAACTACAATTTGGTGAACAATTGCCCATTCCTCACTCTCTGGTATAGCAGGTGGCCTCCACTTCCTCATTATCACTCTATCCTTTAGATAATACCCTACTGGCACTTTCTTAATCTAATCATCTCAGAGAGCTGTTTTTATGAAGCTTCACTCTCAGGGTCTCAGTTCTGTTCTGCTATAAACTCCTTCCTGGACAGGGATATATCTTTCTCGTCAGACTTACTACCTGAATCCTTTTGAAAGAATGAAGGCAGAAAACTCCCTGACATTCATCATAACCTGCATCCCGATTTTGGCTATCACGGGTATCAGAATCATGCTGCTCA
Source organism: Hemitrygon akajei (assembly GCF_048418815.1). Lineage (NCBI taxonomy): Eukaryota > Metazoa > Chordata > Chondrichthyes > Myliobatiformes > Dasyatidae > Hemitrygon > Hemitrygon akajei. The sequence continues at coordinate 1,097,108 of NW_027332030.1, read as the reverse complement.
GAACCGTCTGCGTCGGCAGACTTTTTAACCATACTTCGGGCTACTGGGCAGGAAGGATAAATGTTAAAAATCCATCTGTGGGTCGTCAGTGGTTGGCTTAGTTGTCAACTACACTGCAGGAACAACTTTATCTGCCAGGTCATTCCCTGACAGCAAGGTAACATCTTCCACCGGTAAACTGGAGCATAATCCGATCTCAACAGGTCCCGAAACCAACCCTGTCTGTAAAGTTACCTTGTACAATGGAACAGAAACCACACCGCCCCCAATGCCTTTAATAAGATTTACCTTACCGGTTTCAGTCTCATCACCAGACTTTGGAACGCTGTCTAATATAAGTGACTGCGAAGCCCCTGTATCTCAAACAATTTTCAGTGGTACCGGGGTTGAGCCTTCCTTTAATAATACAATCCCGTCTGACATAAAATGACACTGGGTCAGACCTCTCAAATCCTTATCTGAACCTCAACAGAATGTTCAGAACCCTGTGGGTTTACAGGTGCTTCAACATACTGATCACAGGCATTCGGGACTGCCTCCTTTTCCTTTTTCTTCCCCAGGAGGCAACAATTAACCATCATATGAGCAACTTTCTTACAATAGTAACAAGTAAGACCTGCATATTTCTCCTTCAACTGCTTCCCTTCATCCTTACTCTTGTCACTAGTCCCAGCTTTAATTTCTGGTTTTCTCTGGTGATCCGTGCTACTCTTTTGGAAGCTCTTATTCAAGGTAAACTTAACGTTATGAGTTAAAGCAAACTCATCTGTTAATCCAGCAGACTCCTGCAAAGCGGCAGCATCCTTTTCATCTAAATATCTCTTTATGTCATCAGGCACGCACCTTTTGAATTCTTCAATTAGAAGCAACACTTTCAAGCTGTTAAAATCATCATTTATATTTTTATATGTGCACCAGCGGTCAAAACACACAAACTTCTCATAAGCAAGTTCCATATAAGTTTGGTTCACAGCCTTCCTCAAATTTCTAAACTTTTGCCTGTATGATTCTGGGAAAAACTCGTAAGCTTGAGCACAGCCTGTTTCACAATGTCATAATCAGCTGCTTCATCAACTGTCAAAGCAGAATAGGCTTGCTGAGCCTTCCCCTTAATTACACTTTGTAAGAGAATAGGCCAACCCTCTTTTGGCCACTTTAATCTCTGAGCAACCTTCTCAAACTGCTGAAAGTATTTATCAACCTCTGCTTCGTCAAATCGAGGTACCAATTTAACTTCCCGACTGGCCTTAAACTTATCTCTGGAGTCTAACGCTCGACCCCTTTGCTGCAATCTCTCTGTCTTTTCCAGCTCGAACAGCCTCTGCCTTTCTGCTTCCTCCCTGTTTTTCTGCCTCTCTAGCCTCAAACTGCCTCTGCCTTTCCGCAGCCTCCGCATTTAATTTTCTCACTTGTACGGGAGCTCAAGCTCACGAGGTTTACTTTCAGGAAACACGTCTAACTCCTCCACTTTAAACACACCCTCAGATATATAATGTTCAGCTACTACACTCTGCATCTGTGCCCACCACATTGTCGAATTCCCCTTAGCAAGTTTTAACCTTTTAGCAATACATTACAACTCAACCCTTCTGGCGTCCTCCAATGCCTGGCACTTCGAGACATCTATCAACATCCATTGCTACTGATTTTCCACACATAAATAAATCAAAAGGTATTTCCCCAATGAAATCGATAATTAATGACTACGCCGCCTAATCTGTTCGTATCCCAGACGCAGGCCCAAATTTTGTTATGAATTGTGACGCTTTAGAAACGACCAGCAGCAATAGGCTACACCTGGAGTCTGTTTTAATGTTAAAACTATCTTTATTAGAATCTACTTATAATATAGTAACTTAAACAAGAGAAACAAATGTGTTATGTGTATATATGTGTGTACTTATAACTCCCAGACTATTGAGCTCGGGAGAAACAAGGCTTGGAATCTTCAGATGGCAAAGTAGGAAAGTTCAGTTCAACCATGGAATAGGTGATGAGAGAGATATTTGTAATCCAGCGTAAATGTTGAGAGAAGGCAATTATGTCGAATTACACAGGTTTCATGGTGGTAAAACGAGACAACAGTTGCTGTAGATTTTATCCGTCATCATTCCAAATCCACATACGAATTATCACGGAAAGTGACTTGTCACAAGGGGTATCGTCTTCAAGTGAATTACCCCACCACACCCAGGCAAGGGTTAACACATCAGTGGTCTTCACAGGATACCCCAAGTCAGATCCACTCCTACGGATCAAACGAGGTGACAACCACACATTTGAGTACGCTGAATCGATAATTAACCCACCCTTGGGGGCATAGGAAAGTTGCGATCAGTGACACTTGGTCACTAGTTCCCTGGTTGCCATCCTTTCATTTTTCCTCCTTAGTCTCCGTCTGACTCTGAGTGTCTGTGTCCTCGGTTAAAACTAAACAAGCTGCGAACGATGTAAAGAAGCTGCAAGTCAAACTGATTTAAATTTTTAATTTCACTCTCTTAAAATGACAGTCCACAGCAAACGAACTCTAGGGATTCATAACAACGGCAACTCCCCATTGTGAACTGACTGATGAGCCAGTACTTGGGATGACTGAGTGAATCCTTTCCCACATTCTGAGCATGTGAACGTCCTCTCCCCAGTGTGAAATCGCTGGTGACTCTGTAGGTTGGCTGACCGAGTGAATCGCTTCCCTCATTCTGAGCAGGTGAACGGCTTCTCCTCGGTGTGAACTCGCAAGTGACTCTGTAGGTGGGATGACTGAGTGAATCCCTTCCCACAGACTGAGCAGGTGAACGGCTTCTCCCCAGTGTGAACTCGCAAGTGACTCTGTAGGTGATGTGACTGAGTGAATCCCTTCCCACAGACTGTGCAGGTGAATGGCTTCTCCCCGGTGTGAACTGGCTGATGTCTCTGTAGGTCGGATGACCGAGTGAATCGTTTCGCACATTCTGAGCAGGTGAACAGCCTTTCTCCTGTGTAAGATGACAGGCGTGCCAGTTGGTCAGTTGACCGAATGAATCCCTCCCCACAGTCTGAGTAGGAAGGATGGTCGATTGAGTCCCTCGCTCCACTTCTTAAATACCTAGACAGAGAGAGCAAAACTGGCGTGCTTTGTTTGAGATTCCTGGAGACAAATTCCTTCTAATTTTTAACCTGTAAAAAGATTTACAAAATTCGTCAATGACTGTAGGACAACATTTCAGATGAGATTACATGAGTTGCCAACGTTTGATTTGGTATCACATTGTTACATTGACGTTAATCCCAAGTTGGAAGAGAAACCATCTCCTGACTGGGCAGAGTGCTGGTATCTGGAATGACCATCAATTCTCTGATACTCTTCCTGTCTCTATCAGAATGGGGCATTTCTGCCGTCTCCAATTTGAGCATTGTTTTGATCGGTGGCCTTCACAGGATACCCCAAATCAGATCCACTCCTACGGATCAAACGAGGTGACAACCACACTTTTCAGTACGCTGAATCGATAATTAACTCACCCTTGTGGGCATAGGAAAGTTGCGATCAGTGACCCTTGGCCACTAGTTCCCTTGTTTTGATCTTTCCATTTTTCCTCCTTCGTCTCCATCTGACTCTGAGTGTCTGTGTCCTCGGTTAAAACTAAACAAGCTGCGAGCGATGTAAACAAGCTACAAGTCAAACTGATTCGCCTTCTTAATCTCTCTTAAAATGACAGTCCACAGCAAGCGAAACCCAGGAATTCATAACAACGGCCACTCCCCATTGTGAACTGACTGATGTGCCAGTACTTGAGATGACTGAGTGAATCCTTTCCGTCATTCTGAGCAGGAGAACGGCTTCTCCCCAGTGTGAACTCGCTGATGAGTCTGTAGGTTGTCTGACCGAGTGAATCTCTCCCCGCAGACTGAGCAGGTGAATGGCTTCTCCCCACTGTGAACTCGCTGGTGTCTCTGTAGGTTGGAAGACTGAGTGAATCCCGCGCCACAAACTGAGCAGGTGAATGGCATCTCCCCAGTGTGAACTCGCAAGTGACTCTGTAGGTTGGCTGACTGACTGAATCCCTTCCCACAGACTGAGCAGGTGAATGGCTTCTCCCCGGTGTGAACTCGCTGATGACTCTGTAGGTGGGATGACTGAGTGAATCGCTTCCCACAGACTGAGCAAGTGAATGGCATCTCCCCGGTGTGAAGTCGCTGATGTACCTGTAGTAAGTCTGACCGAGTGAATCTCTCCTCACAGACTGAGCAGGTGAATGGCTTCTCCCCAGTGTGAACTCGCTAGTGTCTCTGCAGGTTGGAAGACCAAGTGAATCCCGCTCCACAGACTGAGCAGGTGAATAGCCTCTCCCCAGTGTGAACTCGCTGGTGTGACATTACGTCAGATGATTGAGTGAATCCTTTCCCACAAATTCAGCAGATCACCAGCCTTTACCCGATGTGAATTGACTGGTGTGTCGGCAGGTGGGAAGACCAATTGAATCCTTTCTCACACACAGAACAGGTGAATGGCCTTGCCCAGTGTGAACTTGCTGATGTACCTTCAGTTGAGAGGACCGAGTGAATCTATTCCCACTGTCTGAGCAGGTGAACGGCCCTTCTCCTGTGTAAAATGACGGCCGTGCCAGTTGGTCAGATGACCGAATAAATCCCTCCCCACAGTCTGAGTAGGAAGGATAGTCGATTGAATCCTTCACTCCACTTCTTAAATATCTGGACAGAGACAGCAAAACTGGTGTGCTGTGTTTGAGATTTCTGGAGACAAATTCCTTCTTGTTTTAACCTGCGAAATGATTTACAAAGTCCATCAATGGCTGTAGGACAATATTTCAGATGAGATTGTTGGAATCGCCAAGTTTTGATCTGGCTGTTCCTCACTGTTACAATGAGGTTCAACCCAAGTTGAGAGAAATCATCTCCTGACTGGGCAGAGTGCTGGTATCTGGACTGACCATCAATTCCCTGATGCTCGTCCTGTCTCTATAAGAATGGGGCATTTCTGCCATCTCCAATCTGTGCCTTGGCTCAGTTTGACTCTCTCCATTGGTATTATTCCCTCTTCCTGCTGAGCTGCATGGGTGCCTGGCCCCACAGTAACTGAAACAATCTCATGCAAATTGCCTTTCTTGACGTGCATCTGGGATTTTCTTCAACGTATTATTAACTTAAAGTTCCACAATTTTAACGCCATATAAAAAATCCCTGCTGAGATGAATGGTTGGTCTGTACAGCTGTTAAAAGGACTTAGAGTGAATATTACTATTACTTCAGGTTCTTGTGGAAAATTACAATACAGAAACAGGCCATTTGGGCCATCTGGTTTGTGCTGAACTAATTAAACTGCCCACTCCCACATCCCTACCATCCAGGTACCTACACGAACCTCCTAAATATTGAAAACATGCTCGCATGCACCACTTGTGCTGGCTGCTCATTCCACACCCGGATGACCGTCTGTGTAAAGAAGTTTCCCCTCATGTTCCCCTTAACATTTCACCTTTCACCCTTAACCCATGGCCTCTGGTTGTAGTCCCACGCAATCTCTGTGGTAAAAGCCAGCTAAGGGGAGTAGGGGGCGACCGTGGATGACAAGGGAATTCAAGGACAGTATAAAAATAAAAGAGAAGATGTATTACATAGCAAAGATGAGAGGGAAGCCAGAGGATTGGGAAACTTTTAAAGAGCAACAGAAGATATCTAAAAAGGTAATACGGGGAGAAAATACAAAATTCTAAATTCTCCTACTAAATTCCTGTGTATACAAGCCTGGCTTTCCCGGCTCCTGTTTAATTCTTACTGAGACAGAAAGAGGGGCGGAACTATTTGACCATGCAGCGTGTTTACACTTGCTTGCAGCTTGTGTTTACATAGCTCACAGTTTGTTTTATTTAAGCAAGGACAGTCACAAACACCGTCAGCCAGAGAGAAAGAAGGAAGATGGAAAGTTCGAAACAAAGGTTCCTAGAGGTCAAAGGCCACTGTTTGGACTCTCCTATGCCCCCAAGGTGGGTTGACTATTGATCCAGCGTAAACCGAATATGTGATTGTCACTTTGTTTGATCCATTGGAGTGGATCTGTTGGTTTGGGAGTATCCTGTGAGGACCACTTGTGCTAACCCTTGCCTTGGTGTGGTAATTCACTTGAAAAGGGTACCCCTGTGACCAATCACTGTTGGTGATAATTCGTATAATCCATCTGGGGATTTTGTTGGAGTATCCCGTGGCTACCACTTTTGTTAACCCTTAGCTGGATTCGGGTGTGTTATGTGGTAAACACTTGTGAGAAGGGATATTCTGTGGAAATCACTGTCGGTAATACTTTGTGTGTTGGGTCTGGATTGGGAGTACCTTGCGGAATCTACCTGTGTGTTAACCCTTGCCTGGGTGGTAGTTCCTTCTGAAGACAGTACTCCTGTGATAAGCTACTTCTGGTGATAATTCGTATGTGGATTTAGAACAACGACGGATACGACCTACAGCGACTGTTATCTTGTTTTACTACTGTGGAATTTGTGGAATTCAACGTAATTGCCTTCTCTTGACATTCACCTTGGATTACAAATATCTCTCTCTCGTCATTGATCCCGTGGATGAACTGAATTTCATACTTTACCATCTCAAGACTTTAAGCTTGGTAGTCCCTGCGCTCAGTGGTTTGGGAGTTATATTTACACATATGTGTCCTCCTAACACTTTTAGCTTTTGATTATTTTGCTAATTTGTTATATTATAAGTAGATACCAATAAAGACAGTGGTTTTAACATCAAAAGCACACTCCAGGTGTGGTCTATTGCTGCTGGTTCATTTAAACCGTTACGGGAATGTAATGGAGGTGTTCGTGTTTATGACTTTCTGGGGGCCCCCATGTTAACACCTTTCTGTCTCTCTGTCACACCTTGCCCAACTGGTAGAACTAGGGGCCTGCTGCGTAAAACTATGATTCCAATGTCTGTAATCCTGCTCAACTAGAGTGAGGAACTCTCAGCCTGGGCTTCCTCAAATAACACCTGGGGAAGAGAGTGAGGAACTGTGGTCCAGTCAGAGACGACTGTGGCTGTCGGTGTTTTCCGGGATGGTATCGCAGGCCCCCACCAAACTGAACTTCCTATACTGGGAAACATACATCCTGGCCATAACTGCAGGTGCCCAGCAGCCGAGAGGAATAACTGAGACTGTGCGATTTTGGATGATCGCTTTTCTCTCCTATGGAGTAGCCAGGAATTCACGAGAGATAATCAGTTTGGCTACAAGCACTTGAGGAGCTGGCCACAATACTACAGGGGCCCTGACAGAAACACAGGCCCAAGTAACAGAAATATCCACTGAAATGATTGCAATCCGGCAAATAGTCGGAACCTGTTCTATTATTGACACAGAATGCTGCACCTATATCCCTGATGAGTCTACATCCCTCTCCAAGCACACTGCCGAGGAGACTGACAGCATCAAGAGAGTAGGGCAGGATTTACACGCGTTCACCAAAGGGTCGAAATGGTGATCTACGAAGACCTGTCGGTAATAGGTGAGGCATGATATTGCATTATGTCTAAATGGTTGTACATATCATTGTTATAATCACTGATGTATGCCGTTTTTACCCACTGAGAAGTCAATGCTGTACTTGGTTGCTTTCTCTGTAAAAAGTTACTGCTTTGTTGATCATGTAATGATCTAAAGGAGGGAATGATAAAGTATGTTAGAAGGTTAACACTTCGTTAAACCATAGCAGCCTGTTTTTCTGAAAGAAACTGCTGATGATCAACAGATGTACTAAGCCATGCTGAGCCATATTTCTTCTTCAGGGTAGCTAGCTAGGGTTTCAGGATGCTTATCTCCTTGTGCACTCATGTGTAGAGATAGGACAGCTTCAGTCTGTTCTGTGTGTATAAGCCATTATGACTATTTTGTAATTTCTCTTTAGGGCCTGGCATGTAGTAAATATTTTTGGCTCCAGCCTGTCTTGTGTGGGGAGTATCTGGACAGATATATCTGTGGTGTAAGGGGAATTGGTGATTTGGGTGGGAGCATTCACAGACTGTTCCTGGCTGAGTGACCAAGTAAGTAAGTCCCGCTCGGAGTGGATAGTTCAAAGGTTAATTTACTATCAAAGCAGGTATCCATAAATAACGCTGAGATTTTTTTTTCTTCTCCAGAGAACCACGAAACAAAGAAAAAAGGGAAGTCGTTCGGAGAGAAAAAAAATGAAACTCCCTCCCCACCCCCTGAATCAAAAAGGACGGCATCCCGATCATCAACGCCCAAAACCCACCCCTCCCGCACAAAGGGAAGAAACATATCGGCACCCGTTATAAAAACATTCCTACCCGGCACAACTGCGGAGGATCCGGTGTCACCAGTGTAGAGGCGGCCGCATCGGGAGCAGCGGACACAACGGGCGACCCCGGAAGATTCACAGGTGAAGTGTCGCCTCACCTGCAAGGATGATTGGACAACGGAGAGAGTTCGGCCGTCCGGCCCTTTCACTGTGACACCCCGAACTCCACATCAAATCCGTCCAAACGAATCTCGATGAACTTTAATGGCCAACCAATATAATTCCTCTCAGCGATCAGCTGTCAGAATGATTCCCTGACTCTGAGAGGAAGGGGTATCTATGGTCCACACTGTCAGGGTGTTGAGTTTACCAGGAGACAAAGACTGCAGGGACGAGAGGTTTTCTGTTGACTAATACACTGTGTGTGGACCCCGCTGGCAATTCTGGTGTTGTGACCCGAATCGAGACAAACACCACGCTGCCCACTCCACCAACAACACGGCACAGCCGGACACATAACAGGGGACTTTACATCCCACAACACTGGATTCAGTGATGAAACCCGTGATTAATGTTGTTGTCTCACCGAGATGTCCATTAACCCTAACCCTAACCCTGGAATATGGTGTAAAATCCCTCTCCCCATAGTAACACGGGTTATACAGACCAAGGACAAACTGCTGGAGGATCTCAGTGGGTCGGGCAGCATCTGTGGAGGGAAATGGACCGTCAACATTTCGGGCCGACACCCACCCTCTGGACTGAGTGTGGACGGGAAATAGTCAGAGAAAAGAGGTGAGGGTGGGGATGAGGCAAGAGCTGGGGAGTGAGAGGTGGATCCAGGTGAGGGGGGAGGTGGGAAGGTGGAAATAGTGACAGGGGTGGGAGGTTAGTGCTTGGGGCAACACGGGGCTGAAGAAGATGTAAATTAATTCCATAGAGGATGAGCAAAGAGGTTAGAGAGTATTTGTTAGAAGAAGATTAAGAAGATTCACCTGACTGATCCCTGGAGTGCTGGGGTCATAACTTGAAGAAAGATCAAACGTGATAACTCTAAATGTCATTTAGAGATTCGAGGACTGAGAGGAGAACACATTGAAATGCACAACATCATTACCGGTTGAACCAGAGATCCCAGTCTCTGAAAAAGGGGGTGGACTGTCCGGGACTGTGATGAGGGGAAATGTCTCCATTCCGAGGGTGGTGAATATCTGTAAATCCCCTCCACAGAGGGCGGTGAAGACTCAGTGATCGTCCTCACGTGGAAAAGAGGCCGGCAGAAGTGTGGAAGGGATCGAGGAATTGAGGATCGGACAGAAACATGGATGAGATAGGAGAGCAGCCGCCATCTTGTTGATGGTCAGAGGGGCCGAATGGTCACCTCCTGCAGTTTCTCTCTTGATGTTTCAGGGTTCCTGTCCACTGAGGCCCGTGGAATGTGAATAGAAATTAGTGTTTATAAACACAGAACTGATTTAAATGAAACGTGAACACTTCCTGTTTGGGCTTGAATTATGTTTCGGACCGGGATGGGAATCGAGCCTGTGACTCTGTGACCTGGGGTGGAGGGAAAGGGATCGGTGTAGATATGGTGTGGAAAAGTAGACATGTATCTGGTGTAAATATGGAATAATGTAGGGAATGCGGCAGATGGGTCGGGCAGGGTGTGAGGGGAGAGGAGCAGAGTCACCAGTTCAGGAGGGAGATCCTCCACCCGTCACCTGATCCCGTTTCCCGTTCACGTTTTTCTGTAGATCTGCAGCATCTGCGGGTCACTGCTCAACGTGTACGTGTAGCTCACTTTTTGCCCCTGCAGACAAGGCAGTGAGATCCGGATCTGTCACGTCCTCTCGTTGTGGGTGGACAATGATTTTTTTTCTGTAATATTTTCTGCATGTTTCATTCACTGTTTCGACGTGCTGAAGTGCTGCCAACGTTTCTGGGTGTATGACCCGTTTATGTGAGAATTTAGCCATCTGTATTTCTCTGAGCTTCTCATAAATGTGTACAGTTTAATTCAGCTTCACTTCAGAATTTCCAAAGCAACAACCCAGTTAGTCAAATAGTTCCACACAATTAAAATAGTTTATTACATTTTTACTTTTTCTATTTTTGTACTATATATATATATATATATATATATATATATTCTTATTTTAAATCACAATTGTTAAAATCTTTTGTTAAGAATTAACAATTAACAACGGATTTCCTGGCGTATGCTGGTGTTATTAAACCAGATTCTGATATTGATATGGGAGACCAACCACCGGTCACGTGATCCCTGTTACTGCAGATTGTGATGTGAGATTGAAGCATTTTCCATATATTTGCTTTCCATAGAAATTACAACAGTTCAGTTTCCTTCTGTGGTTCCAGAGCAGAAGCTCAGTCTGTCTAATATTTCCACACAATTAAAATTGGAAATTTGTTTATTATCATCACGTACGAAGCTACTGTGAAAATCTTGCCTGATGTATCATCAACACAGATCGATACATTACGACGGTACATCGAGCTGATATACAACAAAAAAATAACTGTATCAAAGCATTATGGCTGCAGAGAATGTGCAGTGCAGATAGACATATGGTGCAGGGTCAGGTCGAGTTACATTGTGAGGTCGAGTCCATTTTATCATTCATTTGGCTTATAACTGCAGACAGGAAGCCATCCTTCAGCCTGGTGTTACGCACTTTAAGGCTTTTGTATCTCTTCCCCGATGGGGGAGCGGGTTTGCAGTAAGAATGTACAGGTTGTGAGGATCCTTGAGTACATGTCCTGCTTTTCCGAGGGAGGGGAAGTGTAGGAAGAGTCCATGGAGTGGAGGCTTGTTTCTCTGATGTTATCTGCTCTCCAAAGTTCTCTGCAGTTCCTTGCAGTCATGGGCAGAGCAGTAGCCATACGAAGGCGTGACGTATCGACAAGAAGCTCAGAGACCGGGGCCTTCACCCTGCCTTGTGTAGCTGAATCCTGGATTTCCTGTCAGATCGCCGGCAGGTGGTAAGAATGGGCTCCATCTCAACTGTCTCTCTGACCCTCAGGACACATAACCCACAGGGTTGTCTCTTTGCCCCTCTCCTTTACTTTGTGTGCACCCATGATTTGTGTTGCCACCCACAGCTCCAATCTGCTAATTAAATTTGCTGACAGCACTCCATTGATTGGCCTAATCTCACATAATAACTTAAAATCGTTCAAATGCCTCCTGACAAGGCTCGATCCAAACAAACTTTTCACCCTTCTTCAGGTTAGTCAGAAGAAGAGCGATAGCAGCAAAGTTCTTACAGAACTTACGGTAATATCCATCCATTCCCAGAAACCTTCTAAGAGCGTTTTTAGCAGTCAGAATAGGAATTTAAGAAATTGCCTGGACTTTTGCCCGAACAGGAGCCAACTTGCATTGACCTACAACATAGCCAAGACAGGTCACAGTGGCATGGCCAAATTCACTCTTAGCTAAGTTAACTGTAAGGCTGGCCTGGGAAAACCTGTCAAACAGTTTTTCTACTGCAGAGATATGCTCTTCCCAAGTGTCACTACCTGTGACTAAGTCATCAATATAGGCATCTGTGTGTTCCAACCCTCGAATTACAGAATCATTCATTTTCCGGAATGTTCCTGGACCGGTTTTCATTCAAACAGCAAGACATTATATTCATACAACCCAGATGGTATCACAAATGCACAATTTGTTCTACCTCTGTCCGTCAATGTAACACACCAATACCCTGTAAACAGATCAATCTTTGTAAGAAATTAAGCTTTTCCAACCTTATTGATGCAATCATCCATCCTCGGGATAGAATAGGCATGTGTTTTTATTACTGCATTTGCCTTCCTATAATCAGTGTAAAATCTAACACTACTATCAGGTTTAGGCACAATAATGCAGGGTGAGCTCAAATCTGATGCTGAAGGACTAATAATACCATTTTCCCGCATTTTTTCAATTTCTTTCTCAGCCTATTTACACTTTTCTACGTTCATGCGATATGGGTGTTCTTTAATCGGTTTAACCAATATCTACATCATGTATTGCGACCGTGGTTTGCTTGGGAACATCGGGAAATAAATCTTGAAACTGCAGAATTAATTCCTTCAGCTGTTGTTGTTCTTTTGGCTGCAGTTGAGCCAACCTGTTATCAAAGTTTTCTGGAACAACCTAGATCATTAGCCTAACTGGGACAATGTTTGGCTTGTGAAAAGTCTCAGACAAGTCAATTGCTTTATTCTCAGGGTTGCCAGATTCATATGTTTTGACAACAACACTCACAGATGGTGCCTGCTTGTCAAAATAAGGCATTATTATATTTATCTGTACCACCTGTGTTAGTTTACATCGGTCGGGTGTTTTGATAACATAATTCACAGTATTAATTTGAGAGGCTATTTCATACGGTCCATTGAGTTTTGCCTGAAGTGGATTTGTCAACATTGGACATAAAGTAAGCACCTTATCCCCCACCTGGTATTTTCTTTCGCAAGCCCACTTATCAAACCAACACTTCATTTTGTTTTGAGAAATCTTTAAGTTTTGTCTCGCTAGACTACAGGCCTGGAGTAGTTCATTGTTGAACTTCAAAACTTAGTCTAACAAGTTAACACGCACATCCCCATCCATTCACTGTTCCTTTAACAAGGTCAAAAGTCCCCTCACTCTATGACCAAATACAAATTCAAATGAACTAAAGCCCAGTGATTCCTGTACGAACTCTCTTACTGCGAACAAAAGCAAATATATTCCTTCATCTCAGTCCTTTCCATTTTCAACACAGTATGTCTTTTTTTGGCATGTGTGTGCGTGCGTCCGATGATGTATTTTTCAAGCCTTTACAAGTCATTGAGAGAGAGAGAGAGAGACAGTGTGGAACACATTGTGTCTTAATCATTGTTTTGAGGGTAGAATGAAACCTTTCTAGAACCCATCGTAATTCTGGATGGTACGCAGACGGTGTAATTTGTTTAGCTCCCAGTACATAAAATACCTGCTGGAATAATCCAGATGTTAAATTGCTTCCTTGATCAGACTGGATTTCTTTAGGCAAATCAAATAAAGTAAAAAAAAAAACTTGGTAAGAGCCTTCGGCGCAGTTTTAGGTTTAATATTTCTGAGAGGTATTGCCTCTGGGAATCTGGATGCAGTTCACATGATAGTTAGCAGATACTGATGGCCAGCTTTAGTCTTTGGCAAGGGGCCAATACAATCCACTATAAATTTTGAAAAGGGTTCACCAAATGCAGTTATATATAGACTGCAGTGGGGCACTGTGGAGATCTGATTAGGTTTACCAACAACTTGACTAATGTGACAGTTTTAGCAAAAGGTCACAACATCTTTCCTCAGATTAGGCCAGTAGAATTATTTCATAATCCTGTTTACAGTTTTATTTACTCCAAAATGGCCAACTGAGGGCAGACTGTGGGCCAAAGTTAAAATTTCAGTCCTATAAACTTCATGAACTACAACGGTGAACAATTGCCCACTTCGCACTCGCTGGTATAGCAGTTGGCCTCCATTTCCTCATTATCACTCCATCCTTGAGATAATACCCTACTGGCACCTTCTTAATTTCATCATTGGAGAAAGCTGTTTCTTTTAAAGCTTCAAACTCAGGGTCTTGGTTCTGTTCTGTGATAAACTCGTCTGCGTCAGCAGACATTTTAGCTATACTTCGAGTTCCTGCGCAGGAAGAATAAATGTTAAAATCCATCTGTGGGTCGTCAGTGGTTGGGTTAGTTGTTAACTGCACTGCAGGAACAACTTTACCATCTGCCAGGTCATTCACTAACAGGAAAGTAACATCTTCCTCTGGTAAACTGGAGCATACTCCCATCTGAACAGGTCCAGAAACCAAACCTGACAGTAAAGTTAGCTTGTGCAATGGCACGGAAACCATGTCGCCCCCAATGACTTTAATAAGATTTACCTCACCAGTGTTAGTCTCATCACCAAACTTTAGAACGCTGTCTGATATAAGTGACTGAGAAGCCCCAGTAACTCAAAGAATTTTCACTGGTACCCGGGTTGACCCTACTTTTACTAATACAAACCCATCTGACATAAAATGATCGAATCCCATCTTAACTCGGTCAGACCTCTCAGACCCTAACTGAACCGCAAACAGAATGTTCAGAACACTGTGGGTTGATAGGTGCTTCAACATACTGACACAGGCATTCGGGACTGACTCCTTTTCCTTTTTCATCTTCAGGATGGAACAATTAACCATCATATGACCAGCTTTCTTACAATAGTAACAAGTGAGACCAGAATATTTCTCCTTCAACTGCTTCCCTTCATCCTTACTCTTGTCAGTATTCCAGCTTTAATGTCTGGTTTACCCTGGTGATCCCTGCTCCTCTTTTGGAAGCTCTTATTCGGGACAGTCTTAACCTTATGAGTAAAAACAAACTCATCTGTTATTCTATCAGACTCCTGCAAAGTGGCAGCATCCTTTTCATCTAAATAGGTCTTTATGTCATCAGGAATGCACCTTTTGAATTCTTCAATTAAAAGCAACACTTTCAAGCTGTTACAATCATCATTTATATTTTTATATGTGTACCGGCAGTCAAAACACACAAACCTCTCATAAGCAAGTTCCATATAAGTCTGTTTCAGATTCCCTCAAATTTCCAATCTTTTGCCTGTATGCTTCTGGGACCAACTCGTAAGCTTTGAGCACAAACTGTTTCACTATGTTAGAATCAGCTGCTTCATCAACTGTCAAAGCAGAATGGGCTTGCTGACCCTTCCCCTTAAATACACTTTGTAAGATAATAGGCCAACCCTCTTTTGGCCACTTTAAACTTTGAGCAACCTTCTCAAAGTGCTGAAAGTATATATCAACCTCTGCCTCGTCAAATGGAGGTACCAATTTAACTTCCTGACTGGCTTTAAACTTATCACTAGAGTCTAACGCGAGACCCATTTGCTGCAATCTCTCTATCTTTTCCAGCTTAAACAGCCTCTGTCTTTCTGCTTCCTCCCTGTTTTTCTACCTCCCTAGCCTCAAACTGCCTCTGCCTTCTGCAGCCTCCATCTTTAATTTTTCTCACTTGTACTGCAGCATACGCTCATGATGTTTACTTTCAGGAAACACGTCCAAATCCTCCACTTTAAACACACCCTCAGATACATAATGTTCAGCTATTATCCTCTGCATCTGTACCCTCCTTATTGTCGATTTCACCTTAGCAAGTTTTAACCTAGCAATACAAAACAACTCAATCCTTCTGGCGTCCTCTAATACCTCAGAGGTTGGCGCTTCCAGACATCTATCAACATCCATTGCTGCTGATTTTCCACACACAAATAAATCAAAGGGACTTCCTCAATGAAATCGATAATTAATGACAATGCCCCCAAAACTGTTGATATCTCGGACGCAGGCCCAATTTTGTTATGAATCATAACGCTTTAGAAATGAACCAGCAGCAATAGACTACACCTGGAGTCTGTTTTTGAAGTTAAAACAATCTTTATTAGAATCTACTTATAATATAGTAACAATCAAGATAAACAAAAGTTAACATTGTTATGTGTATATATATGTGCAAATATAACTCCAAAACTATTGAGCTCGGGAGAAACAAGACTTGGAGTTTTGAGAAGGCAAAGTATGAAAGTTGCAGTTCAACCATGGAATAGCTGATGAGAGAGATATTTGTAATCCAGCGTAAATGTTGAGAGAAGGCAATTATGTTGAATACCACAGGTTTCATGGTGGTAAAACAAGACAACAGTTGCTGTAGATTTTATCTGTCTTCGTTCCAAATCCACATATGAATTATCACCGAAAGTGACTTGTCACAAAGGGTATCGTCTTCAAGTGAATTACCCCACCACACCCAGGCAAGGGTTAACACATCAGTGGTCGTCACAGGATACCCCAAATCAGATCCACTCCTATGGATCAAACGAGGTGACATCCACACATTCGATGTATGCTGAATCGATAATTAACCCACCCTTGTGGGCATAGGAAAGTTGCAATCAGTGACCCTTGGCCACTAGTTCCCTGGTTTCGATCCTATTTTCCCTCCTTCATTTCAGTCTGACTCTGAGTATCTTTGTCCTCGGTTAAAACTAAACAAGCTGCGAGCGATGTAAACAAGCTGCAGGGCAGACTGATTCACCTTCTTAATCTCTCTCTCTCTTAAAATGACAGTCCACGGCAAACAAAACCTAGGGAATCATAACAACGGCCACACCCCAATGTGAACTGACTGGTGTGCCAGTAATTGTGGTGACTGAGTGAATCCTTTCCCACATTCTGAGCAGGTGAATGGGCTCTCTCCAGTGTGAACTTGCTGATGTCCCTGTAGATGGGATGATTTAGTGAATCCCTTCCCACAGACTGAGCAGGTGAATGGCTTCTCCCCAGTGTGAACTTGCTGGTGACTCATAGGGTGGATGAATGAGTGAATCTCGCCCCACATTCTGAGCAGGTGAATGGCCTCTCTCCAGTGTGAACTCACTGGTGTATCTGTAGGGTGGATGACTCAATGAATCCTTTCCCACATTCTGAGCAGGTGAACTGCTTTTCCCCAGTGTGAACTAACTGGTGTGCCTGTAATTGGGATGATCGAGTGAATCCCTTCCCACAGACTGAGCGTGTGAACGGCTTCTACCCAGTGTGAACTCGCTGGTGACTCTGTAGGTGAGATGAATGAGTGAATAACTTCCTGCAGACTGAGCATGTGAATGGCCTCTCTCCAATGTGAATTCCCTGATGACTCTGCAGATTGGATGACTGAGCGAATCCCTTCCCACAGACTGAGCAAGTGAACGGCTTTTCCCCAGTGTGAACTCACTGGTGTGCCATTAGGTCAGATGACTGAGTGCATTCTCTCCCAGAAATTCAGCAGATGACAGCCTCTGCCCGGTGTGGACTGACTGTTGTGTCCACAGGTGGGAAGACTGACTGAATCCTTTCTCACACACAGAACAGGTGAATGGCCTTGCCCAGTGTGAACTTACCTTCAGTTGAGATGACCGAGTGAATCCAGTCCCACTGTCTGAGCAGGTGAACGGCCTTTTGCCTGACTAAAATGATGGGCATGCCAGTTGGTCAAAGGCCGAGTGAATCCCTCCCCACAGTCTGAGCAGGAAGGATGGTCGATTAAATCTCTTGCTCCACTTTTTAAACATCTAGACAGAGACAGCAAAACTGGCGTGTCGTGTTTGAGATTCCTGGAGACAAATTATTTCTCATTTTTAACCTGTAAAAAGATTTACAAAATACATCAATGGGTGCAGGACAACATTTCAGATGAGATTACTTGAGTTGCCAAGGTTTGATCATCCAATTTACTGTCTCACCTTGAATGCTGAGTGACTGAACCTTCTTGACCAAACTTCCTTATGAGACTTTGTCAATTGCCTTGCTAAAGTTCATGTAGACAACATCCACTGATTTGACCTCCCCATCTATTTTGTTTCCTCATATAGATTACCATTCTGATCTTGTCTACTGGGGCAACCTCATGCCTTCTTTTATTTCTTTCAAAAGTGTTCACTTGAATTTCCTGTATTTCATAAGTACCCCATTTGTTCCTATCTGCCTGTACCTGGTATGCACCTCCTTTTTATTGATCTGGGAGAGGAAAGCCAAAGGGGTGATACAGCTGCATGCTGGGAGGTGGGGGTGGTTGGGGGAGGTTACACTAAAGTTGCAGGGGGAATGGGAGCCTGAATAACAGAACAGATAGTGGAGGGGTTGTGGAGACAGATTTTGTTCAGTCCTCAGACAAAGTCAGGAATGAAAAAGTTGAGCATGGTGCAGTGAATATGCTGAAGCCTGTATATTTCAATTCAAGGAGCAGCGTAGGAAAGGCGGATGTGTTCAGGGCATGGATCAACACCTGGAATTAACACTAGGATCTGGCAACTGTGGATTGAGACAGGCTGCTTTATGGCAAAGGTATAGGCAGGCAGAATCTTATGGGGTATAAGAAATGCAAGAGAACACTTAAGAAATAAACCAGTATGGCTAAAAGAAGGCATGAGGTTGCCCTCACAGAAAAGATGAAGGATAATTCTCTGAGATTCTAGAGATAGATTAAGAGCAAAAGGATTGCAAGGTCCTCTGGAAGACCGGAATGGTAATCCACGTGTGGAAACAAAGCAGATGGTGGATATCTTAATTCTTAAATATTTTTCCATCTCTATCTACTCAGGAGATGGACAAAGAGTCCACGGGAGTGTAGAAAAGTGGCATTAAAATCGTGGACCCTATACAAATTAAAGAAGAGTAGTTACTTCACTGTTCAAAATAGAAGATAGAAATCTGCAGCATATTCCAGACCATTCAGCCTAAAATGTTGTGCCAACCATGTAACCTACTCTAGTAACTGCCTAGAATTTCCCTAGCACACGGCCCTCTGTTTATCTAAGCTCTAGATATCTAAGAGGCTGTTAAAATACCCATTTGTATCTGCCTGGAACACCTCTGCTGGCAGTGCATTCCACGCACGCACCACTCTCTGTGTAAAAATCTTACCCCTGACATCCCTCAGTATCTATTTCCAGGCACCTTAAAACTATGCCCCTCGTGTTAGCCATTTCAACCCTGGGAAAAAACCTTTGGCTATCCACACGCTCAATGCCCCTCATCATTTTATACACCTAAAAAAGGCTCTAAACATAAAGAAGGAAATTATACATTGGATTGGAGATTTGTTAGAAGTATAGAAAATTATGAGTGTATAGATAGGTTAAATGCAAGCAGCTTCTTCCACGGAGGTTGTGTGGGACGACAACCAGAGGTCATGGGTAAGTGGGGAAGGTTAATATTTAATGGAACATGTGGAAAAGCTCTTTACTGAAATGGTTGTGAGAGCGTGGAATGAGATGCCAGCCCAAGTGGTGGATATGACCTTGTTTTTACCATTTAAAAGAAGTTTGCATGGGAGCCTGGATGTCAGGGGTATGAAGGGCGATGGTCCCAGTGCAGGTAGTTGCATTAGACAGCTTAAATGTTTTTTCAGCATTGACTAGATGGGCCAAATAGCCCATTTCCGTACTGAACTTCTCCATGTTTCTATGACAGAGAAGCTGGCCAAACTTGTTTGGAAGGGAAAGATAGGAGTGACAACGGAGCAGCAATGGCTGGAGTTTCTGGGAGCAATTCGAGAGCTGAGTGATTCCACAGAGTGGAAATATTAGAAAGACAGGAGGACACAAACGTAGCTAAAATGAGAAGCCAAAACCAGCATAAAGCCAGAGAGAGGGCACATAATAGAGCAAAAGCTTTTAGAAACCAACAGCAGACAACTAAAAAAACTCACATGAGCTCAGTGCGTGGAAGCATGATATTGTAGTCATTAATGGGTCTTGGTAGCTCCCAACAGTCTGAGGGATTTAGAGGAACAAAATATCTGGGGCCTCGATATCTCTTGAAAACCAAGGTTCCCTGCACCTGTTATCACTCAACTTTTATTTTGGCAGGCACATACAAACTCTACACCCTCAAAATTTCACTTCTGAAGGACTCCCGCTTACAAGTACTCTGTTGCCAGGGAACAGCCTGTTCCAATCCACACTTGTTAGATCCTTTCTCATACCATCAAAATTGACCTTTCTTCAATTTAGAATCTGAACCTGTGGTCCAGACCTCTCTTATTCCATCTTTATTTTGAATCTCATGGCATTATGATCACTAAATTCTGTCACGAGCCTTAGATCATTTCCCAACAGCTCAATGCCCCTCATCATTTTATACACCTAAAAAAGGCTCTAAACATAACGAAGGAAATTATACATTGGATTGAGGATTTGTTAGAAGTATAGAAAATTATGAGAGTATAGATAGGGTAAAGTCAAGCAGCTTTTTCCACTGAGGTTGGGTGGGATGACAACCAGAGGTCATGGATCAGTGGGGAAGGTGAAAATTTAACGGGAACATTTGGAAAAGCTCTTTACTGAAATGGTTGTGGGGGTGTGGAATGAGATGCCAGCACAAGTGGTGAATATGAGCTCGGTTTCACCACTTAAAGGAAGTTTGGATGGGACACTGAATGGTAGGGGTATGGAGGGTGATGGTCCCAGTGCAGGTGGTTGCATTAGACAGCTTAAATATTTTTTCACCATTGACTAGATGGGCCAAATAGCCCATTTCCGTACTGAACTTCTCCATGTTTCTGTGACAGAGATGCTGGCCAAACTTGTTTGGAAAGGAAAGATATGAGTGACAATGGAGCAACAATGGCTGCAGTTTCTGGGAGCAATTCGGGAACTGAGCAATTCCACAGAAGTGGAAATATTAGAAAGACAGGAGGACACAACCGTGGCTAAAATGAGAAGCCAAAGCCACCATAAAAGCCAGAGAGAGGGCACATAATAGAGCAAAAACTATAGGGAAACTTTTCGAAACCAACAGCAGACAACTAAAAAAAACTCAGGTGAGCTCAGTGCGTGAAATTGTACTCATTAATGGGTCTTGGTAGCACCCAACAGTCTGAGGTTTTTTGAGGAACAAAATATCCGGCGCCTCTATATCTCATTAAAAGCAAGGTTCCCTACAGCTGGAAATTTTCAATTTTTATTTTGGCAGGCACATGCAAACCCTGCACCCCCAAAATTTCACTTCTGAAGGCCTCCCACTTACAAGTACTTCGTTGCCAGGAAACAGCCAGTCCCAAACCACACTTGTCAAATCCTTTCTGATACCATCAAAATTGACCTTCCCCCAATTTAGAATCTCAACCCATGGTCCAGACCTTTCTTTTTCCATATTTCCTTTGAATCTCATGGCACTATAATCACTAAATTCTGTCACCAGCCCTGGATCATTTCCTAACAGGTTATTGCACACTTCTACGTTGGGAATTTTACATACTGATTAAAGGCACATTTGACAAACTTTACCCCATCTAGTCCTTTTACAGTATGGGAGTCCCAGTCAATATATGGAAAGTTAAAATCACTTACTGAATAAACCTATGTTTATTGACATGGTCTACAATCTATCTACAACTTTGTTCCTCTAAATCCCTCAGACTGTTGGGTGTAAACAAGTCCCAATAATGGCTACAATATCATAATTCCCTGTCCTGAGCTCATCGGGATTTCCTACGATGCTTCTTGCATTGTGATATACACAGCTCAGCACATCCATCGCATCATGCTCAACCATTTGATTGCTGACTCTATCTGAGGTCTGAACAACATCTGACTGGTGTCAAGAAAACAAACTCTCCCTCATTGTCACAAAAACAAAGGAGCTGATTGTGGACTACAGGAGGAATGGAGACAGGCTAACCCCTATTAACATTAACCAATCTGTGGTTAAGAAGGTGAAGAGCTTTAAGTTCCTTGGCATAAACACCACTGAGGATCTCACATGGTGCCCTGACGAAGGGTCTCGGCCAGAAACGTCGACAGTGCTTCTCCCTATAGATGCTGCCTGGCCTGCTGTGTTCCACCAGCATTTTGTGTGTGTTGCTTGAATTTCCAGCATCTGCAGATTTCCTCGTGTGTACGTACCGGCTGTGTTGTGAAAAAAGCACAATAGCACCTCTTTCACCTCAGACGACTGAAGAAGTTTGGGTTGGGGCCCCAAATACCAAGAACTTTCTACAGGAACACAATTGAGAGCTCCTTGACTGGCTGCACACTGCCTGGTATGGGAACTGTACTTCCCTCAATCGCAGGAAACTGCAGAGTGTGTTGGAGACAGCCCAGCACATCTGCAGATGTGAACTTCCCACTATTCATCCATTTACAGAGACAGGTGTGTAAAAATGTCCAAAGGATATTGGGGACCCAGTTCACCACAACTACAAACTGTTCCTGCTGCTACCATCCAGGAAACGGTACCACAGCAAAAGGACCAACAGGCTCCGGCACGTTTGTTATGTGAAAGCTACTTGTTGCCCTGGACCAAGGTTTTTGATGTCATTATCTTCCCAGAGAGAATGGGTCAAAACATGTCGTCACGGGTAGAAAAGTCCAGAACAAAAGGAGGTAGAACAAGTAACACACACAAAATTCTGGAAAAACTCAGCAGACCAGGCAGCATCTACGGAAAAGAGTACTAATGCTGAGTTCCTCCGGCATTCTGTGTGCGTTGCTTGGATTTCCAGCATCTGCAGATTTTCTCTTGTTTGTGATTGGAAGTGTAACAAAGGTGATTTTCTCAACTGGTGATGTAAAAGATTCTGTTCCCTTTCTCCGAGTTCCTAATCCTTGCATTTAGATAGTTGGAGCTCAGCTCTGTGTGAGAGATCCATCGGTTCCCATTCCCTCAGGGGAAAGAAGCTCCCCGGGGCCCGTGTACGGATCGTGGGGCTGAGAGAGCGGTAAGAGAGCATGACTGTGTCGGGATTGCGGGCCACGGCACCCGCAGTTCACAGCAATTGACCCTCACTCGGTGTTTAAGACAGTCACTCCGAGATAATCGCTTACCTGCGTCCGAGACCAGCAGCCGTGTTCCCGAGAAGCCTTTTCTGAGCTGCGCGCATGGGTGATATTCGCCAACGTCATCAAACTTGACGCCTGCGCAAATGATCGATGCTTCAGTGCCGGTGATATTTTTAATGCACGGCATTATAGGTAATCACACTGCCATTAACTGTTTCTGCAAGCCCCGGTTCCATGTCCATATCTCAGTATTTTTTGGTATATAGAAAACTCAACAGCTGTTTCAACGCAGAAAGAGGCTCCCATAAACAATATACTCAATATCAACGTGTATCTAATGCCAAAGTACAATCTCTTACAAAGGTCGATATGAAACACAAGAAATTCTGCAGTTGCTGGAAATACAGAGACGCACACACAAAATGCTGGAGGAACTCTGCAGTTCAGGCAGCAACTAAACAGAGGAGTACACAGTCCAGGCATTCTGAAGGAGCCCGGCCTGCACGTTGTCCATTTATTCCTCTCCAATTTTGCTGCCTGATCTGCCGATTTCCTCCAGCGTTTTGCATTTTTTTTCAATCAATTTCCAAATGTTTCCGATCGTTCATCTGTAGGCACATCCTGCTCGCCTGCTTCCCCCTTCTCCTGGGAAACTCTAGACCCCATCTCTCTCTGGAGCCCCAAAGTCCTGACTCAGGCTGGCAGCTCTTTGCTTTCTGACTCTGCACCATCGAAGATTCACTCACTGGTCTGCTGTCAGACTTTAGAGGCGCATTGCAACAACCCAGCTGTCTGAAGGACGTCCTCTGAAATGTGAAAATATTACAATGACGTTCAAAAGAGCAGGGAAGGAGTTTAACCAACTTAGTCCGGAGCCCTGGGGAACGTCACAACCACAGTGAGCTCATCGTCCTATTTAGTCTGGAGAAAATCATGCAGGTGTATAAGATAGGTACGTGGAACTTAGAAAATTAGAGGGTAATGCAGTATCGTCATTCTAGGCAGTTCCAAGAGTACTTTATATGGTCAGCACAACATTGTGGGCCGAAGGGCCTGTATTGTGCTGCAGGTTTCTATGATTCTATGACATTCAAGGAGATCTCTTCTCCCACGGTGAGAGAGAGAGAGAGAGAGAGAGAGAGAGAGAGAGAGAGAGAGAGAGAGAGAGAGAGAGAGAGAGAGAGAGAGAGAGAGGAAGAGAGAGTGAGAGAGACAGAGAACGAGAGAGAGAGTGAGAAAGAGAAAGAGAGAGAGACAGAGAGCGAGAGAGTGAGAGAGGGAGAGAGAGGAGGAGAGAGGGTGAGAGAAAGATAGAGAGAAAGGAGGAGAGAGAGAGGGGGTGGAGAAAGAGAAAGAGAGAGAGTGTGAAAATGTGAGCGAGAGAGAGAGGAGGAGTGAGAGAGAAGAACTTACAGGATGCTGGATAACTCGGAATAACTCGGCTAGAAGTTCATTCGGCGAGGATCAGGACGACCGAGCCCCGAGGGATTAGCACCGCCCCGTTTGATATACTCCAGGGCACGAAGGAATCAGAGCCCAGACTCGGGACAAGTTTACAGGTAATCAGTCTGATGAGAGGCAAAAGTCCAAGGGGACTCAACTGGATTCCTGCAAAGTCTGAAGGAGAATTAATTCGAAGTATCCAAGGATAATTGCAGCGTGATTGTAAACTATGGAAGACACAACTCTAACATATAAAAATCCCCGAAGCGCGACAACACATTATAACTATAATTAATAAAACTCAGAGAATGACCAAAAAAAGCAGCAAAAGGGAAAAACAAAGTGCTGAGAATACTCTGAACCGAGGGTGAGGCAAATTCCGTCCCACCATGGCGGGCATCTGACGGCCCAGTACTGTCCGGAATGTCCTTTGGAATTCTAAATTAAGGACAGGATCCAAAATATCCCTGGTTCCTCCGGACCATATCCCTCCCATACTGGTAAAATGATCCCCAGTGGTGAGGGGCGGAGGAAGAGGCATGTGTGGCTTCCGATTCGGGGCCAAGTAGCACAACATACAAGTTTAAATCCCGATACATGTAAGGCGGGATGAGGGGGAATGGTCTCCGTTGGAGGCTTGTGGAGAGATGTTATTGGGGGAGACGTGTGTTTATTGGGAGGTGTGTTCAATGAGCAGGCGAGCTGAGGGGGAATGCTCTCTGGTGGAGGGATGTGGGTACAGCCTGTACGGAAGCCGCTGGGTGATTGGAGGAGGTTAGAGGAGGAGTTGTGGTGTCTGTGGGGGCTGAGAGATTCCGAAGGTCAGTATCTGTAGCTACTTGGAGACACGCGTAGTTAGTGTGAGAGTGTCGTGCAAGAGGCGTGTTTTATTATCGGGTGTCTCGGTCTTCAGTATTTTATTTCACCTGCTATATTTCCCATTAACCTTCTATATCGCGGTTATGTTTTCCCAAAGTTTTCCCGCTCTCCATTAGGGATTATAAAAATTTGGAAATGCTACTGGCATCTAAGGAAGTCCAGTGTGAATCCTTCACCGGTCCGGAGAAGCAGCAACATTTCAGGGCTTGATTCTGCAGAGTCGCGCTCCCCGTTATTGCACAATATCAAATCTCCATGGCAACCCGATTATCCAGCAGCTTTTGGAGTTCAGTAACTGCCCCGTAGCATTAGCTTGCGCATCTTCTGCTTCACTGAAGGGTTCTCCCGTGATACTAAGAAGCGATTTTTTTTAAAAAAACAACCTTGTTCTAATATATCGCAATTGTCCAAGTGAATGCAAATTGAGCCCCTTCCCCGCATCTCCATCCTCTGTGCGGAATGTGTTTTCATTCTCGGTTGGATTCTTCGAGACACATTCACTGTATTCTTCCCGTACCGACCGTCCAGAGTCCTTACACCCACTCTGACTCTGCCTTCCAAATTCTCAATCATCCCGGCAGACTCCCCACATCTTCTCTCTTCTAAGGATAATTTAAGTACCTTCTGCAAATCTTTCATATAACTGAAAACCAACATCCTTAGTGTTTGACTGCCCTTCAAAACTTCTATATCATCCTGGCAGATTTCATCACAGCCTCCCGTCTTCCAAGGATAATCTAACCCCTCTCGCCAAATCACCCGTATTACTGATAGCAAACGCTCTCAGCAATTATGTTGCAAATTTATCGTTTGACTTTCACGATATGAAAACAACAAAAATAATAAAAATTAATACTGTGATTGACCTTTCCGAAGCAAAATTGCCGGGCACACATTCGTCCGAATGAAGATAGTATCTAAGATGAAAACCAGGCAGCTTCATCACAATTAATGACCCGTGACTGCCCCCTTCCGGAATCGTCGGGGTAACGCATGCCAATAAGAAACGTGTTCCGATGTGTTGTCAAATTACAGACAAGTTGGGCCGAAGCGAAATCAGATCTCCTCCGTCCTGTGGGCTTTGTCGTTTGCTGAAACTATAAAGCTTCAACCGCATAGAGACAAAGTACTAAATCTCCCAGCAATAGCTGCTACAGTCGGCAAACCGGAACTTTAAGTAAAGGGAAAACTCCGAAAAAGCAAGAAAGAGAATGGAAGTCGGGATTGGCAGACTAGGCCAGATCACTCCTAAGTTTTAGATAACAGACACCGACAATGGATCTGTGTGTATTCAATCCCGGATATGAGGGTGATATAATGTGCAAGGTAAACTACATTTTAGAGAAGGGAAGTAACCACTCTAATCTATAACAGATATTTTTTTCTGAAATAACGGAAAGGCAGAACAGCTGGAAACAGCAACTTTTTAAGAGTTCATTAATATGCTTACAGAGCAGGCATGGATTTATTTTCGAAATTGTAAAGTTATTTGCCACTTCCACCTCCACCTGAGCGGTGCAGACTTCTGAAACATTTCAAAAATAAAATTGTCGGGGAGAACAGAACAGCTTTCAACTGCTCTCTGAATTTTGTCTGGGTCACTCCGTAGATAAATGTATTCGTGCAGCTGCTGAAATTCTGAATCACAGAACCCCAAAACTGTGCCTGAAAAAGCCGGATAGTCGTTTCCAGGTCGGTGTAGAGGCATCGCATGAGAATGAAGACCAGAGTGGTTGTCGCCCAACAGAGAAGGAAACTCGCCGACAGGCTGAAGAGCAGAATGATGGATTGTCTCCGACTCTCCATCTCCGGATCTCGCTGTTTCCCGCAATTTTCCCGTCCCTTCAGTCCCCTGCGGACTCTGCTCGGCGCCAGTATCTGTCTGACGGTCAGAGCATTGAGGGTCAAAATGAGGAAGAAAGGAATTAGCGGATTCAACAGACGATCCACCCAATAAAACACCTCAAACCCTTTGATGAAAGGAAGTGCGGGTCTATCGGAACAGATCCAGTTACCCGTCACGTACGACGTTGTTTTTTCCATGTAGAGGAAATAAAATGGGATGTTTTTTAAACAGATCCCAATAGATACCACGATAATCACCAAATTCGCAGTTTTGGTGATGCAGTATTTTGTTTTAAATTTAGTCATGCAAATTGCCACAAAGCGATCAAAAGTGAAAGCGACAGTAAACCACACGGAACAATCAACTGCCACGTGACACAGTGTATAGTGGACAACGCAGAACGGAGCACTACGCAGGATTCTGTAAAGTCCGTATTCTTGAACAATCTGGTAGAACAGGACCTCGATAATCACCACCATTAGATCCGCCGCAGCCAACGCCATCAGGTACCGCGTGACGCATTTAGAGAGACAACAGTTTCCTCGGCTGAGAATGACGATTGCCAGAAGGTTAACTGCAGAGACATAAAAAAGACCCCAAAAAAGAGAAAAAAATGCGCATTTTATGCAAAAAATATAAACATCTTTTGTTCGCTTGAAATAACATCCATCTTTCATCTCTAATGCATTGTTACAGAGGCAATACAAATATACCCGTGCTTATGCGGTTTGTTTGAACACGTGACTGCAGCATAAAGCTCTTTACAGTAACGCATGTTCACATTAATCTCTTCACGTTCATGGTAGAGTCCAGGAATGATAGAGTACAGAACCCGGTCCCATCACCATGCGGATCTAATGGCTATCTGAGCTGGTCCTGTTTGTCCGCGTTTGTATCATATCCCTCTAAATCTTCCACATTCATCAACTGTCCAAGTATCTTCAATATTGTCAACGACCCTGTATCACCAACTTCCTCTGCAAGAATGTTCAATGCACAGACCAACTTTTGTTTAAAAAAATAACCCTCGGGACCCAACTACATCGCTGCCGTCTGGAAGTATACCTACCTGTTTAGTTCATGATTCCCCAATCCCATGGAGAGAAACTGACTGTACCATTGACTGTATCCGTTCATCATCATGGTTGTATGCGCATCTATAAAGTCATCCACCAATCATCTGCCTTAAGGAATGAAATGCGACTCGGCTGAACCTCTCCCTGTAACTCAGGCCTTAGAGCCCCTGCGGCATCTTTGTAAATACTGTTTGCACTCCTTTCAGCGGACGTCTGCTTTTCCTATAGCAGAGCCTCTAAAACCACGTGTGGCATTTCCAAGGAGAAATGTAGTGTAATTACTGTGTGGACGAAGAGTTATATAAGGGCAGCACCAACAATGGAGCCGCCGGAGATTCTTTGGAGGAAGCGCAGGGACAGATTCCTCATCAACCCGAGCTACGCTCACCTGTGTCTCTATCCGAAAGGCCCAGTTATTATGGGATTGCAGGGTCAGATTCTGAACCAGGACCTTGAGTGCCCCTTTCTATGTTCTTTTTTTTAAACAAACCACAGTTCACAACACTAAACGCCATCAGACTGGCAGAACAACTGAGAGGTTCAATAGAAAAAATAAAATGTTATTCCTTAGCGCAGGAGAGGCACCAGAAGATTGGAGGATTGCCAGTTGTGGTCTGCTGTTTAAGACATGCTGTAAGTAAGTGTACTATCGGCCGGTGAGTCTGATATCAGATGTGTGAAATTTCTTTAAACCTTTTCTGAGTGACCGGATATATAAGTATTTGGATAAAGATGGACAGAACGGGAATAGTCAGTGTGGCTTCCTGCGTGGTAGGTCATGTCTATCTAATTTTATCCACTTGTTTTTTCTTGAGGAAGCTGGCAGAAAAGTTCATGAGGGCGAGGCAGTGAGTATTGTCTACATGAGCTTTAGAAAGGCATTTGGCAAGATCCCGCATGGGAGTTCGGTCAAGAAGGGTCAGTGTCTCGGCATTGAGATGAGGTAGTATCTTATACTACCTTATAAGATAGTAAGGTATCTTACTATCTAAGGTATCTATTATCTTAGATATTGAATCTTGGCTTTGAGGGAGAATTCAGAGACCGGTTGCTTTCCGGCTGGAGGACTGTGACTAGCGGGGAACCACAGGGATCGGTGTTTGGGTCGGTTGCTGTTTGTCATGTATATCAATAATCTGGATGATAATGTGGTTAACTGGATCAGCAAAGTTGCGAACGGTACCAAGATTGGAGTGTAATTGACAGTGAGGAAGGCTATCATTACTCGCGGAGGGATCTGGATGAGTTTAAAATGTGCTGGTAAACAGCAGATGGAAGTTAATGAGGAAAAGAGCGAGATGTTGCACTTCGGTAGGACCAATCAGGATCGGTCTCACACAGTGAACGGTAGGGCAGTGAGGAGTGTGGTAGAACAAAGTGATCTGGAGATACAGGTAAATGATTCGTTGACAGTGTTGCCACAGGTAGAGATGGTCTTAAAAATAGCTGCAGGCACATTGGCTTCCATGAATCAATGTATTGAGTATAAGAGATGGGATGTTATGATGAAATGTATAAGAGGCCGAATTTACAATATTGTGCGCAGTATTAGTCAGCTACCTACAGGAAAGACGCCAGCAATGTTGAAAGAGTACAGAGAAAATTTACAAAGATGTTAGTGGTACTGGAGGACCTAAAAAAAAAAGATCAAATAGGTTTGGACTTTATTCCTCAGAACGCAGAGCAGTGAGAGGAGATTTGATCGATCTATACACAGTTATGAGGGGCATAGGTAGGGTAAGTGTACACAGGCTTTTTCTTTCCACTGAGGCTAGGTGGGACTACAACCAGACGTCATGAGGGTGAAAGATAGAACGTTTAAGGGAACGTGAGGAAAAGCTCTTTAAGCGATGTTTGGATAGGGACATGTTGCTATGGTCCCACTGCAGTTTAAATTATTTTGACGTGGACTAGATAGCCCGAATGGTCTGTTCTGTGCTGTGCCTGTCTGGGACTCTGACTCTACGCGTGCGCTACCGAATTCAGATCGGTGGTTATTGTTGCCATTTGTAACAGTGCTTTAGCTTGAAATACTGATAAAGTGAAGCTCCAAAACGCTGCAAAGTAAAGGTTCTGATGCGGTTATAGATTAGAAATTATGTAGATTATATTTATTAACACAATTAATTTCAAGGCATTCCGTGATTATATAAACAAAGATTTCAAAATATATTGGCATAACTTCAATATTATATTATCGTTATCTTAAATAAATCTCCCAGTGCACGGTGTTCGCGGGAGCATTTCAGCTGCAGCCCGGCTGCGCACCGCGCACCTCGGAGGGAACAATGCTGACAGCAGGGAACACAGATAAGAACCTGGCAATGGGGAGAAACTGGGAATTGTCAAAGATCGGAGAATACAGTTTGACTTATTTCAACAGAGGCAGGAGAAATGGAAGCGGAGGAGCAGAGCTTGCTTTTCAGAAAGAGGGAGGAAAGTTTTTGAATTAAAATTGGTAACTTTGCAATTGGGCGCTCGACGGTTGGAGGCTCGTGAGTGCGAGTTTGTGAAGAGACGAGAGTCACTGAGCCACAGCTGGGGCGGCGCATCATTTATCGCAGGATGCGAGGCAGAATCCGACCACATATTTGAATTTCGATCATCAGACGAGTCATTTGCCTTAAACAAACGCCGGCCTCGGTGAGAAGCACACGACCTCACCAAATTAATGCAAAACCTCAATTGTTCACAGACGTCCTTTCGGGATGGGGAATAATCGCCTTTCCTGGACTTTATGTGATGTAGATTTACGAATCATGTGGATTGCTAAATTAATCCTCTGATCTGGGGATTTTTAGAGGCGGTTATAATATCAGAATTGACGGCGATGCCCACAAACCGTGAACCCAAACAAGAAAGGGGAACAGAATTTCACAAGTTGATATCGATGCCATTTGCTGTAACTTAAAAACTTAATCAATTGCTTACGTGAAGGATTTATAAGAAATGAATTCTGCTAATGACAGGAGGTTTTGATGGACATGGATTGTGTGTGTTGTTTCAGTACAGTTCGAAGTCTCACGTCACAAATGAGAAGACTGCAGGCAGTTCCAGTGACAAGTCTGCATGATCCAGGTTAAAATCTCAACAGGGCAGGAGATTGAGAGGAACGAGACCGCACTTTAGGGACTTTTGAGGATCTGAAAGGAACTGCTGACAGATCAGGTGATCAGAGAGCTGCTCTGGCTCTGCTGATTGTTTCAAGGAATCGGGTCATTTATGAACACCTCCGTTTGAAAGCGTGCCGACTGCGCAACGATTCTGACATGGAAGGTGTGCGAGAAACAAAAGGTCATCTCGTAAAGAAGACTACAGTGTGGACATTTTAATAAACAGGGGTTAAAACCACATCAGCAGTAGCTGAGAGCGGCGTGAGGTCGCTGCCTTCCGACAAGTAACCGAAATGTACTTACCAGGGATACCGACAATCACAATTACTGTGTAACAAATAGTCCTCTCTTGTTGCATTCTCTAGAAATCGAAATTCTGCTCTAAATTTTCCAAACTTCTACTTTTCATAAAAGACGGCGCGGGTAAATAAAGTCAAACAGATAGAACAAAGCCCATTGATCGAATTCCTTCTGTATCTGCCGGGTAAAATGCTTCACAGATCTAACGTTGAAATTCCACTGCGTCTTGATGTTTCACTCCTAAATGCGGTCGAAGCACGGAATGACATTCTTTTATAGAATAATCTGTTACCAATAATGTTACTAATAGCAGTGACTGGCATCAATTGCCACTAATTGTCAATTTTTTCTCTGCTGTAGCGAACCGCAATGCCAATGGGGAAATAACTGAACTTAGTTCGTAGATGCAAACGCAGCATCTGTCATGAAGCCTCTAGGGACGGCCGATGCTGGGACCGCAACACCACGTACGATGTTGTCAAACTACTCGGTGCAATGACAGGACGTTATCTGAGTAGGTAGTAGTGTGTAATCCTGTGGGTGAGTCCTCAGCGCTGATTCCACTCTAACCTTGCGAGGGGAGACTCTGCTCCGGTGCAAATGATCGAAACTTTAATTGAACAATAAAGTCAGCACTCCCTTGTTGTTTCTCTGTGATCACGCATCCTTAATATGATTCACTGTTACTTTGTGCCGGTGATAAATTTTTCACGATATGACACATCAACATTAACGTTATTGGCGCAAACCGTCACTGTCTGCGCTGTTCCCGGAGTCAGCCGAAAACACAGATGCCGGCAAGTATGCGGCCCGAGGTAGAAAACAAATACCCTGTATGACAGACCCGATCCTCCACCGCTGCTGTCGCGTTTACTCCCAGAGACAGGGGGAAAAAAACACAAAACATTCTACAACGTTGGTTTTAATGCACAACAATGCTAGTAACGATATTTAATATGTTATTGAGTTAGTAGAACATTTGGAAAGTTGGACTTGAGAAAGTAGCTGAGGGAAGAAGATAACGTGCGTATTAAGCTGCTAAACAGAGATGAACCGCGTAATGGGACATAATTCACGTGCACAGTAAAGCATCAGGATATATAAACGAGCTATTCCTGGAGCATACTCTTCTCGTGTTCAGACAGAGAAACAAGCAGAAGCTGGGGGCGGGGGTTCTTTGACATTTCATGAAACATCAGATTACCACAGGAATTCTGCCTCAATTCAGCCACCGGACATTAGGAACAGAGTGGAGGTGCAAGGAGAGACGCTTTCACAACAACGTAGCATTCTGAAACCGGTATCAATAACTAAGCTTTTTGGCTGTGCAGTGGCCTGAAATTATAGCTGTTCAAATATCTGCGTGTCGGAGAAAGGGGGTTCATGGTATATCAGGGAGCAGTCTGGCGCTAACTGTCGAGCCCCTGTTTGTGGGCATGAGAATAAAATGATTAATTGTCCGCAGTGATCCCCTCCGCGAGGATCTGTATATCATGGATTGTATGACAAATCAAGATAATGTGTCTCCACCCGAAAGGCCGATATTCCTCCACAGATGCTGCCCGGCATGTTCGGTTCCTTCAGCGTCGTCCCGGTTGCTCATACATTCAACCAAATGAGTTGCCGGGCTTGCTCAAGGCCAAGTCAGGAGACGCCAAATTCATTAGGTAATTCCTAGTTCGTACTTGGAAAGAAGTATGTAGTTTTTGCCAATTGTGATGATCTTTATCGCTCTGGAGATCATTTCGCAGTTGCATTTGGTAACAGAGTCACAGAGCAGAGAATCATAGAACAGTACGGCACTGAAACAGGCTCTTCTGATCATCCGTCAGCGTCGAATTAACACCCTCCCTAGTCCCATGGAGATTGCACCTGGACCATGCCGTCCACACCCCCCCCCCCCCGTATTCATGTTGTATCAAATTTCCTATTAAATGTTGACATCGGACCTCATCCACCACTTCCTCGGGAAGCTCGTACAACACTCTCACCGCCGTATGAGGATGTTCCGCTGCGTATCGCCCCGAAATATTACACTTTTCACTCTTAACTTATGTGTCTTCATTTTTCTCTAATCAAACCCCAGTGAAAATGTCCGCTCATATTTACCCTATTGATATGCCGTGTAGGTAGCATCCAAACTGATGGAATCAACATCGATTTCTCTAACTTTCAGTAATGCCCCATACCACCCCCTTCACCACTTAACAACCCCATCCCTCTCTCACTCTATCCCCTTGCCCGCCCATCACATCAATCATCTTCCCAGCTCTACCTTCTCCCTTCCCCTTCATGTTTCACCTATCACCTTGAGTTTCTCTTTGCCCTCTCTCTATCTTTTAACCCGACTCCTCAGCTGTTTTTATTTCTCCAGTCCTACAGAAGGCCTTCAGCCCGAAACGTCGAATGTACTCTTTTCCATAGATATTGCCTGGCCTGCTGAGTTCCTCCAGCATTTTGTCTATAAAGGCCTTGGATACAGCCCATTCCATCACAGGAAACACCCAAGCCAATAGTCCGGAAAATCCCTTGCCACCGTTGAACACCCAAGACCAGACGACACAGGAGCAGAACAGGCCATTCAACCCATCTAGTCTGCTTTGCCTTTCCATCATGGCTGATCCCGGATCTCACTCAAACCCATAAACATTCCTTCTCGCCATATCCTTTGACGCCCTGACCAATCATGAAGAATATCAACAACCGCCTCAAATATACTGCTGAGCTCCTGCTGCCCTCGGTGTTCGGACTACCCCGGTCATGGGGTATGAAGGGAAGTATCTGGACAAACAGGAACATTAGCGATAGTCCGTCTGGGCCAGTCCGTAGTAGGTCATGTCTAACGAATCTCACAGAGCTTCACTACGTAGTTACCCGCAATGCGGTTGAAAAAATATGTCAGGTTTCCGTGTGGGAGGTTGCTTCAGAAGATTCAATCGCTCGGCTTTCACAATGAGGAATTAAATTGGATTCGCCATCGGGTACGTTGGGGAAGCTAGAGTGCGGTAATGGATGGTTGTCTCTCTGACTGGGGACCTGTGATGAGCGGAGTGCCCAGGGGATCGCTGCTGCGTCCGTTCTTGTTTCTCATCTATATCAATGATCTCGATAATAATGCCGTTAGCTAGATCTGCAAATTTGCCAATGACAGCAACATTACGGGTGTAGGCCACAGCGAGGAAGAATACCGGAGCATGAAGCGGGATCTGGACCAGCTGGAAAAATGGGTTGAATTATCAGATCGGATTTAACAAACACAACTGTTAGATGTTGCCCTTTGTGAGGACCACCTAGGGTGGGTCTGACACAATGAGAAATAGGGCACTGAGGAGTACGATAGAACAAACGAATCTGGGAATGCAGGTCCATAATTCAATGAATGTTGCGGCGCAGTTAGACAGGGTCGTAAAAACAGCTTTTCGCACT
The DNA here is from genome assembly GCF_048418815.1 of Hemitrygon akajei. Taxonomy (NCBI): domain Eukaryota; kingdom Metazoa; phylum Chordata; class Chondrichthyes; order Myliobatiformes; family Dasyatidae; genus Hemitrygon; species Hemitrygon akajei. Next base: position 1,062,402 of record NW_027332030.1, on the reverse strand, counting down.
TTGGCCCTCATAGACCAAAGTACTGAGTACAGGAGTTGGGATGTTACGTCATTATGGTTTTAGGCTTTATTGGGGCCTAATTTGGAATATTGTGTGCGGTTGGGCTCAACTATCTGCAGGAAAGATGCAAATAAGTTTGAAAAAATGCAGAAAAAAATCAACACGGCTATTGCCGGGACTGAATGTTTTTAATTAAAAGGAAAGATTAAATATATCAGCACTTTATTTCCGAGCGGGTAGAAGACTGAGAGGAGATTTGATAGAAGTATACAACAGTATGAGGCGTATAGAGAGTATAAATGCAAGCGGGCTTTCTCCACTGATGTTGGGTGAGAATACAACTAGAGATCATGGGTGAAGGGTGAAATGTGAAATGTTTAAGGGAAACATGAGGGGAAACTTCTTCACCCTGAGAGTTGTCAGAGTGTAGACAGAGCTGCCAACACAAGTGGTAATTGAGATTCCGATGTCAACGTTTAAGAGATGATTGGGGAAGTACATAGATGAGAGGGATATGGATGGCCACGGTCCGGGTGAAGTCGATGGGAGTAGGCAGTTTAAATAATTCCTCACTGACTGGACGGGCTGAAGACCCTGCTTCTTTGCAGTGGTTCCCTCTGACTGTCTGACTGTATATCTGGGTTAGAGCTTCAGTGTCCAACAGCACCAACCAATCTAGAAAGTCGTTAATACTGTTTTAACCCTCTGTCCTTGCACACACTAAAGGATGGAGACTGAGTTAATGGATGGTTACAGCATGAGAAGATGGAAGCTTTTGAAATTGTTTATTCTGTATTCTCCAATTGCCTGCGATGGTTTTGAAGGAAGACAAGTGTGAGCCCGGATATTTGCTTTGCTCTCGCTGCGTTTTCAGTTTGTGTAGTTTTGTGTGTTTCATTTAGTATTGATTTCAGAGGGAGACACGGATTCCACACCGGCCATGTGGATTCAGGGTTAAATGGATCGAAATATGAGCGTATCTACATGCGATACGATAAAACCACGATTCAGTGGTAAATAAGCTTTAGGATAAATTGGTGTATACATCAATTGCGAATTTAGAATTGACATTTTGGAAGGCTGGTTCTTTTAATATGCGCCAGAAGCTGCTACTGAGCACTTTGAAATGCTGGTTTTAAATTGTAGGGCTCCACTGGAAAAGGTGTTTTGCAGATATTGTAACATTTGCCCTGTAATATGTAAATGACAGGTCAGTTTAGAAAACGCGCTGGTGCAGTCAATAGCGCAGCCATTTGCTTACGTCATCAGCCCAAATTCCATTAATTATCCGGGTGCCGCTGTGTGGTCAGATTAAAAATATTAATTACTCAGCCATATTTCTCGGAGCACTGTAACTGCAGACTCGCAATAGAGTTTTAAAGTGTACCGAAGTTTCGACTCTCCATGCGGAACACGGCTGCCATTTGTCTTCCAGCCAGAATTTATTCTGTGTACTACATCATCTGCCTTCTGTTAGGAAACCAATTCTGAATCAACGCAGCCAGGTTTCCCTCGATCCCATGCCTCCTGACTTTCTGAATGAGTCTACTATGGGGAACTGATCAAACGCCTGACCATAATTAATGCACCCATATCGACTGTCCTGATTCATCCGTTAGTTTTATTTTCACCTTTTCAATTAAATCAATCTGGCAAATTAATGACAACATACCATGCGTTCTCTCCGTAGCCAGACTACGCTTCTCCAAATACTCATTAATTACCTCTTTAATAATCGTCTCCAGTAGTTTACCCACTACTGATTAAAACTCCCTGGTCGATAATTCCAAGAAGTATCCCTGCTATTTTTCTTCAACAAATGAATAACATTTTTCACGCTCCAATCTTCTAGTTCTACTTCCGTGGCCAGCAAAAACACAATTATCCTGTCCAAAAGCTCAACAATATCTAAGTTCGCCTTCCAAAATTAGCTGGACTATAACTCTTCAGGCACCGGGGAATCATCTATCATAATGTTTTCCCAAGTTTCCAGCGCATCCTCTTTCCCAGCGTCGGCACGTCCGAGCATATCTGCGTTATTACGTTGTGGGCACATTGATCAATGCATTCAGTAAGGATCTTCACTGTTTCCTTGGTCTCCAGACAAGTTTTCCTCTTTTACGTCTGATCTGCCCACACTCTCTCCAGTCTCCTCCTGTACTTCACAGTGCAACCCGTCAAGGATTTCTCAAATCCCCCTATCACTCCTTTCAGTCCACTGTTATATTCCTTCCTGTCTACATTGTGACTCGCTGTAGCTTTATTTGATCCTTTCTTCCTGTTCTGTAAGTATCGTTCTTTCTTCCTCTTGACGTGTTGTCCAAATTCCTTGTCTCCTAGGGTTACTTTACACTGTCATCCTTTCCCTGCGTCACTGAGACAAGCCTATACTGAACCCCGTGTAAGTACCCCTAAACAATCCCCACATATCGGTTGCACAATACCCCGAATGCATCATTTCCCAATGTACCTTCCTAAACTCCTGCCAGGCAGCACCATAGTTCGCAGACCCCCAATTAAACACATTCCACACTCTCTGGTCCTATCCCTGGGCAAGGTAAGTGGAGGGGAGTTCTGTCCTATCGTTCTGAAATGCTGACCCGCGGAGAGATCTGTCACCTGACCCGTTTCCTTTTCTAATATTAGATCCGGTACGGAGTGTTCGCTATTGCGCCTGTCTTCTTATAGTGACGTGAATCCTTCCTGGACACTATCAAGAAATTATGCCATAATTAAAACTTTTACCCTGGGGAGATGCCAAAGAACATGATGGATGTTTCAGTTACCCATGTAAATAACCTGGAAAATGTCCAAGTCCCGCTTCCCGATCGGTTCCTCTCTGTTCCAGTTGCAGTTTTTCTGTTAGAGGGCGGCTGTACAGAATACTCCAAATGTTTCTGTGTTTGTCTCACATTTCATTAACAAACGAACGCTCCCCGTTGTTCTCCCTTTCTGCAGTTGCGATACTATCCCTGGTTAGCCATCGCACTCACTTTACATTATATTACACGACCCTGTCCATTTTGAAACATCTAAAACTTGGAAAGCCCTGAAGCCATCCCTGCCCTTGTAACAGTCGGGTGTCTGTGATAGTTTGGAACATACTTCAACCAGTGTAACAATCACACCAGCAACAATGAGCGCTTGTATTGCCACCAACCTGAACTTATGATGTGGGCAATCTTCCGCCAATTCTGCAATTTCCGGGCGACCAGGCACATGATTGTTTGAGTTTATGACATATTTGCCAAACCTGTTCATTGCAAAACGGTTTTATTTCAAAACTCCGCTGAACTGTCATAAGACACGGGCATTATCAACACAGATGGCCATTTAATGTAAACACATACTTCATTCCATTCCTCAGCTCTTCTCTGAATTTCCTCTGTGTCAGTGTATAGATACAAGTATTGGTGCACATGCTGAGTGTTTGCAACATGAGCCTAAATTGCTGTAGGATGTATACCGGGGATCTCAAATATCTGTCCTCGTAAAAATAGTTTTGCAATTGCCATTTCAGGGTATGGGCTACAGAGGGCATCCACAATAATATGAAATTAGCTGATATAGAAAAAAGCAAAATCATCGATTTTCTGCGTTTTTCCACCTCGCCATCTTTCTGATTGTCGCTGTTGTGCCGAAGCCTTCTGCGGACTCTATTTGCCACAACGATATGTCTTACAGTTAACCCGTTAAACACCAAGATTAAGCCGATTGGTATCATTGGTGTTAAAATACTCAGCAGTAATTGGTATCCTCTCCACACGGGTGAAGTGGTGTATTCATATGTGCCGGTGCACCGCCACGGCGTGTTGTCAATGATGACGTAAGGTTCAGTGGCAAAGTAAAACGGGGCACATCTCCCGCAGCTCACTATAACCACGGTCACGATAACCACCGTTGCTGTTCTCTCGGTGCAGTATCGCTCCCGCAGCTTTCGGCAACATATTGCGATGAAGCGATCGAAGGTAAAACTGACCGTGAACCAAACAGAACAGTCCGTCGTTACAACCCGAAATACAACTGTTAGAGCGCACACAGGAGTGATGAGCAGGGGTCTGGAATAAATGTAGATGTTGTTGGTCTGGTCCACTAAAGCAACAACGATAACCGCCATCAGATCCGCTGTTGCCATTCCAACCAGGTAACAGGTGATGCATTTGGAGAGTCCGCATTTTCCCCGAGATAGTATCACAATCGCCGTTAAATTAACTGCAAGAAATTGGGAAAGAAAATAGAAATACGGTCAGTTCCCTGATTGCCCCCATTCTACCGATGCTATGCAGGGTATGGTCTGTTTAGAAGTGGAAAGCGGGAATCCAGTGTGTGCGGTCTCGGTCGCTGCACTCCGGCTGGAGGACAATGACGGATGTGAGTGTCAGTGGATTGGCGACATTCCCAGAGTTTAGAGCGAGGTATCCGAGTTCCACGACTCACAGACCGGTGAGCAGTCGATCGCTCCTGTAAACAACACCATTTCCATTATGTGAAAGAACAGACAGGATTATTTGTAGCGGTCTCAAAGTGGCATCATGGAGATATATAGCACGAGTTCTCATTTACTGACTTACAGAAGAATAGACCTATCTGTTGTAAATAGACTGGACCGTCATTTAAATAAGCTGCCACGTTGTTATAAGATCGGAGTGTCTGCACTGATAGAGACTCGGACCAAGAAAAGCAGAGACCGGCATCACTTCAGAAAGCCTAGCAAGGTGAAATTATGAAACAATGTCAATATCAACACGAACATAATTGATAAAAGAAAAATCACTTTGATCAAATTAAGAAACAACGACAATATCGACACCAGCTTAATTGAGAAAAGAAGAAAACACTGCGATCGAAATATGAAAAATGAAAATAAAACTATTAGATGCCTAAATCCTCCATTCCGGAAACACGTGTCAGGCGACGGTAGCATCTGTGCTGAGTACCAGTGCGGATACCGCAGCAGAGTAACGACGGCACCATACATAAAGTAACCAGCTCCGGCATCTTACCGGGGACACCAACCGCTACAAGTGTGGGATAGAAAACGGCCGCGATGTAGTAAATCGCCGGATATCCCATATTCCGTCAGAAGCAGCGTTCAGTTGTACGGAGCGTTCCAGCTGCTCAGATGGACTGCGGATCGGTTTAACAGACTTTTATTGAGGTGAGAGCAATTCCACTGAGGCAATTAGAGTGGCGATCACGTCAGGGACATTAGTGACAACCAACTGCACAAACACTGACGTTAAGCTATTTGTGCTCACTCAATCCCCGAGTCTGAATTTGACTCCTCCAGGGATTTTGCAATGTAAACCCTTCAAAACAAAATATGATGTGCTTTTTTTTCATGTTATGTTCCATGATACCTGGCTTCAGCTATTTAAGTGAAGATATATTTTGTCATTGTTGCTTTTAAATCAGGCATTCAGCTTGAAGTCCATTTATTTGGAATATTTGACGGAGCACATTCACTTCTGAAATTGAGGGGAGTTTGTTCTGGCGGGTGAAATGGAGAACACTTATTTATTAAAGGGAAACATTCGTTCATTCTTTTCTTTCCTTCGTGCCAGTCATTCCGGGCGGTTTCAGTGATGGAAATCACAGTGACAGCTGACATGTGTTATAATAAAATATACTGCACATCTTCCTCCAAACACTTTTAAAGATCCACAGCGATATTCCAGAGACCTGTCATCAAAAAGGGAGAATGTCCTCGGAAGATTAGCGAGGGCTGTGGACAGTTTGAGGAACAATGTTTTCCAGCGCACACATGGGCCGTTTGGCAGGAACCTGACCTCTGCCAGTGAATGACCTGACCACCCCATACCCGTGACCTGCGATGCAGTCTGTTTAACTTTAAAGATATTCTCAGACCTGCCACAGTTCTACCACTATTTCTCCATCCATTCTCTGTTTGAACAAATATAGTAAGCAAAATCTATGATCAATCAGCAGGTTCTCAGGCTGCTGTATAATTTGCCACGAAGTTGCATTTTCTCCTCCTGATCTACTGTCAGGTATATTGCCTTTCGAGCGTCACTATGAGTATGTGCAGAACAGCGGATGTGTTCAACCTCACCTGTCAATCACACTTCCTTCTGCTCCTGTAGCGCACCGCTCCGTGCTCATTGTGGTTCTCGTACCGATGAACGGCTCTCGGCTAATTGGAGAAAGTCTCATCACTCTGTTTCCATTGTGAAACTCGTACTAATGTGCGGCCCTCGATTGAATCGAGAAAGTATCACCACTGCCTTCAAATTCATCTTCCCAAAGTGAATCACTCCGTAACGTTCCGGGTTGAACTCCATCTGTACCTTCTCAGCGCTGCTCTGCGACCTGTCGCTGTCCTGTTGTAAACTCTGACCACCTTCTATACTATTCATAATCCCACCAACTTGCACATAATTGGAAATACAATAACCCACCGTTCCACTTCCTTTTTCACATCATTTTTAAAGCACAAACATCCGGGGGTCTCAGAACAGATCTCTGCACGACAACACTGGCGCCAACATCCAAATAGAAAACGCTCCATCCACAACTACACTCTGCCTTCTTGGGCGTCAGTCCTGAAGCCACAAGCCAACTTTTCCAGGATACCAAGTTTTCTAAAGTTCTAAAAGGTGATACCGTGTTTAACAGAAGGATGACCGTCACATCCTCACAGAATTGAATCAAGCACGTGAGAGATGATCTGCCCCGCACAAAGCCGCACTGATTCTTCCAAATCAGTTACTGCTTCTGGAAATTCTCGTAAATCCTGTATCTAAGAATGTTCTCCAATTATTTGCCCATTACTGAAGTAGGACTCACCGCCTCCCGCAGTCACCCAGGGATTCTCCCGACCACACAAGAAGGCTTATTTAACCTACTGTTTTTATTTCAAAAGTTCCAGTACAGCCTCTCTCTTAAGTTCGATATGTTGTCGCACGTCGGCCCGTGTAACGCTCTCCTCGCAAGTATCCCCTTTCACTGGTGAATACTGAATTCAAGTCTTCATTCAGAACTTGCCCTTCCCCCCCCACTCCACCCCCCGACCTCAGGGGCTTGTTTCATCTTCTATCCCCGACAGGTCCTACACTCACTCTAGTCATCATTTTCTTCACATACTGCTTAATGAGATAGTCTACTCGTTTATTTATTCTACCAAAGTGCATTCCTATGTACCTCCGGCATTGTCTTCCATCTGCCATTTCTTTGCCATTCCCTAATCCGTGTGTCCTTCTTTAGCCTCCCTATGACCTCAATGGGATATGACCCTCATCTGTTTTTGTTCCACCCCTAAATCTGCCATAAAACCATCAACAACTTCATCGAAGTCATTGACATAGAACGCAAAAAAAGTGGTCCCAACCCCCGAGGTTACTGGAAACGAAACATGGGTTAGAACAATTTTATCATGTTCTTAGAAGTACCTCGAGTCTTCATCCTCAATAATAGTCTATAACATTGTCCCAAACACTGGTCACCTTCACTCACATCGCCCCTAAGTAGAACATATTCTGCTTAAAAGAAAGAGATGAAATATATTGCAAAACAGTCGCCCCCTCGGCCCGGTTTCTGGAACAAGGAACAACAATAAACATTGGTTGTGGTGTGTTGGACAGGCCAGGATATTCAACACTATTTTTGCACGATTTTTAATCTATTGAATATGCATATATTTATTTGTATATGTATTTCCGTAATTATGTATTTATGCGTGTCCATATTTATGGATGTGTGTATTTATTTGATCCTTGTTTCTTTGCTTATTTATCTATTTCTCTTCTATATTCTGTATTGCATTGAACCACTGATGCTAAGGTAACAAATTTCACCACACGTGCCTGTGATAATAAACCTGATTCTGATTCCGTAGTGACGAAGTATGTGACGTGTATAAAGCAAGGACATGATACACCTTGGCCATTGCCGTGTCCGTCGGTCACCAGTGGGTGGCTCTCCCCTCTTCAGAATAATTCACCGGTGTATTAGAGAACTCTCGCTCTCGGTCAGCTCGTCGCCAGTCTCCGTCAGTCTCTTCCGTTCTCCTCAGCTCAGGTAAGATGCTTATTGAAGGAAGGGACTGAACCACAGGGCAGTTACATTTATAGTAAAGAGGAACAGTGAAAGCAAGAGCGACGTGTGAGATCACGGCAGCTGTGTGTTGTAACCACTGCCATTCATCCCATCGAGGTGCACTGGCACCAAATACACCATCACACTCATGTTTCATTAATTCCATTTTAATCACAATATTCCAATCTGCTTCGTTGGTTAAACCAGACCAAGATATCAGCGGCCTATTAAACGACCTATCGTGAAAGGATATTACTCACAACACGCATAAGGAAGCGAGAAGAATATGACAGAAGAGCAGAAATAGTTGCATTTTTCAGCAGCACTGCGTCGGTCTGATCAGAGGTCATAGTGGAATAGAGAAGGGACTTACAATCCCAAACGGATGCTCAGCATCTCCGTAGTAGTCGTGAAGAGCTCGCCACTTCAACAGAGGCTCAGTGAAGTGTCAGAATCTGATCACATGCGACGCGTCGGAACTGTTTCATAGTTCTGTCCAGAAGTGTAATTGTGTGCGCTGCAGGTTCAGTGTGAAAAACAACAAAGGAATTACCCAGCTCTGGACAATCTTGAGTACATTCCGATGACTCTGGGTGGCTACGACAGCTGCACTCAGGTGGCGAAGTCCACAAGTTGAACCCCATGTCAGCGTCCTGGAAGATGGAAACACTGCACTCTCGTCCTTTGCTGGTCCGTACCGTGTCACACGGTGTCACTGGACAACTGGACGCTTGCAGCATTGGACTGGTATATATTTTAGTTTCTCATAATCAAATATCAGAAATCTTCAAGTAGCATGCTATTGAAGTTATGAATTAACTTTTAATTAACGCCTAATTAATGTAATTAATTAATGCTCATGGAAGGACTGCCTGGGACCCTGAATGGTGGTAAGAGACGAGCATGCCATGGTGAGGCCAAACTCAGGTTGGGGGAGCAACAGCTCAGACACCATCTGGGTAGTCTCCAGCCCCTTGGTACGGGACATCGAATTCTCTAACTTCCGGTAATTCTCTCCCTCTCCCTTTCCCCATCCCACCTTCACTCTGTCTCCTCTTCTAGCTGCCTATCACCTCTCTCATGATCCTGCCTTCTTCTACTACGCATAGTGCTTTCCCCTTACATTCCTTCTTCACCTCTCCTTCCTATCCCCTCCCTGCTCCCCCCCCCCCACACCTTGATCTTTCCTCTGATTAGTTTTTCACCTGGCACCTTCCACCCTCCCCCCACCTTCTTTATAGGGACCCTGCCCCCTCTTTCTTCAGTCCTGACGAAGGGTCTCGGCCCGAATCGTTGACTGCTTATTTCAACGGATGCTGCCTGACCTGCTGAGTTCATCCAGCGTTTATACATGTTGAGATTAATTGAGTTTGAGGTTAGTTTGTGCCTTAAGCGAATTTCCGACTCAGGCAACATTTGCATTTCGTCACACTGAAAGGGATCAAAGGAGGGTTATTTTGGTGTCTGGCCTCATTCCTCAACTGAGTGAATTTAATCAACAGGATAACGGTGAAGGTGATGCGCAATTCCAGTGCGCCAGCTATTTCTGGGGCATGGTTTTAGGAACGGTCGGATCCGTGGCTTCACCTTTTGGTTATTTATAGTTGGGGGAAGACGGGGAGCTGTGGGGAATAGTCATGTCTGGATCAGGCAAACAACCCACCCGTTCGGACATGTTCAACAATGAGTAGCGAGGCGAAGCGGGTTGAACACAAGAACCAAACGGAGAATATTTGCGGCTTTTGTGAACAAATCCAAATATCAGAGAAGGGGTGGAACGGCCAGAAGCCGCGATATTCCAGCTGCAAAGTGTATCCCCGGCTTTAAAATGCGGGACAGTGAGTGCGTTTGCATTGGATGTGGGATGATCTCTGCAAGGTCTTGACGAAACCCTGTGGGAACATGTTTCCTTTTGTGAATAAAGGAGGACCTACCGCGTGCAAACTCAAATTATATCCCTCAGAGCAAAAACAAAGATGCACCGTTTGGAAGTTAAATACACGCCATCTACAGGGTGAGGGGCGAGCACAAAACAAAATAGAACATTCGCAGCCAGAGAGTCGTTCTCACAGCTACGACAACCATCTAAACAACGCATGCTCCAGATGAGGTTCAAACTCACAGCGTCAGCATTTCCCCACCGTGTACTGACATATAGCGGGGCCCTGCAGAGTCAGCATGCGGCTTTGAATATCAGGAATGTCGGCTGAGAATAAAGACTTTTCTGAATAATGACTTCCTCATCTTTCAGAGAGACAAGCACTCATTCTGGAAGCAGGGTAGGAAGGAGAAATGAATATCTGGCCCGAAGAATGACTAAGCATCTACGTGCAAATACAGGTAAAAGTTTCTTCGGAAAACACCATGACGAAATCCATAGTTGATTAAATCAGAGTCTGACCGCCTGATCCATGGGAGATTTTATTTTGTGACAATAAAAACCTTCCCTTCACTCAAAGCGAACAGAAGCGGCACCAGAGCCGACTCCTACCGAACACCACTAATCAGCTCCGTTCAGTCCCACTCCTTGCATTTTGCCATTCACACAATCTTCCATTTATCATAGCATATTTCTGTATTAAAGACGTTTTATCCTGTTTAGAAGCCTCAAGCACGGCAACTGCCTTCTGAAAATCCAAGTAAACAACATCCACTGACTCTCCTGTGTGAAATCTGTCTTTTGATTTCCTCAAATCATTCCAACAGATTTATAAAGCTACACATCCCCTTTAGGAAACCACGGGGAAATCCGCCCTATATTATCATTACTCGCCATATACGAGAAATTTCATCATTATTAATGGGGTCCTGCATCTTTCCAACCAGTGAGGTCAGGCTATCCAGCCTATAGTTTCGTGTCATTTGCCCACCTCTCTTCTCAGAGTGGAGTGGATTGACATTTGTTACTTCTCACTCTTCCGGATTATTCCAAAATCCAATCATTATTCAAAGTTCACCGCTAATGCCGTTCTCAGCCTCATCTTTCAGAAAGCGCAGGCTGTTGTCAGATCCACAGCCCCAGTTTCCCCGGTGCATCTGGCAACAGATGGCGAGAAACTGATCAGATATCAATGTGGCAGTGAACCAGACAGAGCATCCTGGTCTCCTCCATCTGGTCCAGCTGATTAGTGCTTCTAACTTTGCGTATTCCAGCCTCTCAAGCATCTTCTCCTCAGCAATAGAAACTACACTCACTTCCATCAATAACAGTCGCAACCTTCTTTCATACTGCTGGTGTCATTCACGCTGCAGAATGATGTGAAATATTAGGTTCATCGTTACCTCAAAGAAAAGAGGGATTATATTAATTATTGTATTAATGAGCGTGTGGATGAATTGCAGAGTTTGATGAGACGGTGGAATATTAGTGGGTGGGTTGAGAGAGAGGCAAAAAGGATTACATTGGGTACAGCATTAAGGGGCGTGTGGGAAGGACATTATGGAATTACACTAGGTGAAGTGTACGAGGTTAAGTGGATAAAGCGGAATTTGGAATTCAGTCTGGTCTGAGGAGGTGACATTGTGCAGGGTGAGGTATTAAGGGAGAGAAAAGGGTTGGAATAGACGGCGAAATTATTTTTTTTCGAAGGGAGATCTAGGTGTAACGATACTCATTGGTGGGTTAATGGATGTATAGAGGGAAAGGCTGTTAGGGGATGGGAGATATTGATTGGAGTCTGAAGGAAGTTTAGAATGGGTTTGAAACACTTGTGTAGTAATCGTTCTGTATAGGGAGAGGACGTTAGGGGACGGGAGATGTTAATCGGATTGTGGAAGGATGTTAGAATGAGTTTGTAATACGAGTGTAGCAATCGTTGTGTCGGGGGTGTTCGGTGACGGGAGATATTACTCGGAGTGTGGAGCTAGGTTAGAACGGATTTGAAATAATGGTGCGGGAATCTTTGATCAGAGGGAGAGAAGATTGGTATTTGAGTGGGGATATTAATGGTTGAATGGATGATGGTAATACGCGAAGTTCACTGGTGTGTGATTGGAGGACTCACTTCTGATCCTTAGTATGTCAAGCAACATCTATGGCAATGAATAAACAGTCTCCGTTTTCGCCCATAGTCTTTCATCAGAGCTTGAAAAGGAAGTAGAAGTTGCCAGAATATGAAGGCTTGCAGGAGAGGAGAAGAGGTAAGATACCAAGGTGGAGAAATGAGGAATAAGGAAGGAAGTAGGGAAACATATCAGAAGTTAGATAAATCGATTTTGTTGCCATTAGATTAGAGGATACTGACGGAATATGCGGTGTTACTTATCCAAACTAAAAGTGGCCTCATAATGGCACAAGATGAGGCCATGGACAAACATGTCGGAAACGGAGTGGGGAAATGTTTTGATAGTGTCTGGCACTGTGAATTCCCGCATTTTTGTGGATAGAGCTAAGGTGCTCCAGAAAGTGTTAATCAATATGATTAACAGTTTCCCTGCGTTCAGTCCAAGTTTACAATTTAGATTTGTACATTGAGATTTTACAATTTAGTGCCATGCCTCATCACAATTGGGATTTGACTTGAATGACATGATGCGTATTTTTACCTCAGCTGTTGGAAGACACGTCAGCCTTGTGTAGTATTGAATATTCAGTGTGCCGGACCGAGTATAAATGAATGACCGTGGAGATTCATCAGCTCATAGTTTCTTCAGCGAGATCACGGGCAGCTGGAAGACAGGCTGAATCTCACGCAGCATGCTTGAAGCTTTTTACCGTGTGAGAAAGATATGGTACATGATCATCGCCGTTATCGGTGTTCCTGGTAAGAACTTGGGCGAAGTAACATTTGCGGCTGTGACTGCGCATTCTTTGGACTAGTTCGGTTGTTATGCGGTTATGAGTGCGGTGGAGGCATTGTGACAGCACTCCGTGTTCGTTGTGAAGTTTCTTGGCAGTTTGATCCGTGGACTCGGCCGAAAATAGATCGGCAGCTGAAACAGATGTAGAGTGGAAGATCGCGGAGACGAATTCATTTTGTGGATTCATGGCGGGCAGTTTTAATTTATCAATGCAAAGCCTCTTTGACAAGGAAAGAGGGAGTGAAGGGACAACATAGCGAAGTCTGATGGAGCTCAGCCTTGTAAGGTCCCTGCGATACTCCGCTCAGGAACAATGAGCATTGAAGTATTTGGAACAATGCTGTAGCAGTCTGGAGCAACGCATGACGAGACATGCGAACTGGGTGGGGAGGGAATAAACCTGCTTTTCTAATGGACAGAGGCGGATAGGCGATGCTTCGCTGTATGAGGAGAGTGTCAGTACATCGGTGACGGGATCGCGGCAGTGAGAAATGCACAAGAGTATCCAGACTTTACACATCAGCCTAAAGGAGGACAATGTTTATGAAGCGCCTATGTTATTCCTTTTTTTTCTTTATGTACTGGATTTTCAAAGCACTAACGTGCAAGATACATCAGGCATTCAGTGGCTCAGGCAAAATTATTAAAAGGGCGAATAGGAACTTTCTGGTCGGACACTTTGACATGGTGTGAAGGACCCTGGGAAGGAGTAGCTGCAGAATTTAAAAGAAGCGAGGCAAGCGGGGCCCCTGCGGGCGGGTGACGAACAGAAATCAAAGAGGGGACGAGGACATGCGACGGGTGGCTGTAAATTTGCTTTGGACTGTGTAAGTGGACAGAGGCGGAGGGAGCGGGACCGCTGTATCGGGAGAGTGACAGATCATAGGTGACAGTAACGCGGCAACCATCATCGCTGAGAAATTTGCCCTGGTAGCCAGGCTCCACGTATCACTCGAAAACCTGATTGCTGGAGATTTACATGAATTTCTCCAAAGCCCTCTCGGCAATCAATTGACAATGCCTTCTTTCCAAACACTGTTCCTCTTCCAGTTCCGAGCAGCGTGCCGTTTTACATTTGTAAACTTCCAGAAATGAGTTGTCTGCGAAGTTGTAATGTGCTCAATTTCCAGCTTAACTATGGCTTCAGACCCACGGAACGGTGAGACAGTAATTCACATTTTGTTTTTTTGCTGTTCCCGCAGTGAATTTAGTGGCGATTGTGATCCTGTCCCGGGGAAAGTGCGGCCTCTCCACCTGTACCACTCGCTACCTGGTGGCCATGGCAACCGCAGATCTACTAACCATCATATCTCAGGTTATACTGTGGCGGATCAGTTATTATTATTTCCCAGGAACTTTTCTGGACATCACCCCCGTGTGCAGTGTGATCTTTGCCCTAGGACAGGCAGCCACTGACTGTTCAGTCTGGTTCACCGTCACTTTTACATTTGATCGGTTTGTTGCCATTTTTTTCCAGAAGTGGAAAGAAAATTATTGCACCGGGAAAACTGCGGCTGTGGTTCTGACAACAACTGGCGTTTTGTTCTGCTTTAAAAATGTACCCTACTTCTTTATATACCAACCTGTGACAGTGATTGACAATATACCCTGGGACTGTACTGAAATACCCGGCTACTATACGAATCCCGGGTGGGTGGGATTTGACTCGCTTTCTACCGTCCTAACGCCGCTACTCCCGTTCGTGTTAATACTGCTGTTCAACACTCTGACAGTCAGACACATTTTAGTGACGAGTCGCGTCCGTAAGGGGCTGAGAGGTCAGAACAAGGGGCAGGACCGCAGTGACCCGGAGATGGAGAGCAGGAGGAGATCTGTGATCTTACTTCTCACCATCTCCGGAAGCTTCATCATCCTGTGGTCGGTGAACGTAGTCGAATTCCTTTATTACACCATTGCCAGGCTGGATCCAAATAATTACAACGATTCAGAATATATATTTGGACACTCGGGAGTTATGTTGCTGGTGTTAAGTTGCTGCACAAACACGTTTATTTATGGGGTAACTCAGTCCAAGTTCAGAAAGCAGTTCATCAGCTCAGCAAAATTTCCGCTCTTGTCAATTATTCAACTGATTAATAAATAATATGTATTGAGTTGTTTTTACAGGCGGTCGCACTGTTTTCCATCTTGACACTGCAGAACTGAGTGTCACCAGACAACGTGCCAGCGGGGGGAATAAAACTGGGGGAACAGGAGGGGCAGGACTGGCAGCTCAATGCTCCAGAGTTCGGATGTTTCAGAAGTGTTAGAGGCAGAGGAAAGAGGGTCGGGGGGCATTGCTAGTCAGGGAAAATGTCACAGTTGTGCTCACGCAGGATAGATTAGAGGGCTAGTCTACTGAGGACATATGGGTGGAGCGGAGAAACAGGAAAGGTATGACCACATTAATGGGGTTGTATTATAGACCACCCAATAGTATGCGAGAATTGGAGGAGCAAATCTGCAGAGAGATGGTAGACAACTGCAGGAACATAAAATTGGGATAGTAGCGGATTATAATTTTCCACATATTTAATGGGACTCCCATACGGTTAAAGCTCTAGACGGATTAGAGTTTGTACAATATGTTTAAGAAAGTTTTCTAAACCAATATATAGAGGTACCGACTAGAGAGGATGCAATATTAGATCTCCTTTTAGGAAACGAGTTAGGACAGGTGACGGAAGTGTGTGTAGGGGAACACTTTAGTTCCAGTGATCATAATACCATTAGTTTCAACATGATCATGGATAAAGATAGATCTGGTCCTCGGGTTGAGGTTCTAAACAGGAAAAATAACACATTTCAAGAAATGAGAAAAGATCTAAAGAGCGAGGATTGGGACAGGTTGCTCTTTGTCAAGGATGTGATTGGTAAATGGGAGACCTTCAAAGGAGAAGTTTTGAGAGTGCAGAGTTTGTATATTCCTGTTAGGATTAAGGGCAAAGTGAATAAGAATAAGGAACCTTGATTCTCAAGAGATATTGCAACTCTGATAAAAAAGAAGAGAGATGTATGTCATCTATAAGCAGCAGGAAGCAAATAAGATGCTTGAGCAGATTAAATTGCAAAAAAAGTACTTAAGAAAGAAATCAGTAAGGCTAAAAGAAGACATGAGGTTGCTTTGGCAGTCCAGCTGAAGAATAATCCAAAGAGCTTCTACAGGTATATTAAGAGCAAAAGAATAGTAAGGGATACAATTGGTCCTCTTGATGAACAGAGTCGTCGGCTATGTATGGAGCAAAAAAAAGGGAGATCTTAAATATGTTTTTTTTGCATCTGTAGTTACTAAGGAAAGGGACATGGAGTCTACGGAAATAAGGCAAACAAGTAGTGAGGTCATGGAGCTAGTAAATTGGATGATAGGAAATAGAGGAGGAGGTGCTTGCTATTTCAAGGCAAATCAGAGTAGATAAATCCCCAGGACCTGACAGGGTATTCCCTCGGACCTTGAAGAAGACTGGTGTTGAAATTGCAGTGGCCCTGTCAGATATATTTAAAATGTCGGTATCTGCGGATGAGGTACTGGCGGATCAGAGGATAGCTCATGTTGTTCCGTTACTTAAAAAAGGCTCTAAAAGAAATCCGGAAATTTATAGGCCGGTAAATCCGACGCCATTACTATGTAAATTATTGGAAGGAGTACTAAGAGATAGGATCTACAAATATTTGGTTATACAGGGAGTTATTAGGGAGAGGCAACACGGCTTTATGTGTGGTAGGTCATGTATAACCAATTTATTAGAGTTTTTTGAGGAGGTTACCAGGAAAGTGGATGAAGGGAAGGCAGTGGTTGTTGTCTACATGGACTTCAGTAAGGCCTTTCACAAGGTCCGCATGAGAAGTTAGTTAGGAAGATTCAGTCGCTAGGTGTATATCGACAGGTAGTAAAATGGATTAGACATTGTGTCAATGGAAGAAGCCAACGAGTGGTAGCAGAGGATTACGACGCTGAGTGGAGGCCTGTGACTAGTGGTGTGCCACGGGGATCAGTGCTGGGTCCATTGTTACTTGTCATTTATATCAATGATCTAGATGATAATGTGGTAAATTGGATCAGCAAATTTGCTGATGCTACAAAGACTGGAGGGGTAGTGGCCAGTGAGGAAGGTTATCAGAGCTTGCAGGGGGATTTGGACCAGCTGGAAACTTGGGCTGAAAATGGCAGATGGAGTTTAATGCAGACATGTGTGACGTATTGCACTTTGGAAGTGTTACGTATTCAGGCAACAATAATTATAGATGAGTTAGACGAAGGGTTTTATAACAAATAACACGTTTATTAAACACTGATAACAAACCCCCTTCAAATGTAAACAAACCCAAACAATGATCCGAGCTCAGCTGCTCAAACAGTCCTTAATAGCGTTGCAGTCCCAAACAGTCTTCAAAGCGGTATTGAAAAGAACTCAGTTCGTTAAAACGGTATGCCGAAAGAAAACAGACTTTAAAACGATATGCCGACAGTTCAAAAGCTCACGGTACTTTTAAAAGGAGAGACTTTTTAAAGCGATGTAAATTCTCTTCCACGTCGATGTCCTTCGATTCCCAGCGTCGAACTCCCACGTCGAATTTTATTAAATATAACAACTTAAAGTGACTGACCTTCCTTCCACAATATTCCCAATCTCCCGCTTTTTCCAGCGGAGACTATCATGAGAATAGTAAACGAAATCCTTCCGAATGAGGATCACACAAGGTCGAAGTCAATCCATCGTCGAAAATCGATTCTTCTCGATTTGTCTTCCAAACTTCACTCTCCATTAGCAAAGAAACCGTTGGCTCTGACCTTTTAAACTTTAGGCATTATATAAAACTTCATTTTTAACTAAACTGCGTCATCACATTAAATCACACAGTAACATGAAGTCATCTTGGCAAATCCTGCCACGAACTGCCCCACCTGACAGGGTGGGTCTTCCTTTTATACCCTGTAGAAAAAACCTGTCACATGACCTCTACTGGCGGGAAAATGACATCACTCCACCATCACAAAACCATTACCTCATGTCCAGTATAACTTCAACCCCAGTCACGTGACAAGGGTACCACTGTCACGTGTCACGGGTACGTAACAGGAAGAACAAACCAAGGTAGAACATACAGGGTAAATGGTAGGCCAATGAGGAGTTTAATAGAATAGAGGGATCTGGGAATACAGATACAAAATTCCCGAAAAGTGGCATCACAGGTAGATAGGGTCGCACACAGAGATTTTGGTACATTGGCCTTTATAAATCGAAGTATTGAGTATTAGAGTTGGAATGTAATGGTGAGTTTGTATAAGGCATTGGTGAGGCCGAATTTGTAGTATTGTGTCCAGTTTTGGTCACCTAATTACAGGAAGGATATTAATAAGGTTGAAAGAGTGCAGAGAAGGTTTACAAGGATGTTGCTGGGACTTAAGAAACTGAGTTAGAGAGAAAGGTTGAATAGGTGACTTTATTCACTGGAGTGTAGAAAAATGAGGCGAGAATTGATAGAGGTATATAAAATTATGATGGGTATAGGTAGAGTGAATGCAAGTAGGTATTTTTCACTGAGGCTAGGGGAGAAAGAAAACAGAGGACATGGGTTAAGGGTGAAGGGGGAAAAGTTTAAAGGGAACATTGGGGGGGCTTCTTCACACAGAGAGTGGTGGGAGTGTGGAATGAGCTGGCAAAATAAGTGGTAAATGCGGGCTCACTTTTAACATTTAAGAAAAACTTGTACATGTACATGGATGAGAGGGGTATGGAGGGGTATGGTCCACTTGCAGGTCAGTAGGACTAGACAGAAAATGGTTCGGCACAGCCAAGAAGGGCTAAAAGGCTTGTTTCTGTGCTGTAATGTTCTATGTTTCAGTGGTTCAGAACCGGAGGGAGACACAGCTCCGGAACAGTCGTCAGCCAGCCCCGACAACCACCTCCTACCAATTATTAAACTCGCCCTTCCCTTTGTTTTAATTTATTTTTTTCAACCATAGTCCCGCTCTCGTCACCCGTCATACCGCTTTCGATATTGAATCCCGCACTCGAACGTAAATGTTCATCGGTTAACAGGCCAACAAAGCCGTTACATCCCGGTGAAAACTCCGGAGAGGACAGGTCGTAGGATCCGATCCGGTGGGGACCGTGATTCGGTGGAGACAACGTGGGGAGTCTGCTGCGGATCGATGAGTACGGGTTTTGGAAGTTCTGTGCTCCAGCCTATGCACATTCAGTAATGTTTCAGCTCTAAATAAACTTCTTTTATTTGCATACCGTGTGAATTTGTTATCTCCTGCGATGAGCTGTAACAGGGCAGCAAAACACACAGCATTCAGACAAATGCTGAGGCGTGGGTGGGCGGGACATCCCGATCTCTCGGACTGGCGGGACCGAGCGTGTAAACCCCAGACGTACCAGGCTGGAGAATTGCGGGTTTCTCGGCGCTGAGTTGGAGACTGCCGGCGAGGGCAAAGGAGCCGTTTACTGAGACGTCCGGGAAGAAAGGGGGTTTCCGAATCAATTCTGAGATTCGCCACGACCTCAACTCCAACGACACCCCGATATCTGTGATCGTACCTGTATTTGACGACACATCCCGAAATGCATACATTGCCAAATCCCTGTACACCCGCAAACTCGCTGATATCCCCACATGTACACATCGCTATCCGAGTGAAAAATCATAATAATCTCAAATAGTTCACAAAATAGTTGTCTCCTCGTAAGGAAGCAGTTTAAAGTTCAGTTTAAAGTGCATTTATACATTTATTAATAAAGTATCTGGAAATGAAACATTCCTGAGACACGTCACGTGTCCAAATGCACCGACGCTCTGCAAATTCGTGCGCAGCCACATATTTGACGACACGCCCATAAATCAGCGCACATCCCGAAGTGCTTGTGCGTCCTAAATCCGCGTACAGCCACAAACCTGCTCAAACCCCCATCTGACTATTTCATTATCTCAGAGAACGTGTCATTTCAAACATTTCACGGAATTTCTGCCTCCATATTAGAGACGTAGACAGAACAAGTTTCAGTTTCAGCCCATCTATTATGAAAATACCTGTAAATGAAGTAAGTTCGAGACCCAGGTCCACTGGCAACCCCAAATCCGTGTGCATCCATATGCGCCAATAAATCCCTAAATCTGCTCACGTACTCCCACATCCGAGTGCACCCTAAATTCCTCTGCGCCAATATTCCCCAACACACTCCATAATCTGCGCACATCCCTAAATCCATATGAACCCCAAATCCGTCACATCGCCAAACCTGTTGACACCCCACACGCTCATTTGATTATCCCAGAGCAAGAAACCTTTCAAAAAGTTCAGAAAATAACTGTATCCACATTACTAATACAGCAAGAGCAAAGTTCAACATTGAAAGTGCATTTATTGTTTAGGCGTCTACAAATGAAACAGCCTCGAGATTGTCATATCTCCAAATCAACCGACATACGCACTTGCAACCGTTTTTCACCAACACACCCTAAATCTGCGCACAGTCCCAAATCCACACGCAACATCAAATCAGTGTGCAGGCCCAAATCCATGTGCACCACCAACTACGCCTGAACCCTACAAATCCACACACCCCGACAGACGCAAATCTCCGCACATCCCCGAAATTCGTTTGCAATTCCAGAGTGGCTGACACACGGTTAAATCAATGAACATACCCAAATTAGTGTGCACCTCCATATTGGCGGACATATCAATAAATCACAGAGCAGGAATCATTTCAAACAGTTGAGAAAAAAATGACTGCATCAACATTAAAAATCCGCACATAACATAACATTGCTTTTCAGCTCCAGATCCGCGTGCACCCCCATTTTCCAGATCACACCCCTAAGACTGCGAGCATCCCCAAATCCGTGCACCCAGCGAATGCTTCCGCGCTCCCATATTTGAAGCATACACCTAAATCTGTGCAATCCAAAATTCAGTATGTAGCCCCATATTAGAGAAAACAGCCTAAATCCGTCCGCATCCCGAAATCCGGACAGCTTTGCGGTGATTGCTGAGGACTTTAACCACACCAGCTTAAAGACTTGTGTTCCCCAAATTCCTGCAATATGTGGATTTCAAAACCAGCGGAGACAACACACTGGACTTGGTTTATACCAACACCCCACAGGCATACAAAGCAGCCCCCCGCCCCCATCTTGGCCACTCTGACAACATGTCTGTCATGTTAACACCAGCATATAAGCCACTGTTTAAACATGTGAGAGCAGAGAAAAGGCAGATAAGGGTCTGGCCAAAAGGATCAGCCTCAGCACTACAAGACTGTCTTTTGCACACAGACTGGGACATATTCAAAACAGCAGCCTCCTACGATGACCATACAGACATTGAGGAGTATGCGGAGGCAGTAATCAGCTACATAGCCAAATGCACGGAGGATGTCACTGTGATGAAAATCTTCACCGCACGTGGTTATAAAAAGCCATGGATGACAACAGAGGTGCGTTCACTACTGAAGGCCCGTGATCAGCCTACAGATCGGGGGACAGGAGTACGCTTCGCTCAGCCAGGTCTGCGCATTCTCTAGGGATCAGGAAAGCGAAAAGTACATGGACACTTCTGTGACACAGGTGACACCAGACGGATGTGGCAGGGAATTAAAGCTCTGACAGACTACAAGATCAGGCAGAAAACCGATGACAGCGTCGCCTCTTTTCCAAATATGCTTAACAAATTCTTTGCACGCTTCGAAGCATCAAACAATACAGCAAGGGGGAGAGCCAGTCCCTTACCATCTGACCAGCCGGCTCCAATCATTGATTCAGAGCACACACAGAGAACCCTTGCCATAGTCAACCCACGAAAAACGGGAGATCCCGACAACATCCCTGGAAGTGTGCTTTAGGAATGTGCTGATGTATTAGCAGATGTCCTGTCAGACATTTTCAACATTTCCCTTAGTCAAGCCATTGTCCCCAGATGCTTCAAAACCTCCACAATCATCCCTGTAGCAAAGAAATCAGTTGTAGCCTGTCTGAATGATTACCGTCCCGTCGCCCTGACCCCCAAAGTGATGAAATGTTTTTAACGGCTTGTCAAGCCTCATATCACAGCCAGCCTCTCCTCATCGCTGGATCCTCTACAGTTTGCTTATCGTCCAAATCGCTCTACGGAGGACGCAATATCCACCACACTGCACACAGTTCTCTCTCACTTGGACAACAAAGACGCTTATGCCAGAATCCTGTATATTGATTTCAGTTCAGCGTTCAATACCATCATCCCGCAGAGACTAGTGGAGAAACCGTCACTGCTTGGTCTTAACACTGCCATGTGTCACTGGATTCTGGATTTCGTGACAGAGAGACCACAGTCAGTCCGTGTTGGTCGGAAGATCTCTGACTCCATCACACTGAACACTGGATCCCCACAAGGCTGTTTGCTTAGCCCATTGCTGTTTACATTGCTAACACATGACTGTGCAGCCAGATTCAAAGCGAACCTGATCATTAAATTTGCTGATGATACCACAGTGGTGGGGCTCATCAGCAAAAATGATGAAACAATGTACAGGGAGGAGGTCAAACACCTAGAGAGCTGGTGCAGTGACAACAACTTGTTGCTTAATGTCACCAAAACCAAGGAGATGATCGCCGATTTCAGACGGTCTCAGCCTGAGCACACACCCCTCAGCATCAGCGGCTCCACAGTGGAGAGTGGAAAACATCAAGTTCCTTGGCGGGCAGATCTCGGACAATCTTACCCGATCCAGGAACACCACTGGGATTGTGAAACAAGCCCAGCAGAGATTGCACTTTCTGAGGAAACTTAAACAAGCATCACTCCCCACTAACATCTTAACTACATTCTACAGAGGCGTGGTTGAGTGTGTGCTGACCTTTTGCATCACAACCTGGTACTCCATCTGCAGTGCCGCCGACAAAAAAGCCTTGCAGAGGGTGGTTAGGGGAGCAGAGAAAGTTATTGGGGTCTCTTTTACCTTCGGTCCAGGACCACCTTCAGAGTCGATGCCTCCAGTAGACACAGTACATCATTAAAGACCTGTCACACCCTCTCCATGAACTGTTTGTTCTTCTGCCATCAGTCAAACGTTAGAGGAGCATCAAAACAAAAACCACAAGGCTACCAAACAGCTTCCTCCCACAGGCAGTCAGGCTGCTAAATAGCTGTTCTACCTAACTTGCACTGGACACTTATAACTTGACTTTAACTGACATGTGGCAGTTGTGTTTTACTATTTATTGATATGTTTATTATTTAGTGTTGCTTTTGTTATGTTATGATTGCACTGCCCCTGGGAAACACTGTCTCAATCTGCCCTGCAGAGTTGATGTACGGTTAGAATGACAATAAAGTTTTTGAATCTTGAATATTGAATCTTGAAAAAATCCCATCATGAACACTAGCTTGCCTCTCATCGAGGATCCCTTCAAAAGGAAACATTAAGGACACACAACCAGACATGATACACCCTTTTCTCATTAATGAAAATTAAAATTAATAGGAGAGGAGGTACAGACACATGAAGACACACACTCATTTTTTACGAACAGCATTTCCCCCTCCAGCATCAGTTTCCTGGACGAGCAGGAACTATTTTTGGTTTGGTAATGATTATTTATTTATTTATTTATTTATTTATTTATTTATTTATTTATTTATTTATTTATTTATTTATTTATTTATTTATTTATTTATTTATTTATTTATTTATTTATTTACTTATTTATTTATTTATTTATTTATTTGTATTTTATATTTTCAGTTAATTAAGGCATCAGTTAATTTGGGTAGCAATTTATTTGGGACCACTCTTGAAGAATATAAACGAAGTAGTCCGGAAATTCCCTTCATTTATTGAGGACACTATGCCGCTTAATTGAGTCCTTCATCTATCTTTGTATCATCGGCAAATTTATCTACAATTCCATTAATCGCATTATTCACATCACAGACATATATCTTAAAAAGGAGCTGGTCCAACGCAGAACCCTGTGGAACTCCATCGGTAACCGACAGCCAGGCAGAATGGGATCCCTTTATTCCCACTCCCTGTTTACTGCCGAGCAACCAAAGACCCACTAATGCTAGTAACTCCCCTGTAATTCGATGGGCTCTTGTGTTGCTAAGCAGCCTTGTGTGTCAATGGACTTCTGAAAATACAAGCACACCACATCCACTGCATCTCCTTTGTTTACCCTGTTGTAATTTCCTCAAAGAATGTAGTAATTTTAGGACACCATGCTGACATTGGCCTATCTTGTCAGGTGCCTCCAGGTACTCCGTAATCTCATCCCTAACAATCGATTCCAACAACTTCCCAACCACTGATGTCAGGCTAACATGTCTATAGTTTCAGTTCTGCTGCCTCCCACCTTCTTAAGTAGCGGAGTAACATTTGCAGTTCTCCAGTCATTCTGCAATTACTGGAAGATCATTGTTGATGCCTCCGCAATCTCTCCAGCTACTTCCTTCAGAACCCTGGGGTGCATTCCATCAGGTCCAGGAGATTTATCAACCTCTAGACCATTAAGTCTCCTGAACACATTATCAGTCGTAATTTTCACTGCACATACTTCACTTCCCTGACACTCTTGAATATCTGGTATACTGCAGACGTCTTCCACTGTGAAGACTGATGCAAGATACTCATTCATTTCCTCTGCCATCTCTTCGGCTCTCATTACAATCACTCCAGCATTAGCTTCCATTGGTCCTATAGTTACCCTTTATATCTTATCTATATCTGTACCCTTTACCCTTTATATACTTATACAAAAACTTTCCTATCTTCTTTGATATTAGACGCCAGCTTCCTTTCATAATTTATCATTTCCTTCTTAATGACCTTCTTAGTTCCGTTGTGCAAGTTTTTAAAAGCTTCCCAATCCGCTATCTTCCCACTAACTATGGCTTCCTTGTATGCTGTCACTTTTGTTTTTGCTTTGGCTTTGATTTAATTTGTCAGCCACGGTGGAGTTCGTCTTCCATTCGAAAATTTCTTCTTATTTGAAATAGTTCTTCTTTCACTTTCAACATTTTTCGCAGAAACTCCAGTCAATGCTGTTCTGCAGTCATTCCTGCTAGTGTCCCTTTTCATTCTGCCTTGGCCATTTCCCCCCTCATATTATTGCCATTTCCTTTATTCCACCGAAATAACGACACGTTAGAATTTAGTTTCTCCTCCTCAGATTTCAAAGTCAACTCGATCATATTGTGATCACTGTTCCCTAAGCGTTCCTTAAACTTAAGCTCCCTCATCACCCCTGGATCATTGCGCAAAACCCACTCCAGCACAACCGATCCCTTAGGGGCTCGACAACAAGATGTTCTAAAAAGCCATCCCTTAGGCATTCAACAAATTTTCTTTCTGAGGTCCAGTACTGTCTAGTTTTTCTCAATTTACTTTCATGTTAAAATCCCCAACGATTATCATGACATTGACCTTCTGCCATGCCTTTTCAATCTCCTTCTGAAGTTTGTAATTCATATCCCGGCTGCTGTTTGGAGGCCTGTATACAGCTGCCACTATGGTACATTTACTCGCCAGTTGTTTCCTCAACCCATAGAGACTCTACAACTTCCAGTCATATGCCATCCTTTTTGATGCTTTAATATTATTTCTTATACGCAGGGCCACTCACCCCTTCTGCCTACTAGCCTATCTTTCCGATAGACTATATACCTTTGGAAGTTCAGCTCCCAAAGAATGGCAGCCATTCTTTAGCCAAGTTTAAGACATGGCCACAAAGTCATGTTTGCCAAACTGTAGCTGAATTTCACTATCGGCCATTTTATTTCTTATTCCGCGTTCATTCAAATATCACACTTTCAGTCCAGTATGTGTTGTTTCTATTGTAACTGCACCAGGCATCTATAGTCCTGTAACTCATCCCACTGGCTGTGATTATGCCTCATCTCCTGCCTGCCCTTTCTGTCATCTGTGTCGCGCACTATCTCTGATTTATTTCAGTTTTCCCCTTCCTCAGCCCCATCACTCCGGTTCCTATCCCCCTGTCAAATTTGTTTAATTAAATTCCACTGTTTAACGTTTTTTTTTTCCATAGAGATGATTCATTTTTCTGAACTGGCCTCTCATGTAGGTTTTCTGGTCTGTTTTCATTTTAGCAGACTTCCATATACTCTCATGGAGTGCTGAATCCTGTTTATTTTTTATATACAAATACATACTTTAGAAGTGTTATCAGACTGTTCGGTGATTTTTTGAAAAGTCTTTATAGCTTTTCATCCTTCAGTCCTCGGTAATGTTAATCTAAGGGGGTTTCAGTGTAAACAGTGTTTCTTTTGAATTTGTCATTTCAGTTCTTATTTTTCATTTGTAAAGTTTCCAGATCGGAATGGGACCAAGTAAATTTTGCCGAAATAATACTTAAATAATTGGTGTAGCAGAAATGTTTATTGCTTTTGATGTATTTGCTATACAATGGAGATCTGCTTGGCAAATGTTCTTAAGCCTTGCAGTAAATTTTGTCATGTTTTCCCTTTATCGCACTACTTTCTGTTTCACTTGCCTGTTGGCATTCCAGAAACCCGCGTATCAAGAGTTCTGATGCAACCTCTTATCCCAAAACTTTGATTCCCGTCCATAAATGCGGCCTGGCCTGGAGAGCCCCTTCAGCACGTTATGTGTATTGCTCTGGATTCTCAGCACCTGCAGTATCCACCACATCTCATGTGTCCCATATACTTGTAACTTTATAGAAAGGACACGCAGGTACGTAGAAAAGGTTGCGTTGCTCTGTTGGTAAAAAAAAAATCAAATTTTAGCATTCATTTCAAGAGGACTTAATATTGTGGCTTAATAAAGTACTGGCGAGGTTTCACTTGGAATACTGTAAGCAGTTTTGTGCCCCTGATCTTAGAAAGGATGCACGAGCATGAAGTGAGTTTAACGGAGCTTAACGAAATTGATTCCAGGGTTGAATATCTTGTCATAAGAAGAGAATCTGATGGCTGATATAATTGAAACCTATCTAATGTCTCGATGGATTGGATGTGGAGAGAATGCTCTATGGTGGGAGAGTCTAGAACCAGAGGACACAGTTTCTGAATAGAGGGGCGTCCTTTTGGAACGAAGATGAGATTAGCCAGAGAGTGGTGAATCTGTGGAATTCGTTGCCAATGGCAGTGGTGGAGGCCGGTTCACTACGTTTATTTCAGACAGTGTTTGATAGATTCTCCATTGGTCAGGAGATGAAGGGATACAGGGGGAAAGCAAGAGATTGGGGCTGCGTGGAAAGTTAGATCAGCCATGATGAAATGGCGGAGCAGACTCGATGAGCCAATAATTGCTCCTGCGTCTTATGGTCTCATGTTTCATGCTCATCTCTTGGTGGTATTGTATCTTGCTGATTCTACCAGCTCTATTTCAACTTTCATGCTTTACTTTGCTCTGCACTTATCTTTTCCAATGTTCGTGTTTACATCTTTAGATATAAATTCTATTAATTAAATTAATTGCTCTGCCTTTGATGATGAAGCAGCGATCGTCCGCCTATAGAGGATTTGTCGATCTATGACAAACAATTATTATATTTATATTGTTTCTCAGCTCAAGCTGGTAAAACTGGGAGTCCGGGCAGCGCGAAACGCACTCATTTCTCAGTTTGCTAGGAACTTGTCTGCTCATCTCGCGGGACTGTTTTCAATGGAGGGACATTAGAGGTTAACTTAATCTTCTATAGTGACCATTTCTTCATTTCCCTGGATTGTGCTTTCACTTAAGTTTATCTGTCTGTACTTCTTATTATTTTTTACACATCCGTCATGGAGTGTGAATCCTGGTTTCGTTATAGAAAATATATCCTGAGGAGATATTTTACTTCACCACCCCCCTCCCTGTTTCATCAATAAACTACCTTGTACTTCCTCCCCTGCCCCGTACACCTCTTAATCTGACTTACCATCTATTTCCCCACCAATACCAATAATGAAAGAGCAGAGGGGGCAGAAGTGAGCATAGATGCGATTACTGAGGAGAAAATGTGCTTTGGAAGCTGAAAGGCCTGAAGATAGATAAGACTCCTGGACCAGTGTTCAGAAAAAGGTAGTTGAAAAGTTTGTGAAGGCATTAGAGCCATATAACACCAAAAGACAAAAATGCCATTCGACCAATTTAGTCTGTGCCAACTCCGTAATCGGAACAGTTCCAGCACTCTACAGCGGAGCCATATCCTTCCGTACCCCTCGCTTCCATGTATCCATCCAAATTTACTGAAATGTTGAAATCGATACAGCCACTTGCTCTGTCAGCCCATTCCACATTCTCACTGCCTCTGAGTGAAGATGAGCCGCCTCATGTTTCTCTTACAGAAGGAGTAATGATCTTTCAAGAGTTGTTCGATTTTGGAATGTTTCTGGGGACTAGAAAGTTGTAAATGTCACTCCACTCTTTTAAAAGGAGGGAGGAAGAAGAAAGGAGATGATAGAACAGATGGTCTGACTTCAATGGTTGGGAAGACTTTGGATTCCTTTAAGGATAATTTCTCGGTCTACTTAGAGGCGCATGAGTTTTCCTTTGGGGAAATCTTTCCTGAGAAATCTGATGGAATTCTTTGAGTAATTAATAAGCAAGATAGAGAAATGAAAGGCAGTGGATGCTGTTTGCATGAATTTTCAGATGATCTTTAGCAAGGTTTTGCACATGAGGCTGCTTAACAACATCACAGGTCATGGTATTACAGGAATGATACTGGCATGGATCAAAGATTGGATTACTGGGAAGAGCAAAGAGTCAGGACAATGCGAGCCGACACTCTTTGCAGCCGGTAACTAACGGTACGTTGCTGGGGTCAGTATTGAGAACGCCGTTTTTCATATTAGATATAGATAGATAGATAGATAGATAGATAGATAGATAGATAGATAGATAGATAGATAGATAGATAGATAGATAGATAGATAGATAGATAGATACTTTATTCATCCCCATAGGGAAGTTCAACTTTTTTCCAATGTCCCATACACTTGTTGTAGCAAAACTAATTACATACAATACTTAACTCAGTAAAAAAAAATGATATGCATCTAAATCACCATCTCAAAAAGCATTAATAATAGCTTTTAAAAAGTTCTTAAGTCCTGGCGGTTGAATTGTAAAGCCTAATGGCATTGGGGAGTATTGACCTCTTCATCCTGTCTGAGGAGCATTGCATCGATAGTAACCTGTCGCTGAAACTGCTTCTCTGTCTCTGGATGGTGCTATGTAGAGGATGTTCAGAGTTATCCATAATTGACTGTAGCCTACTCAGCGCCCTTCGCTCAGCTACCGATGTTAAACTCTCCAGTACTTTGCCCACGACAGAGACCGCCTTCCTTACCAGCTTATTAAGACGTGAGGCGTCCCTCTTCTTAATGCTTCCTCCCCAACACGCCACCACAAAGAAGAGGGCGCTCTCCACAACTGACCTATAGAACATCTTCAGCATCTCACTACAGACATTGAATGACGCCAACCTTCTTAGGAAGTACAGTCGACTCTGTGCCTTCCTGCACAAAGCATCTGTGTTGGCAGTCCAGTCTAGCTTCTCGTCTAACTGTACTCCCAGATACTTGTAGGTCTTAACCTGCTCCACACATTCTCCATTAATGATCACTGGCTCCATATGAGGCCTAGATCTCCTAAAGTCCACCACCATCTCCTTGGTCTTGGTGATATTGAGACGCAGGTAGTTTGAGTTGCACCATATCACAAAGTCCTGTATCAGTTTCCTATACTCCTCCTCCTGTCCATTCCTGACACACCCCACTATGGCCGTGTCATCAGCGAACTTCTGCACATGGCAGGACTCCGAGTTATATTGGAAGTCTGATGTGTACAGGGTGAACAGGACCGGAGAGAGTACGGTTCCCTGCGGCGCTCCTGTGCTGCTGACCATCGTGTCAGACCTACAGTCTCCCAACCGCACATACTGAGGTCTATCTGTCAAGTAGTCCACTATCCAATCCACCATGTGAGAGTCTACTCCCATCTCAGTTAGTTTGTGCCTTAAGATCTTGGGCTGGATGGTGTTAAAGGCACTAGAGAAGTCAAGGAATGTAATCCTCACTGCACAACTGACCCCCTCTAGGTGAGAGAGTGATTTGTGCAGCAAATACGTGATAGCATCCTCCACTCCCACCTTCTCCTTATACGCAAACTGAAGAGGATCCTGGGCGTGCCTGGTTTGTGGCCTCAGATTCTGTATTATCAGCCGCTCCATGGTCTTCATCACGTGCGACGTCAAGGCAACAGGTCTGAAGTCATTCAACTCCTTTGGTTGTGGTTTCTTCGGTACCGGGACAATACAGGATATTTTCCATTGTCTGGGTACTCTTCTCTGCTCCAGGCTCATGTTGAAGATGCGCTGTAGTGGTTCTCCCAGCTCAGTCGCACAGGCCCTCAGTAATCGTGGGGAAACTCCATCCGGTCCAGCCGCCTTGCTAGTACAGATCTTCCTCAGTTGACCTTCCACCTGTGCAGCCGTAATCCTGGGCGTGGGCAAGGTCTCCTGTGAGTGGCTATTTTCCTGTGAGGGAAGTAAGCCTGGTGTGGATTTCTGCGGTGAGGATGAGATTGAGCTGTCGAACCTGTTGAAGAAGTTGTTCAGCTGGTTCGCTTTCTCCACATCTCCACTTATGTTCGCCCCCCGCTTTGCACCGCATCCGGTGATGATCTTCATCCCATCCCACACCTCCTTCATGCTTTCTTTCTGCAGCTTTTGTTCTAGCTTCCTCCTATACTGCTCCTTTGCCCCCCTTATCTGTACTCTGAGTTCCTTCTGAACTCTTTTAAGCTCCAACCGATCACCATCTTACCTATCTGGATATCCAGATATCAACTATCTGGATGAATGATCAGTTCTGGATTCTGGACCGATGATCAGAATTTATGGCATGGTGACCAGCTTTTCAGATGATACAAACGTAAGTGCAGGACAGGTTGCTTAGAGCAAACCAGGTGTCTGCAGAAGGACTCAGTCAGTTGTGGAGAACAGGCAATGAAGTGGCAGATGGAATACAGTGTAGGGACTGCGGTCTGCAGTCAGGTACTCAGGTTCCCTCAGTATAATATTGCATGAACATTATTAGCAAAAAACACCGCTACAATATAAGTTTCATTTCGTTCATCTTGGTACTACAAGTAAAGTACATTTCCACAGTGGCAGAGAAACACCCAATCACCCCTCGCCATCCGTAAATCTCTTTCAACCCCTACATCACTCCCATTTCTGTAAAACCCTCCGAACCCTACAGCATCCGCATCTCAGCAAAACCCTCCACCATCCACCTTGGAGCATTTAACGACAGCTGACCCGAGAAAGACGCTGTCCGTGGCAGAAGGAAGGGCTCAGAAAACACCCTGCTGACTAAAAGAAACTACTGTACTGACACACCAGTTCTCTCTGTTTCCCCCGCGAGTTTGTCTACTCTTGGATAATCTAATCAGAGCAACTGAATGTTGACACAGGAAGCTTCAGGTGAAGATCTGCTAAACCTGAGACCATTCTCAAACAAGTCGCCATTTGTTATCTTAAGGGACTGATTTCTCTACCTCCCCCCCCCCCCCCCCCACCCCACACACACACACACCATTCGGTGGACTCTGGACTGATTCTTGCTTTTGGATGATCTAATCAGAGCAACTGAACGTGGACACCGGAAGCTACAGTTGACGAACTGCTAACTCTGAGACTACTGTTAAACAAGTAGCCTTTTGTTATGTAAAGGCTCTGATTTCTCTACCACCCCCCCCCCCCCCCCCACACACACACACACACCATTCGGTGGACTCTGGACTGATTCTTGCTCTTGGATAATCTAATCAGAGCAAACAACTGTGGTGGAAGGTTCAGGTAATGATCTGCTAAACCTGAGGATATTCTCAAACAAATAACCATTTGGATTCTGAACTGATTCTTGATTCTGGGACAATCTAATGAGAACAATAAACCTGAGACCATTCTCAGAGTTGGAGCTACTTGTTATGTAAAATGCCAGACCTACCAAAGAAGAAATCTGTAATCTCGCGAGACTCTGTCAGGTTTGCCTCATTGAACTGGTGTGGACCAGTCAGAGTGTAAAGACACAAATACAGAAGGCTGAGGTGGGCAGAGCCATGAAACAATGTTGGTTGTAGCCCTGTACAATGACCTGTAACCAGGTGACCCAGGTCGGTCAGGTGACCTTGAGCCAATGGGTTGGAGATCCAATGGTTCAATTGATAAGGAACAACTTATGACGCAGGAGCTCCAAATATGCAGGGGAGATAACTCTCCAGCAGCCAGAGACCAACCATCGTGGAGAAGGAGGACCGCACAGACACGTGGAGATCGAGATCGCGAGGAAAGCATGATCAGTATAGACTCCTTTCCCGTTTAATACCTTTTCTTTACATTGACTGTTCATGGAGTGTCAGGGGTTCTAGTAGGGTGCACACAGATAGATAGCGTGTGACCCTACGCGCCATTTAGTTGAAATAGTAAAAGATACTTGTTGTTAAATACCGATTCTCTGTGACTCACTGATCATTATTAGACGGGGTGATCCTTGTAACAGTGGCGTCCATCATTAAAGCCGCCACCAACAGGACACGCCCTCTGACCGTCGGGAAGGGGAGTCAGAAGCCTGGAAGCTCACGCTCAGCAATTCAGAAACAGCTTCTTCCCCGCCAGCACTTAGTTTTTCCCTATTTTTATTTATCCTGTATTTCATTGTACTGTTGCCGTAAAGTTGACAAATTTCACGACGTATGGCTGTGATTTTACATCTGGTTCCGATTCAGATTCAGATGCGGGGTGGGGGAGTTAGATTGAACTTAAATTAGTTGAAAGGTTCTTAGAAACTATTGTATTGTGCTGTAGTATTTTCTGTTCTATATCTTGTCTTGTCTACTGTATCATACGATCTCCGTCCAGTCGATTAATTATTTAAAGCTACGACACCTTGCTTTTCCAGACTGCTCTCAAAGCGTTTGATAATAAAATGCTGCAGGAGAATTTAACACGAAAAGGCCATAAATGTCAATGCCGGCCGCTGGGTGATATCGATAGTTTTGCTTGGAAGGGACTCGTCAAGTATTACGTAATGAGGATTTGTCCTCGGTGTTCAGACTACGCTGGTTATGGGGTATGAAGAGAAGTATATGAACAAAAAGGAACATGAGCGACAGTCAGTATGGGCCAGTCCGTACTAGATCATGTCTAACCAATCTTACAGGCCTTCCCGTGGTACTGACCAGGAATGGCGTTGAAGGCAAAGTAGTGGATGCCGTCTACAGGGACTTCAGCAAGGAATTTGCAAGGTTCCCTATGGGAGAATGCTCGAGAAGGTTCGGTCGCTTGACTTTCACGATAAGGTAGTGAATTGGATTAGCCATTGGCTATGTTGGGGAAGCTAGCGTGTGGTAATAGATGGCTGTCTCTCTGACTGGGGACCTGTGACAAGTGAAGTGCCGCAGGGGTCGAGGCTGTGTCTGTAGTTGTTTGTCATCCATTTCAACGAACTGCATAATAATGTCGTTAACTGGGTCAGCATATTTGCCGATGACAACAACACTACGGGTGTAGTTAACAACGAGGAAGTCTGCTGGAGCAGAAAGCGGGATCTGGACCAGATGGAACAATGGGCTGAAAAATGGCAGATTGGAATTAACTCAGACAAGTGTTAGATTTTGTCCTTTGGGCGGACTAGCCAGGTTTGGTCTGACACAATGAGAAACAGGGCACAGAGGAGTACGATAGAACAAACGAATCTGGGAATGCAGGTTCATAATTCAATGAAAGTTCCGGCGCAGTTTGACAGGGTCGTTAAAAAAGCTTTGCGCGCATTAGACCTCAGAATGGAAATCAGAATCAGATTCATGTTATTATCGTCGGTGTGAAACGTGAAATTTGTTAACTTAGCAGCAGCAGTTCAATGCAAAAGATAATATAGAAGACAAATAATAATAATGATTCATACGTAAGTAAATCAATTACAGTATACGTAGATTGAATAGATTAAGTATCATGCAAAAAGCAAAAAAAAAGATACATATTTCAAAAATGAGGTAGTGTTCACTCGTTCAATGTCCATTAGGAATCGGATGGCGGAG
Organism: Hemitrygon akajei; assembly: GCF_048418815.1. Taxonomy (NCBI): domain Eukaryota; kingdom Metazoa; phylum Chordata; class Chondrichthyes; order Myliobatiformes; family Dasyatidae; genus Hemitrygon; species Hemitrygon akajei. The sequence goes on along the minus strand of NW_027332030.1, from coordinate 1,028,488 downwards.
GGGAAGAAGCTTTTCCTGAATCTCTGAGTGGGTGACTTCAGGCTACTGTACCTTCAGCCTGATGGTAAAAGTGAGAAAAGGGCATGCACGGGGCGCTGGAGGCCCTTAATAATGGACGCTGCTTTTTTGAGACAACGCTCCTTGAAGATGTCCTGGTGAACTTGTGGGCTAGTAACTAAGTTGGAGCCTATTAAATTCACAACCATCTGCAACTTCTTTTATTTTAAATCTACGCACGATATCTACTTTATTCAATAGATGTATGCTGTAATTTACTTATTTATTTGTTATTATTATTTTATTCTGATTTTTTTCTTCTATATAATGTATTGCATTGAAATGCTGCTGCTCCGTTAACACAATTCACCTCACATGCCTGTGATAATAAGCCTGATTCTGATTCTGATTCGGAGCTTCTTTCGGTCCTGTGCAGTAGCCAGACCTGACAGTGATGCAAGATATCAGAATGCTTTCATGGTACAGCCATAAAAGTTTTTAGTGTATTTGTTGGCGTAACAAATCTCCTCAAATTCCGAAGGAGGATTCGCATGTGTTCCTTCTTCTTACCCTTCCGGATGTCCACAATCAGCTCTTTCGTCTTACTGACGTTGAGTGCCGGGTTGTTGCTGTGATACCACTCAAGTAGTTGGTATATCTCACTGTTCTACGCCCTCCCGTCGCCATATGAGATTCTGCCAACAATGGTTGTATCATCAGCGAGTTTATAGATACTATTTGAGTTATGTCTAGCCACACAGTCATGCGTATAGAGAGAATAGAGCAGTGAGCTAAGCACACGACCTTGAGGCGCATCAGTGTTGATCGTCAGCGAGGAGGAGATATTTTCACTTATCCGCACAGATTGTATACTTAGGTTAGGAAGTCGAGTGTTCAATTATAGAGGCCGAGGATCTGTAACTTCTCAATCAGGATTATGGGAAAGATTTTCCATTAAAGTACTGATTACATGGGAAGTTATGTTCATGTTGTTTAAGACTTTGTTGAGGCTTAATTTGGAATGTTATTGCAGTTTTGTTCAGCTACCTGCAGGAAATATGTAAATAAGTTTGAAGGAATGCAGAAAAAAATTGCACGGCTTTTGCCGGGACTGGATGTGTTGCGTTCAAAGAAACGATTCCATATGTTAGCATTTTATTCCCGAGCGGAAATTGGAGTTTGGAAACCTCGGAAGTCGTTCGATGCTTGGAGTTGTGGAGTCGTCATATTTTTATTGTGTTGAATATTAACTCGTCGACGATATTCACTCCGGGACCACTTTTGGGGCAGGTGTGACCCGTACAAAAAGATGGGTTACACTTTAATCCTAGGGGGACCAATACCCTGGCGGGGAGATTTGCTAAGGCTACTGGCAGACTTCAAACTAGAATGGTTCGGGGGGGGGGGAATCAATTTGAAGAGACTAGGGGAGAGGAGGTTAGTTCACAAATAGAGCAAGCTAGTAGACAGTGTGTGAGGGAGGATAGGCAGGTGATAGAGAAGGGGAGCGCTCAGACCGAAGTTGTCGGGGAGAAGGAGGAAATAGATAATAAAGTTGATTGCATTGTTAGGGATAAACAGAGAGGAAGAGGTGGAGAGTTTCTTAAATGCATCTATTTTGATGTTAGGAGCTTTGTAAGAAAGGTGGATGAGCTTAAAGCATGGATTGATACCTGGAAATATGATGTTATAGATATTAGTGAAACATGGTTGCAGGAGGGGTGTGATTTGCAACTAAATATTCCTGGATTTCGTTGTTTCAGGTGTGATAGAATCGGAGGGGGAGCAGGAGGTGTTGCATTGCTCATCCGAGATAATGTTACAGTGGTGCAGGTTAGATTACGGGGCCCATCTAGGTAGACTATTTGAGTGGAATTGAGGAATGAGAACGGTGTAGTAATAATTATATAGGCATGTATTATAGACCACCTAATGGGGAGCGAGAATTAGAGGAACAAATTTGTAAGGAGATAGCAGATATTTGTAGTAAGCATAAGGTTGTGATTGTGGGAGATTTTAATTTTCCACACATAGATAGTGAAGCCCATTCTGTAAAAGGGCTGGATTGTTTGGAGTATGTAAAATGTGTGCAGGATAGGTATTTTTTGCAACAATACATAGAGGTACCAACTAGAGAAGGGGCAGTGTTGGATCTCCTGTTAGGGAATGAGATAGGTCAGGTGACGGACGTTTGTGTTGGGGAGCACTTCGGGTCCAGTGATCACAAGACCATTAGATTCAATATAATTATGGAGAAGGATAGGACTGGACCCAGGGTGAGATGTCTGTTTCGAGAAAGGCTAACTTTGAGGAGATGCGAAAGGATTTAGAAGGAGTGGATTGGGACAATTTATTTTATGGGAAGGATGTAATTGACAAATGGAGGTAATTTAAAGGTGAAATTTCGAGGGTACAGAATCTTTATGATCCTATTAGGTTGAAAGGAAAGGTTAAAAGTTTGAGAGCACCATGGTTTTCAAGAGATATTGGAAACTTGGTTCGGAAAAAGAGGGAGATCTACAATAAATATAGGCAGCATGGCGTAAATGAGATTCTCGAGGAATATAAAGAATGTAAAAAGAATCTTAAGGAAGAAATTAGAAAAGCTAAAAGAATATACGAGGTTGCTTTGGCAAGTAAGGGGAAAATAAATCCGAAGGGTTTCTACAGTTATACTAAAAGCAAAAGGATAGTGAGGGATAAAATTGGTCCCTTTGAGAATCAGAGTGGACAGCTATGTGTGGAGCCGAAAGAGATGGGGAAGATTTTGAACAATTTCTTTTCTTCGGTATTCACTAAGGAGAAGGATATTGAATTGTGTAAGGTCAGGGAAACAAGAAGGGAACTTATGGAAACTAAGACGATTAAAGAGGAGGAAGTATTGGCGCTTTTAAGGAATATGAATGTTGATAATTCTCCGGGTCCTGACAGGATATTCCCAAGGACCTTGAGGGAAGTTAATGGAGAAATAGCAGGGGCTCTGACATAAATATTTCATGTGTCATTAGAAACGTATATGGTGCCAGAGGATTGACGTATTGCTCATGTGTTTCCACTGCTTAAAAAGGGTTCTAGGAGTAAACCTAGCAATTATAGTCCTGTCAGTTTGATATCAGTAGTGGGTAAATTAATGGAATGTATTCTTGAGATGGTATATATAATTATCTGGATAGACAGGGTCTGATTAGGAACAGTCAACATGGATTACAAATTGTACATGTAAGGTCATGTTTGACAAATCTTATTGAATTTCTTGAAGAGGTTACGGGAAAAGTTGACGAGTGTAAAGCAGTGGATGTTGTCTATATGGACTTCAGTAAAGCTTTTGACAACGTTCCCCACAGAAGGTGAGTTAGGAAGGTTCAATCCTTAGGTATTAATATTGAAATAGCAAAATGGATTCACCAGTGGCTAGATGGGAAATGCCAGAAAGCAGTGGTGGATAACTGTTTGTTAGGTTGGAGTCCGATGACTAATGGTGTGCCTCAGGGATCTGTACTGGGTCCAATGTTGTTTGTCATATACATTAATGATCTGGATGATGGGTTAGTAAGTATGCAGATTATACTAAGGTAGGTGGAGTTGTGGATAATGAAGTAGGTTTTCAAAGCTTGCAGAGAGATTTAGGCCAGTTAGAAGAGTGAGCAGAACGATGGCAGTTGGAATTTAATGCTGATAAGTGTGAGAGCATTGAGTATAGGAGTTGGGATGTAATGTTAAAATTGTACAAGGCATTGTTAAGGCCGAATTTGGAGTATTGTGTACAGTTCTGGTCACCGAATTATAGGAAAGATGTCAACAAAATAGAGAGAGTACAGAGAAGATATACTAGAATTTTACGTGGGTTTCAGCACCTAAGTTACAGAGAAAGCTTGAACAAGTTAGGTCTTTATTCTTTGGAGAGTAGAAGGTTGAGAGGTGACTTGATAGAAGTATTTAAAATTATGAGGGGGCTAGATCGAGTTGACGTCGATAGGCTTTTTCCATTGAGAATAGGGGAGATTCAAAAAAGAGGACTTGATTTGTGAATTAGTGGGCAAAAGTTTAAGGGTAACACGAGCCGGAATTTCTTTACTCAGAGACTGTTGGCTGTGTGGAATGCGCTTCCAGTAGAAGTGGTAGAGGCAGGTTCGATATTGTCATTCAAAGTAAAATTGGATACGTATATGGGCAGGAAAGGAATGGAGGGTTATGGGCTGAGTGCGGGCCAGTGGAACTAGGTGAGAGGAAGCGTTCGGCACGGACTAGAAAGGTCGAGATATCCTGCTTTCGTGCTGTAATTGTTATATGGTTAAATGGATATATTACTTTCTGCGTCTCTTTGTCTTGGAGTCGAAAGGCTTTGCTAAATATTGCATGATTGCAATTACAGATGTTTGCTAACTATTGAACAAATAAGGGTATGTCATTTTCTGCGATATTTTGAAAATATGAATGCATTGGGGATTTAATATATAGCACGAGGTTTGGACATTTTTGAGTTCAATTTAAAGTGAAATAGAAAGATTACAGCCATGAATGACTTCATGGTAGTCATGTGTTTCTGTAGATTGTGCTGGATGGATAATTAAATTAATCTTCTTTTACACCATACATGAGGCAGACAATTTGTGTCTCCTTGCGAGAAGTGTTTTCCAGGAACTGATGCGAAATTCGGAGACTGCATATCTTTCCGAAATTTTAAAGAAGTGCTAATGTATGTGAGTCTCAGGTCTCCACGTCTCACTCTGCTAGGTTCTCTAGAATACTTGCTGAGGCCTTTTGCTTTGGAAATTGTTTATTCTATATTTCCCAATTGCCTGCGACGGTGTTGCAGGAAGGCAAGTGTGTTTGGATGTTTGGTTTGCTTGCGCCGCGTTTTTAGTTTGTGTAGTTATGTATGCTTCATTTATTATGGATTTCTGATGGAGACACGGACTCCACATCGGCCATGTGGATTCAGGATTAAAGGGATCGAAATTTGACCGTTTCTACACCCGAAACAATAAAATCACGACTCAGAGGTCAATTGGATTTAGGATAAATTGGTGGGTACTTGAATTGGCATTTTGGAAGGCTGGTTCTTTCAATGAGAAGCAAAAGCTGCTGCTGAACACTTTGAAATATTAGCAATGTAAACAGCAATGGGCTAAGCAAACAGCCTTGTGGGGATCCAGTGTTCAGTGTGATGGAGTCAGAGATCTTCCGACCAACACGGACTGACTGTGGTCTCTCTGTCACGAAATCCAGAATCCAGTGACACATGGCAGTGTTAAGGCCAAGCAGTGACGGTTTCTCCACTAGTCTCTGCGGGATGATGGTATTGAACGCTGAACTGAAATCAATATACAGGATTCTGGCATAAGCGTCTTTGTTGTCCAAGTGAGAGAGAACTGTGTGCAGTGTGGTGGATATTGCGTCCTCCGTAGAGCGATTTGGACGATAAGCAAACTGTAGAGGATCCAGCGATGAGGAGAGGCTGGCTGTGATATGAGGCTTGACAAGCCGTTAAAAACATTTCATCACTATGGGGGTCAGGGCGACGGGACGGTAATCATTCAGACAGGCTACAACTGATTTCTTTGCTACAGGGATGATTGTGGAGGTTTCGAAGCATCTGGGGACAATGGCTTGACTAAGGGAAATGTTGAAAATGTCTGACAGGACATCTGCTAATACATCAGCACATTCCTAAAGCACACTTCCAGGGATGTTGTCGGGATCTCCCGTTTTTCGTGGGTTGACTATGGCAAGGGTTCTCTGTGTGTGCTCTGAATCAATGATTGGAGCCGGCTGGTCAGATGGTAAGAAGGGACTGGCTCTCCCCCTTGCTGTTTTGTTTGATGCTTCGAAGCGTGCAAAGAATTTGTTAAGCATATTTGGAAAAGAGGCGACGCTGTCATCGGTTTTCTGCCTGATCTTGTAGTCTGTCAGAGCTTTAATTCCCTGCCACATCCGTCTGGTGTCACCTGTGTCACAGAAGTGTCCATGTATTTTTCGCTTTCCTGATCCCTAGAGAAAGCGCAGACCTGGCTAAGCGAAGCGTACTCCTGTCCCCCGATCTGTAGGCTGATCACGGGCCTTCAGTAGTGAACGCACCTCTGTTGTCATCCATGGCTTTTTATAACCACGTGCGGTGAAGATTTTCATCACAGTGACATCCACCGTGTATTTGGCTGTGTAGCTGATTACTGCCTCCACATACTCCTGAATGTCTGTATGGTCATCATAGGAGGCTGCTGTTTTGAATATGTCCCAGTCTGTGTGCAAAAGACAGTCTTGTAGTGCTGAGGCTGATCCTTTTGGCCAGACCCTTATCTGCCTTTTCTCTGCTCTCACATGTTTAAGCTGTGGTTTATATGCTGGTGTTAACATGACAGATATGTGGTCAGAGTGGCCAAGATGGGGGCAGGGGGCTGCTTTGTATGCCTGTGGTGTGTTAGGATAAACCAAGTCCAGTGTGTTGTCTCCGCTGGTTTTGAAATCCACATATTGCAGGAATTTGGGGAACACAAGTCTTTAAGCTGGTGTGGTTAAAGTCCTCAGCAATCACCGCAAAGCTGTCCGGATTTCGGGATGCGGACGGATTTAGGCTGTTTTCTCTAATATGGGGCTACATACTGAATTTTGGATTGCACAGATTTAGGTGTATGCTTCAAATATGGGAGCGCGGAAGCATTCGCTGGGTGCACGGATTTGGGGATGCTCGCAGTCTTAGGGGTGTGATCTGGAAAATGGGGGTGCACGCGGATCTGGAGCTGAAAAGCAATGTTATGTTATGTGCGGATTTTTAATGTTGATGCAGTCATTTTTTTCTCAACTGTTTGAAATGATTCCTGCTCTGTGATTTATTGATATGTCCGCCAATATGGAGGTGCACACTAATTTGGGTATGTTCATTGATTTAACCGTGTGTCAGCCACTCTGGAATTGCAAACGAATTTCGGGGATGTGCGGAGATTTGCGTCTGTCGGGGTGTGTGGATTTGTAGGGTTCAGGCGTAGTTGGTGGTGCACATGGATTTGGGCCTGCACACTGATTTGATGTTGCGTGTGGATTTGGGGCTGTGCGCAGATTTAGGGTTGTGTTGGTGAAAAACGGTTGCAAGTGCGTATGTCGGTTAATTTGGAGATATGACAATCTCGAGGCTGTTTCATTTGTAGACGCCTAAACAATAAATGCACTTTCAACGTTGAACATTGTTCTTGCTGTATTAGTAATGTGGATACAGTTATTTTCTGAACTTTTTGAAAGGTTTCTTGCTCTGGGATAAACAAAGGTGCATGTGGGGTGTCAACAGGTTTGGCGATGTGGCGGATTTGGGGTTCATATCGATTTAGGGATGTGCGCAGATTATGGGGTGTGTTGGGGAACATTGGCGCAGAGGAATTTAGGGTGCACTCAGATGTGGGAGTACGTGCACAGATTTAGGGATTTATTGGCGCATGTGGATGCACACGGATTTGGCGTTGCCAGTGGACCTGGGTCTCGAATTTACTTCATTTACAGTTAGTTTCATAATAGATGGGCTTAAACTGAATCTTGTTCTGTCTACGTCTCTAATATGGAGGCAGAAATTCCGTGAAATGTTTGAAATGACACGTTCTCTGAGATAATGAAATAGTCAGATGGGGGTTTGAGCAGGTTTGTGGCTGTACGCGGATTTAGGACGCACAAGCACTTCGGGATGTGCGCTGATTTATGGGCGTGTCGTCAAATATGTGGCTGCGCACGAATTTGCAGAGCGTCGGTGCATTTGGACACGTGACGTGTCTCAGGAATGTTTCATTTCTAGATACTTTATTAATAAATGTATAAATGCACTTTAAACTGAACCTTAAACTGCTTCCTTAACGAGGAGACAACTATTTTGTGAACTATTTGAGATTATTACGATTTTTCACTCGGATAGCGATGTGTGCATGTGGGGATGTCAGCGGGTTTGCGGGTGTACGGGGATTTGGCAATGTATGCATTTCGGGATGTGTCGTCAAATACAGGTACGATCACAGATATCGGGGTGTCGTTGGAGTTGAGTCGTGGCGATTCTCAGGATTGATTCGGAAACCCCCTTTCTTCCCGGACGTCTCAGTAAACGGCTCCTTCGCCCTCGCCGGCAGTCTCCAACTCAGCGCCGAGAAACCCGCAATTCTCCAGCCTGGTACGTCTGGGGTTTACACGCTCGGTCCCGCCAGTCCGAGAGATCGGGATGTCCCGCCCACCCAGGCCTCAGCATTTGTCTGGATGCTGTGTGTTTTGCTGCCCTGTTACAGCTCGTCACAGGAGATAACAAATTCACACGGTATGCAAATAAAAGAAGTTTATTTAGAGCTGAAACATTACTGAATGTGCACAGGCTGAGCACAAAACTTCTGAAACCCGTACTCATCGATCCGCAGCAGATTCCCCACGTTGTCTCCACCGAATCACGGTCCCCACCGGATCCGATCCTACGGCCTGTCCTCTCCGGAGTTTTCGCCGGGAAGTAACTGCTTTGTTGGCCCGTTAACCGATGAACATTTACTTTCTAGTGCGGGATTCAAAATCGAAAGCGGTATGCCGGGTGACGAGACCGGGACTATGGTTGAAAAAAAATAAATGAAAACAAAGGGAAGGGCGAGTTTAATAATTGGTAGGAGATGGTTGTCGTGGTCTGGGTGACGAAGCTGTGTCTCCCATAGTTTCTGAACCATAGAAACACACAACATTACAGCACGGAAACAGGCCTTTTAGCCCTTGGCTGTGCCGAACCATTTTTCTGCCAAGTCCTACTGACCTGCAAATAGACCGCTCCGTACCCCTCTCATCCATGTACCTGTACAAGTTTTTCTTAAATGTTAAAAGTGAGCCCGCATTTACCACTTATTTTGCCAGCTCATTCCACACTCCCACCACTCTCTGTGTGAAGAAGTTCCCCCTAATGTTCCCTTCAAACTTTGCCCCCTTCACCCTTAACCCATGTCCTCTGTTTTTTTTTCTTCCCTAGCCTCAGTGGAAAATACCTGCTTGCATTCACTCTATCTATACCCATCATAATTTTATATACTTCTACTAATTCTCCCCTCATTTTTCTACGCTCCAGGGAATAAAGTCCTAACCTATTCAACCCTTCTTTGTAACTCAGTTTCTCAAGTCCTGGCAACATCCTTGTAAACCTTCTTTGCACGCTTTCAACCTTATTAATATCCTTCCTGTAATTCGGTGACCAGAACTGCACACAATACTCCAAATTTGGCATCAACAATGCCTTATACAACCTCACCATTACATTCCAACTCTGATACTCAATAGCTTGATTTATAAAGGCCAATGTACCAAAAGCTCTCTTTACGACCCTATCTACCTGTGACGCCACTTTTTGGGAATTCTGTATCTATATTCCCAGATCCCTCTATTCTACTGAACTGCTCAGTGTCCTACCATTTACCTTGTATGTTTTACCTTGGTTTGTTCTTCCAAAGTGCAATACGTCACACATGTCTGCGTTAAACTACATCTGCCATTTTGAGTCCAAGTTTCCAGCTGGTCCAAATCCTTCTGCAAGCTTTGAAAACCTTCCTCACTGGCCACTACCCCTCCAGTCTTTGTATCATCAGCAAATTTGCTGATCCAATTGACCACATTATCATGATGACAAATAACAATGGGCCCAACACTGATCCCAGTGGCACACCACTATTCACAGGACTCCACTCAGAGTAATAATCCTCTACTACCACTCGCTGGCTTCTTCCATTGAGCCAATGTCTAATCCATTTTACTACCTCTCGATGTACACCTAGCGACTGAAACTTCCTAACTAACTTCACATGCGGAACTTGTCAAAGGCCTTACTGAAGTCCATGTAGACAACATCTACTGCCTTCCCTTCGTCCACTTTCCTGGTAACCTCCTCGAAAAACTCTAATAGATTGGTTATGCATGACCTACCACGCACAAAGCCGTGTTGCCTCTCCCTAATAGGTCCCTGTCTAACCAAATATTTGTAGATCCTATCTCTTAGTACTCCTTCCAATAATTTATCTGGTAATGGCGTCAAAGTTACCGGCCTATAAATTTCAGGATTACTTTTAGAGCCTTTTTTAAGTAACGGAACAACATGAGCTATCTTCTAATCCTCCAGTACCTCACCCGCAGATACCGACATTTTAAATATATCTGCCAGGGCCCCTGCAATTTCAACACCAGTCTTCTTCAAAGTCCGAGGGAATAACCTGCCAGGACCTGGGGATTTATCTGCTCTGGTTAGCCTTAAGATACCAAGCACTTCCTCCTCTATTTCCTATCATCCAATCTACGACCTCCATGACCTCACTACTTGTTTGCCTTATTTCCATAGACTCCATGCCAGTTACCCTAGTAACTACAGATGCAAAAAAAAAACATTTAAGATCTCCCTATTTTTTTGTTCCATACATAGCCGACGACTCTGTTCATCCAGAGGACCAATTGTATCCCTTACTCTCCTTTTGCTCTTAATATACCTGTAGAAGCTCTTTGGATTATCCTTCATCTTGACTGCCAAAGCAACCTCATGTCTTCTTTTAGCCTTCCTAATTTCTTTCTTAAGTATTTTTTTTTTTTGCAATTTTATACTCCTCAAGCAGCTTATTTGTTTCCTGTTGCCTATAGATGACATACATTTCTCTCTTCTTCTTTATCAGAGTTCCAATATCTCTTGAGAACCAAGGTTCCTTATTCTTATTCACTTTGCCCTTAATCCTAACAGGAATATACAAACTCTGCAATCACAAAACTTCTCCTTTGAAGGTCTCCCACTTGCCAATCACATCCTTGCCAGAGAACAACCTGTCCCAATCCACGCTTTTTAGATCCTTTCTCATTTCTTCAAATTTGGCTTTTTTTCCAGTTTAGAAACTCAAACTGAGGACCAGATCTATCTTTATCCATGATCAAGTTGAAACTAATGGTATTATGATCATTGGAACTAAAGTGTTCCCCTACACACACTTCCATCACCTGTCCTAACTCGTTTCCTAATAGGAGATCTAATATTGCATCCTCTCTAGTCGGTACCTCTATCTATTAGTTAAGAAAACTTTCCTGAAAAAAATTTACAAACTCTAACCCGTCTAGAGATTTAACCGTATGGGAGTCCCAATAAATATGTGGAAAATTATAATCCCCTACTATCACAATTTTATGTTCCTGCAGTTGTCCACCATCTCTCTGCAGATTTGCTCCTCCAATTCTCGCATACTGTTGGGTGGACTATAATACAACCCCATTAATGTGGTCATACATTTCCTGTTTCTCTTCTCCACACATATGTCCTCAGTAGACAAGCCCTCTAATCTGTCCTGCCTGAGTACTGCTGTGACATTTTCCCTGACTTGCAATGCCCCCCTACCCGTCTTTCCTCTGCCTCTAACACGTCTGAAACATCCGAACCCTGGAGAATTAAGCTGCCAATTCTACCCCTCCTCTTCCCCCAATTTTATTCCTCCCGCTGGCACGTTGTCCGGTGACAGTCAGCTCTGCAGTGTCAAGATGGAAAACAGTGCGACCGCCTCTAAAAACAACTCAATATATATTATTTATTATTCAGTTGAATAATTGACAAGAGCGGAAATTTTGCTGCGCTGATGAACTGCTTTCTGAACTTGGACTGAGTTACCCCATAAATAAATGTGTTTGTGCAGCAACTTAACACCAGCAACATATATCCCGAGTGTTCAAATATATATTCCGAATCATTGTAATTATTCTGATCCAATCCGGAAATCGTGTAATAAAGGAATTCGCCAACAGTCACCGACCACAGGATAATGAAGCTTCCGGAGATGGAGAGAAGTAAGATCACAGACCTCCTCCTGCTCTCTATCTCCGGGTCACTGCGGTTCTCCGCCTTGCTCTGAACCCTCAGCCCCTTACGGACGCGACTAGTCACCAAAATGTGTCTGACTGTCAGAGCGTTGAACAATAGTATTAACACGAACGGGAGTAACGGCGTAAGGACGGTAGAAAGCCAGTCAAATCCCACCCACCCGGGATTCGTATAGTAGCCCGGTATTTCAGTACAGTCCCAGGGTATATTATCAATCACTGTCACAGGTTGGTATATAAAGAAGTAGGGTACATTTTTAAAGCAGAACAAAACGCCAGTTGTTGTCAGGACCACAGCCGCAGTTTTTCCGGTGCAATACTTTTCTTTCCACTTCTGGAAACAAATGGCAACAAACCGATCAAATGTAAAAGTAACTGTGAACCAGACTGAACAGTCAGTGGCTGCCTGTCCTAGGGCAAAGATCACACTGCACACGGGGGTGATGTCCAGGAGAGTTCCTGGGAAGTAATAATAACTGATCCGCCACAGTATAACCTGAGATATGATGGTTAGTAGATCCGCCGTTGCCATGGCCACCAGGTAGCGAGTGGTGCAGGTAGAGAGACCGCACTTTCCCCGGGACAGGATCACAATCGCCACTAAATTCACTGCGGGAACAGCAAAATAATAAAATGTGAATTACTGTCTCTCCGTTCCGTGGGTCTGAAGCCACAGATAAGCTGGAAATTGAGCACATTACAACTTCGCAGACAACTCATTTCTGGAAGTTTACAAATGTAAAACGGCACGCTGCTCGGTACTGGAAGTAGAGCAGTGTTTGGGAAGAAGGCATTGTCAATTGATCGCCGAGGGGGGCTCTGGAGAAATTAATGTAAATCTCCAGCAATCGGGTTTTCGAGTGATACGTGGAGCCTGGCTACCAGGGCAAATTTCTCAGCGATGATCGTTGCCGCGTTACTGTCACCTATGGTCTGTGACTCTCCCGATACAGAGGTCCCGCTCCCTCCGCCTCTGTCCACTCACCCAGTCCAAAGCAAATTTACAGCCACTCGTCGCATGTCCTCGTCCCCTCTTGGATTTCCGTTCGTCACCCGCCCGCAGGGGCCCCGCTTGCCTCACTTCTTTTAAATTCTGCAGCTACTCCTTCCCGGGGTCCATCACACCATGTCAAAGTGTCCGACCAGAAAGTTCCTATTCGCCCTTTTAATAATTTTGCCAGAGCCACTGAATGTCTGACGTATCTTGCACGTTAGTGCTTTGAACATCCAATACATAAAGAAAAAAAAAGGAATAACATAGGCACTTCATAAACATTGTCCTCCTTTATTCCTGGATTTAGTTGCTTCAGGTGTGATAGAGTAGGAGGGGCCAGAGGAGGAGGTGTTGCATTGCTTGTCCGAGAAAATCTAATGGCGGTGCTTTGGAAGGATAGATTACAGAGCTCCTCTAGGGAGGCTATTTGGGTGGAATTGAGGAATGGGAAAGGTGTAGTAACACTGATAGGAGTGTATTATAGGCCACCTAATGGGGAGCGTGAGTTGGAAGAGCAAATGTGTAAGGAGATAGCAGATATTTGTAGTAAACACAAGGTGGTGATTGTGGGAGATTTTAATTTTCCACACATAGATTGGGAAGCTCATTCTGTAAAAGGGCTGGATGGTTTAGAGTTTGTGAAATGTGTGCAGGATAGCTTTTTGCAACAATACATAGAAGTACCGACTAGAGATGGGGCAGTGTTGGATCTCCTGTTAGGGAATGCGATAGGTCAGCTGACAGATGTATGTGTTGGGGAGCACTTCGGGTCCAGTGATCACAATAGCATTAGCTTCAATATAATTATGGAGAAGGACAGGACTGGACCTAGAGTTGAGATTTTTGATTGGAGAAAGGCTAACTTTGAGGAGATGCGCAGGGATTTAGAGAGAGTGGAATGGGTCAAGTTGTTTTATGGGAAGGATGTAATAGAGAAATGGAGGTCATTTAAGGGTGAAATTATGAGGGTACAGAATCTTTATGTTCCTGTTCGGTTGAAAGGAAAGATTAAAGGTTTGAAAGCGCCATGGTTTTCAAGGGATATTAGAAACTTGGTTCGAAAAAAGAGGGATGTCTACAATAGATATAGGCAGCATGGAGTAAAGGAATTGCTCGAGGAATATAAAGAATGTAAAAGGAAACTTAAGAAAGAGATTAGAAAAGCTAAAAGAAGTTACGAGTTTGGTTTGGCAAATAAGGTGGAAGTAAATCCGAAAGGCTTCTACAGTTATATTAAAAGCAAGAGGATAGTGAGGGATAAAATTGGTCCCTTAGAGAATCAGGGTGGTCAGCTATGTGTGGAGCCGAGGGAGATGGGAGAGATTTTGAACGATTTCTTCTCTTCGGTATTCACTAAGGAGAAGGATATCGAATGGTGTAAGGTGTGGGAAACAAGTAAGGAAGTTATGGAACCTATGACAATTAAAGAGGTGGAAGTACTGGCGCTTTTAAGAAATTTAAAAGTGGATAAATCTCCGGGTCCTGACCGGATATTCCCCAGGACCTTGAGGGAAGTTTGTGTAGAGATAGCAGGAGCTCTGACGGAGATCTTTCAGATGTCATTAGAAACGGGGATTGTGCCGGAGGATTGGCGTATTGCTCATGTGGTTCCATTGTTTAAAAAGGGTTCTAGAAGTAAGCCTGGCAATTATAGACCTGTCAGTTTGACATCAGTGGTGGGTAAATTAATGGAAAGTATTCTTAGAGATAGTATTTATAATTATCTGGATAGACAGGATCTGATTAGGAGTAGCCAGCATGGATTTGTGCGTGGAAGGTCATGTTTGACAAACCTTATTGAATTTTTTGAAGTAGTTACGAGGAATGTTGACGAGGGTAAGGCAGTGGATGTAGTCTATATGGACTTCAGCAAGGCCTTTGACAAAGTTCCACATGGAAGGTTAGTTAAGAAGGTTCAGTCGTTAGGTATTAGTGCTGGAGTAATAAAATGGATTCAACAGTGGCTAGATGGGAGATGCCAGAGAGTAGTGGTGGATAATTGTTTATCGGGATGGAGGCCGGTGACTAGCGGGGTGCCTCAGGGATCTGTTTTGGGCCCAATGTTGTTTGTAATATACATAAATGATCTGGATGATGGGGTGGTAAATTGGATTAGTAAGTATGCTGATGATACTAAGGTAGGAGGTGTTGTGGATAATGAGGTGGGTTTTCAAAGCTTGCAGGGAGATTTATGCCGGTTAGAAGAATGGGCTGAACGTTGGCAGATGGAGTTTAATGCTGAGAAGTGTGAGGTTCTACATTTTGGCAGGAATAATCCAAATAGAACATACAGGGTAAATGGTAGGGCATTGAGGAATGCAGTGGAACAGAGAGATCTAGGAATAACAGTGCATAGTTCCCTGAAGGTGGAGTCTCATGTAGATAGGGTGGTGAAGAAGGCTTTTGGAACGCTGGCCTTTATAAATCAGAGCATTGAGTACAGAAGTTGGGATGTAATGTTAAAATTGTACAAGGCATTGGTAAGGCCAAATTTGGAATATTGTGTACAGTTCTGGTCACCGAATTATAGGAAAGATATCAATAAATTAGAGAGAGTGCAGAGACGATTTACTAGGATGTTACCAGGGTTTCAGCACTTAAGTTACAGAGAAAGGTTGAACAAGTTAGGTCTCTATTCATTGGAGCGTAGAAGGTTGAGGGGGGATTTGATCGAGGTATTTAAAATGTTGAGAGGGATAGATAGAGTTGACGTGAATAGGCTGTTTCCATTGAGAGTAGGGGAGATTCAAACGAGAGGACATGATTTGAGAGTTAGGGGGCAAAAGTTTAAGGGAACCACGAGGGGGTATTTCTTTACTCAGAGAGTGATAGCTGTGTGGAATGAGCTTCCTGTAGAAGTAGTAGAGGCCAGATCAGTTGTGTCATTTAAGGTAAAATTGGATAGGTATATGGATAGGAAAGGAGTGGAGGGTTATGGGCTGAGTGCGGGTAGGTGGGACTAGGTGAGATTAAGAGTTCGGCACGGACTAGGAGGGCCGGAATGGCCTGTTTCCGTGCTGTGATTGTTATATGGTTATATGGTTAGGCTGATGTGTAAAGTCTGGATACTCTTGTGCATTTCTCACTGCCGCGATCCCGTCACCGATGTACTGACACTCTCCTCATGCAGCGAAGCACCGCCTATCCGCCTCTCTCCATTAGAAAAGCAGATTTATCCCCCCCCCCCCACCCCGTTCGCATGTCTTGTCATGCGTTGCTCCAAACTGCTACAACATTGTTCCAAAAGCTCGATGCTCATTGTTCCTGAGCGGAGTATCGCAGTGACCTTACCAGGTTGAGCTCCGTCGGACACCCCTATGTTGCCTCTTCACTCCCTCTTCACTTCACGGATAACAGGGCATGAAACAAATCCTGCTACGCTACACCTACACAGAACTTTTTCTTTACTCTTTCGAAACTCCGGATGTTTGAGACTGACAAGTGATGTCTGCGTTTCTTCCCGAAATCTCAGCGACGATTCTCTTCTCGCATTCCCTTCAAACTTGCAGCGATTTCTAAAAGCACAGAGCATTACCTTTAAATTTGAATTTAAAGTATGCTACAGTATTGATACGGAATTGCACCAATAGTCTCTAAAGTTGCCCAGCGCTCCGAATTATCGGAATTTACTTTAGCAGAGGCTTTGCATTGATAAATCAAAACAGCCCGCCATGAACCCACAAAATGAATTCGTCTCCGCCATCTTCCACTCTACATCTGTTTCAGCTGCCGATCTATTTTCGGCCGAGTCTACGAATCAAACTGCAAAGAAACTTCACAACGAACACGGAGTGTTGCCACAATGCCTCCACCGCACTCATAACCGCATAACAACCGAACTAGTCTAAAGAACGCGCAGTCACAGCCGCAAATGTTACTTCGCCCATGTTCTTACCAGGAACACCGATAACGGCGATGATCATGTACCATATCTTCCTCACACGGTAAAACGTTTCTAGCATGTTGTGTGAGATTCAGCCTGTCTTCCAGCTGCCCGCGATCTCGCTGAAGAAACTCTGAGCTGATGAATCTCCACGGTCATTCATTTATACTCGCTCCAGCACGCTGAATATTCAATACTACACAAGGCTGACGTGTCTTCCAACAGCTGGGGTAAAAATAAACATGATGTCATTCAAGTCAAATCCCAATTGTGATGAGGCATGGCACTAAATTGTAAAATCTCAATGTACAAATCTAAATTGTAAACTTGGACTGAACGCAGGGAAACTGTTAATCATATTGATTAACACTTTCTGGAGCACCTCAGCTCTATCCACAAAAATGCGGGAATTCACAGTGGCAGACATTCTTAATACACTTACCCACTCCGTTTCCGACATGTTTGTCCATGGCCTCATCTTGTGCCATTATGAGGCCACTTTTATTTTGGATAAGTAACACCTCATATTCCATCTAGGTATCCTCTAATCTAATGGCATCACCATCGATTCATCTAACTTCTGATATGTTTCCCTACTTCCTTCCTTATTCCTTATTTCTCCACCTTGGTATCTTACCTCTTCTCCTCTCCTGCAAGCCTTCATATTCTGGCAACTTCTACTTCCTTTTCAAGCTCTGATGAAAGACTATGGGCAAAAACGGAGACTGTTTATTCATTGCCATAGATGTTGCTTTACATACTAAGGATCAGAAGTGAGTCCTCCAATCACACACCAGTTAACTTCGCGTATTACCATCATCCATTCAACCATTAATATCCCCACTCAAATACCAATCTTCTCTCCCTCTGATCAAAGATTCCCGCACCATTATTTCAAACCCGTTCTAACCTAGCTCCACACTCCGAGTAATATCTCCCGTCACCGAACACCCCCGACACAACGATTGCTACACTCGTATTACAAACTCATTCTAACATCCTTCCACAATCCGATTAACATCTCCCGTCCCCTAACGTCCTCTCCCTATACAGAACGATTACTACACTAGTGCTTCAAACCCATTCTAAACTTCCTTCAGACTCCAATCAATATCTCCCATCCCCTAACAGCCTTTCCCTCAATATATCCATTAACCCACCAATGAGTATCGTTACACCTAGATCTCTTCGAAAAAAAATAATTTCGCCGTCTATTCCAACCCTTTTCTCTCCCTTAATACCTCACCCTGCACAATGTCACCTCCTTAGACCAGACAGAATTCCAAATTTCGCTTTATCCACTTAACCTGGTACACTTCACCTAGTGTAATTCCATAATGTCCTTCCCACACGCCCCTTAATGCTGTACCCAATGTAATCCTTTTTGCCTCTCTCTCAACCCACCCACTAATATTCCACCGTCTCATCAAACTCTGCAATTCATCCACACGCTCATTAATACAATAATTAATATAATCCCTCTTTTCTTTGAGGTAACGATGAACCTAATATTTCACATCATTCTGCAGCGTGAATGACACCAGCAGTATGAAAGAAGGTTGCGACTGTTATTGATGGAAGTGAGTGTAGTTTCTATTGCTGAGGAGAAGATGCTTGAGAGGCTGGAATACGCGAAGTTAGAAGCACTAATCAGCTGGACCAGCTGGAGGAGACCAGGATGCTCTGTCTGGTTCACTGCCACATTGATATCTGATCAGTTTCTCGCCATCTGTTGCCAGATGCACCGGGTAAACTGGGGCTGTGGATCTGACAACAGCCTGCGCTTTCTGAAAGATGAGGCTGAGAACGGCATTAGCGGTGAACTTTGAATAATGATTGGATTTTGGAATAATCCGGAAGAGTGAGAAGTAACAAATGTCAATCCACTCCCTCTGAAAAGAGAGGTGGACAAATGATACGAAACTATAGGCTGGATAGCCTGACCTCACTGGTTGGAAAGATGCAGGACCCCATTAATAATGATGAGATTTCTCGTATATGGCGAATAATGATAATATAGGGCGGATTTTCCCGTGGTTTCCTAAAGGGGATGTGTAGCTTTATCAATCTGTTGGAATGATTTGAGGAACTCAAAAGGCAGATTTCACACAGAAGTGTCAGTGGATGTTGTTTACTTGGATTTTCAGAAGGCAGTTGCCGCGCTTGAGGCTTCTAAACAGGATAAAACGTCTTTAATACAGAAATATGCTATGATAAATGGAAGATTGTGTGAATGGCAAAATGCAAGGAGTAGGACTGAACGGAGCTGATTAGTGGTGTTCGGCAGGGGTTGGCTCTGGTGCCGCCTCTGTTCGCTTTCAGTGAAGGGAAGATTTTTAATGTCACCAAATAAAATCTCCCATGGCTCAGGC
The DNA here is from genome assembly GCF_048418815.1 of Hemitrygon akajei. Lineage (NCBI taxonomy): Eukaryota > Metazoa > Chordata > Chondrichthyes > Myliobatiformes > Dasyatidae > Hemitrygon > Hemitrygon akajei. The sequence goes on along the minus strand of NW_027332030.1, from coordinate 1,009,416 downwards.
GGTCAGTCTGTGATTTACTCAACTATGGATTTCGTCATGGTGTTTTCTGAAGAAACTTTTACCTGTATTTGCACGTAGATGCTTAGCCATTCTTCGGGCCAGATATTCATTTCGCCTTCCTACCCTGCTTCCAGAATGAGTGTTTGTCTCTCTGAAAGATGAGGCAGTCATTATTCAGAAAAGTCTTTATTCTCATCCGTCATTCCTGATATTCAAAGCCGCATGCGCACTCTGCAGGGCCCCGCTATATGTCAGTACACGGTGGGGAAATTCTGACGCTGTGAGTTTGAACCTCATCTGGAGCATGCGTTGTTTAGATGGTTGTCGCAGCTGTGAGAACCACTCTCTAGCTGCGAATGTTCTATTTTGTTTTGTGCTCGCCCCTCACCCTGTAGATGGCGTGTATTTAACTTCTAAACGGTGCATCTTTGTTTTTGCTCTGAGGGATATAATTTGAGTTTGCACGCGGTTGATCCTCCTTTATTCACAAAAGGAAGCATGTTCCCATAGGGTTTCGTCAGGACCTTGCAGAAATCATCCCACATCCAATGTAAACCTACTCACTGCCACGCATTTTAAAGCCCGGGACACTCTTCCCAGCTGGAATATCGCGGCTTCTGGCCGTTCCACCCCTTCCCCGATATTTCGATTTGCTCATCACAAAAGCCGCAAATATTCTCCGTTTGGTTCTTCTGTTCAACCCGCTTCGCCTCGCTACTCATTGTTGAACATGTCCGAACAGGTGGGTTGTTTGCCTGATCCAGACATGACTATTCCCCTCAGCTCCCGGTCTTCTCCCAACTATAAGTAACCAAAAGGTGAAGTCACGGATCCGACCGTTCCTAAAACCATGCACCAGAATTAGCTGGCGCACTGGAATTGCGCATCACCTTCACCGTTGTCCTGTTGATTAAATTCACTCAGTTGAGGAATGAGGCCATACACACCTTTGATCCCTTTCAGTGTGAGGAAATGCAAATATTGCCTGAGTCGGAAATTTGCTTCAGGCACAAACTAATCTCAAACTCAATTAATCTCAACACGTATAAACGCTGGATGAACTCAGCAGGTCAGGCAGCATCCGTTGAAATAAGCATTCAACGATTCGGGCCGAGACCCTTCGTCAGGACTGACGAAAGAGGGGGCAGGGTCCCTATAAAGAAGGTGGGGGGAGGGTGGAAGGTGCCAGGTGAAAAACTAATCAGAGGAAAGATCAAGGTGTGGGGGGGGGGGTAAGCAGGGAGGGGATAGGCAGGAGAGGTGAAGAAGGAATGTAAGGGGAAAGCACTATGGGTAGTAGAAGAAGGCAGAATCATGAGAGAGGTGATAGGCAGCTAGAAGAGGAGTCAGAGTGAAGGTGGGATGGGGAAAGGGAGAGGGAGGGAATTACCGGAAGTTAGAGAATTCGATGTCCCGTACAAAGGGGCTGGAGACTACCCAGATGGTATCTGAGCTGTTGCTCCTCCAACCTGTGTTTGGCCTCAGCATGGCAGTAGAGGAGGCAATGTATGGACATTACCGCATGGGAATGTGAAGGAGAGTTGATGTGGGTGGCAACCGGGAGAATCTGTCTGTTGTGGCGGATGGAGTGTAGGTGCTCGAGGAAGCGGTGCCCCAATCTGCGTCGGGTCTCGCCGATGTAGAGGAGGCTGCACTGGGAGCACCGGATGCAATAGATTACCCCAACAGACTCACAAGTGAAGTGTTGCCTCACCTGGAAGGACAGTCTGGGGCCCTGAATGTTGGCAAGAGAGAATGAGAGTAAGAGAGTAGAGAGTTAAGTTTCCTCTCTTAACACCACTCAGGGTCCCAAACAGTCCTTCCATGAGCATTAATTATTTACATTACTTACAATAGCAAGCTATTTGAAGATTTATGATATTTGATTATCAGAAACTAAAATATATACTGGTCCAATGCTGCAAGCGTCCAGTTGTCCAGTGACACCGTGTGATACGGTACGGACCAGCCAAGGACGAGAGTGCAGTTTTTCCCTCTTCCAGGACACAGACATGGGATTCGACTTGTCGACTTCGCCACCTGAGTGCTCTGGCGTAGCCGCCCAGTGTCAGCGGAATGTAATCCAGATTGTCCAGAGCCGGGCAATTCCA